>NC_138372.1:108981351-109015282 GCF_054177405.1 Leptonychotes weddellii | reverse complement strand
TTATTTTTTTAAAGATTTTATTTATTTATTTGAGACAGAGAGAATGAGAGAGAGAGAGCACATGAGAGGGGGGAGGGTCAGAGGGAGAAGCAGACTCTCCGCCAAGCAGGGAGCCCGATGCGGGACTCGATCCCGGGACTCCGGGATCATGACCTGAGCCGAAGGCAGTCGCTTAACCGACTGAGCCACCCAGGCGCCCAAAAGTATTTTTTTCTTAATAGCTTGTAAGCATAATGAGAGCAGGATCATGTCTGTCTTGTTCTCTGTGTATCTCCAGAAAGGTATCAGACACATAGCAGATGTTTAAGAGGGAAAAATATTATTTCCCTTCTAGTATTCCTGCATTAAAAATCTGAATCTTCAAATTCATAAGTAGCCCTTGAGTTTCCCCTTCGATTGTCAATAGAAATGTGCATGTACCACACACACACACACACACACACACACACACACACACACACACGGGAGACAATGAACCCTTTACTCACTGCCTACTGGTAGTCATTTTTTTTTAAGATTTTATTTATTTATTTATTTATTTGAGAGAGAGAGCATGAGCAGGGGGAGGACCAGAGGGAGAAGCAGACTCCCTGCTGAGCGTGGAGTCCAGTGCAGGGCTTGAGGTGGGGTTTGAGGTGGGGCTCAATCCCAGGACCCTGAGATCATGATCTGAACCAAAGTCAGACGCTTAAGTTTAACCAACTGAGCCACCCAGGCACCCCTTCTGGTGCTCATTATTACACCAACACAAGCAAGAGAAACAAGTGGTGTACTGATGTGCAGTTTTGAGGAGGTATAGTAACTTTTTCAAAAAAGAAGATGGTAATATTTATTCATTGCTTTCCTCTTTGTTCTGGCTGCAAAGTTCATAATTAAGTATCATGCGTAGTTATTATAGATTTATAGCTTTTTTTTAAATAAGAGGATGGTAGTATTTATTCATTGAGGTTTCCTTTTTGTTCTAGTTACAAAGAAAGTTCACAATTAAGCATCCCACTTAACTTATTGTAGATTTTCTCAGCCAGCAGATTTTTGATCTCTTTCTCTACTTTCTTCTCTTATTTTTGATTATTTTCTTTGTTATATCGATAGCTGTTTTGGTCTTTTTATTTGGGGGCTTTTATTATGTGCTGCCTAAATCAGGGAGTAGACAGGATATGAAAAGATCTGCAAAACGATAAGTGATATATTTTTATTTTTGGTTATTTGACACATACAGCATACAGAACTGGAAATGGAATAGATTTATTACTTAAGTGATGCCATACCTTCTGAAGAAAGATTCAGTTTATTTCTTCCAAGCCACAGTGGAAGAATAACATGACGTAACACACACAGATACAGAATCATCTCAAGGAAAGCGTGTTTTCTCCCACCCTGTTCTTTCTTCTTTTGTTCTTTGGTTTAGTCTATTCAGAAAGAATTGATCCTTATTCCCAACCATTCAAGGTTAAATCTGTTAATCCATGAGTTCCGTATTGTCCTGCTTCAGGTCAGAGTAGAGAGCAGCTGTGGGTTTGATCACTCCCCCCACTGAAGCATATGCTCACAATTGCCCCCCAGAAGCATGCCTCCAACAACCGCATCCACAGTGTTCCCATGTGCCAAGCTCAGTCTAGCCTCTAACATATTAAGGAGTAACCAAATCATCAGGGTTTCATACTTCACTGGCACCGTGCAGGTTATAGACCTTTTGCAAAGGGTAAAAGCTTATGCTGCTTTCTTTAGTTCACCAATAAATATTTATAGGATTACCAGCCCATTGTCAATGGGATAACCAAATGCATTCTAATGCAAAACTGCTGGTTGCTTATCTAGCTGTTTGACAGAATGCAATTACACAACCAGTTCCCTTTGTTGTGCCCTTCTGTTACTGCTCCCTGGATCACCAATGATAGACCCTCTGTAGGTGTTTTTTGTAACTTTTCCAAGCATTCTCTGCTAACAAGGTTAGATATGTCAGCTATCCCCATAAGTACGAGGATAGACACTATTCTGCTAATGTCCTGATGTAAAAATGATTTTTTTTACTAACAGAAAATCTCACTTAAAATCATTTACAGATAATTATGTCTTTGTTTCCAGTACGAGGCAGTGCCTTCGATAATCTATGTACAATGATATTATATGTAATGTTTACCATTTATGACACTTTTCTTATAGGAGTTCCATAATCTTGTGAATCTTGAGCTAATTTATTTTTATGAGCATGCTGTGCTGTGACATCATTACCAGCTAAAATTTATTGAATGCATATTATGTGCCAAACACTGTGCTTAGCTCCTCACATGTATAATCTCCACTTGCAATAACCCAATAAAAAAAGACACCATTACTATCTTTACTTTATAGATGGAGGAGTAAAACTTTTATGTTTACCCAGAATATGGTAGTACTAGAATTTCAATCCAAGTAGGTATCTCTCTACCACAGATGAAAAACTGGTATGATGAGGATTGAATTGATTCTCATAGGATCCAGAAGCCAAGACTATGTACCTTTAAATAAGTAATTCAACATGCATTCTTCTATATGAGTACGTGAGTAGTAAAGCAGGACTCAGCCACTCTCTGTGATTGTTATTTGACACCACCTGTCCTGGGAAGTAGGTGGCAATCTCCTGGGAATATGGGAATGAGCCAGGGTTTTACTGCAAAATTCTAATCACATCCTAGCTGCTGCTCCCCCAAGATACAAAACTGGAGGGTACTTAAAATAATTATTCCGGGTGGGATAAAAACAATTCAGTACTATACTGTTAAATGTGATTGTTCTTCATTTATTCATTCCAAAAACATTTATTTATAATAACAGGAAGTTTTAATTATGATTTTCATGTCTAGTGTAAGCAACTCTGCAAAAGTGCTTGACTTTACAGCATCGATCTCTATTCCCTGTGTGTACATTTGGAGACTAGTTTCTCTAGTGAGTTTGGGAACATTTGAATTCAGCCATTTTGTATTTATGGGGGCGGGCAGTTTGGAGGTGGGGTTGAGAGAGACCGCCTACCTGCAGGAAGAATACATTGTCTCCTCTCTGCCACTTATTTCAGTACTGGCCCCTGGTTGTCTAGCCGTGAGGGTGCCTAATTTGGGAAGCAGGGATTAGACAGCTCATTTGGTTGCCTAGCTAAAAAAGCCATGCTCGGGTGCCTGGGTGGTTCAGTTGGTTAAGCGACTGCCTTCGGCTCAGGTCATGATCCTGGAGTCCCGGGATCGAGTCCCGCATCGGGCTCCCTGCTCGGCGGGGAGTCTGCTTCTCCCTCTAACCCTCCTCCCTCTCATGCTCTCTGTCTCTCATTCTCTCTGTCTCAAATAAATAAATAAAATCTTTAAAAAAATAAAATAAAAAAGCCATGCTCTTCTATTGGATTTCTGAGGAATAAAGCTCATATCCTGATTTCCATTTGTCTGTTTCCTAAACATTTTTCCTGCTTATTTTTATTTTTGTTTCTGTTTTCCTGCTTGATTATAAATTCAAAAAGAGAGGAGTGATGTATTGTCTCATAAAATTTCTCTAAAAAGATGATAATATCTCTATTCATTATTTTTTTAATAAAGATTTTATTTATTTATTTGAGAGAGACAAAAGAGAGAGAGAGCACAAGTGGGTGGAAGGGCAGAGGGAGAGGGAGAAGCAGACTCCCCACTGAGCAAGGAGCCCAACGCGGGGGCTCGGTCCCAGGACCCCGAGATCATGACCTGAGCCAAAGGCAGACGCTTAACCAACTGAGCCACCCAGATGCCCCTATTCACTGCATTATTAATTATAGCAGAAAAAAAAGTAAGAAAAGACTGGAATTTTAGATGTTAACTAATTTTGCATTTCTGGGATGCCCCCCCACCCCCCGGTCAGAGTGTATGATACTTTTGTAAAAAAAAAAAAAAAAAAAATGCCTTGATTGAGATAGAATTCACATAGCGTACAATTCACCCATTTAAAGTGTATAATTCAGTGAATTTTATTATATTCACATAGCTGTGCAACTGTTACCATGATCTAATTTTAGAACATTCACATCATTCCAAAAAGAAACTCATACCCATTAGTAGTCACCTCCCATTCCTCCCTCCCTCTCCCTCTGCCAGCCTCAGGTGACCACTAATCAACTTTATGTGTCTATAGATTTGCCTATTACGGACATTTCTTGTAAATGGAATCATATAATAAGGTGGTCTTTTGTGACTGGCTTCTTTCACTTAGCATAATGTTTTTGAGGTTAATCCAGGTTGTAGCATGTATCAGTACTTCATATCCTGGATGGATATTATGGTTGCTTCTATTTTTTTGATTAATATAAATAAGACTGCCATGAACATTTGTGTACACGTTTTTGTGTGGATGAATGTTTTCATTTCTCTTAGCTATATACCTAAGAGGGGAAATTGTTGGTTTATATGGAAACTCTATATTTAATCTTATGAGGAACTATTAGACTATTTTCCGAAGCAGCTGTATATTTTGCACCCCTACCAGCAGTATATAAGGGTTCCAATTTCTCTACATCTTCACCAATGTTTATTGCCCATCTTTTTTTATTATAACCATATCAGTAGGTGCAAAGTGATTATCTCGTTGTGGTTTTCATTTAAAAATAATACTTTTTATATTTTGCTAGATTCAGCATGCCAGTCTCTGATGAAAGATTTAGGCGTCTATGTAAGATATTGGTTTGTAGTTTTCTTGTGATGTTTTTGTGTGGTTTTGGTGTCTTAAGAGTAGACTAATAGAAGGAGTTGAGAAGTGTTCCTTCCTGTTCTATTTTCTGAAATACTTTGTGAAAGATTACTATTATTACATATTTTTAAAATATTTGACAGAATTTACCAATTAAGTTATCTGGGTTTCAACCTTTCTTTTTTGGGAAAAATTTTCTTTTTTTCTTTTTCCTTTCCTTTCTTTCTTTTTTTTTTTAAGATTTTATTTATTTGAGAGAGAGAGAATGAGAGAGAGCGAGTACATGAGAGGGGGGAGGGTTAGAGGAAGAAGCAAGCTCCTAGCTGAGCAGGGAGCCCGATGCGGGACTCGATCCAGGGACTCCAGGATCATGACCTGAGCCGAAGGCAGTCGCTTAACCAACTGAGCCACCCAGGCACCCCTTTCTTTCTTTTTTTTAAGAGGGAGGGAGAGAGGGGCAGAAGTGCAGAGGGAGAGGGAGAGAGAGAATCTTAAGCAGGCTCCATGCCCAGTGGAGCTCAATCTCACAACCCTGAGATCATGACCTTAGCTGAAATCAAGAGTTGGATGCTTAACTGACTGAGCCACCTAGATTCCCCTGGGCAATTTTTAATTACTAATTCATTTTCTTTCTTTCCTCGTGGTTGGCCTATTCAGGTTTTATAAACTCTTCTTGAGTCAGTTTTGGTAATTTATCTATTTTATGTAAGTTATCTAAATTGTTTCCATAAAGTTGTTCATGGTATGCTCTTAAAATCCTTTCACTTTCTGTAGGGGCAATAGGGAAGTCCTTTCTTTCATTTCTCATTTTGGTCATTGATGCCTTCTTTCATTTTTTTCCTGGTCAATCTAGCTAAAGGTTCATCAGTTTTGTAGATCTTTTGAAAGTGCCAACCATTGGTTATTTTGATTTGCTCTATTATTTTTCTATTTTTATTTTATTATTTATGCTTTGATCTTTGTTATTGCCTTATTTTTGTTTGCTTTAGGGTAGTTTGTTCTTCCTTTTCTAGCCTAAGTTGATCACTAAGACTATTTATTTGAAAATATTCATCATTTCTGAAGTGCTCAGTTATAGGTATAAATTTCCCTCTAATAACTGTTGGCAGTGTTCCATAAATTTTATTATGTTGCTTTTGTTTCCATTCAGTTCAATTTTCTTATGGTTAGAGAACATACTTTGAATAACTTCAATTCTTTTAAATTTATTGAGGCTTGTTTTATGGCCTAGCATATGGTCTACCTTGAAGAATGTTCCATGTGCTCTTAAAAAGAATGTGTATTCTGTTGTTAGGCAAAGTGTTCTATAAATGTCAATTAGGTCAAATTGGTTGCTAGTATTATGCAGGTCTTCGAGATCCTTGCTGATTCTCCACTTATTTAATAATTATTTCTGAGTAAGGTATTGAAATATCCAACTATATTTGTAAATTTCTTATGTATCCTTTCAATTCTTTTGGTTTTTACATATGTCTTTTGGGTTCTGTTGTAAGGTGTGTACATATTGTCTTGATGTATGATCCTTTTGTCATTATAAATCTGCTCATCTGTAATTATATCTCTTTTCACAAAGCCTATTTTTTTCTGATATTAATTATAGTTCTATTACCATTCCTATTTGGATGGAATATATTTTTCAACTAATTTGTGTCTTTTAATCTAAAGTGTGTCCTTTGTAGACAGCATACAATTGGATGTTGCTCTTTAAAAAAAAAATCTATTCTGACAATCTCTGCCTTTTCTCTGACAGTCACATTTTTATAATTATCTACATGCTTGGATTTACATCTGCAATTTTTCCATTGCTTTTCCATATGTTTCATTTTTTTTGTTGTTGTTGTTTCTTTTTTCCTCCTTCGGACCTTCTTTTGTATTAAAGAAATATTTTATTTATTGTTCTTATTGTATCATCTAAATTTCTCTATTGACTCTTTACTACATCTTAAAAGTAATTTTGTTTTTCATAAAGTATTACAATATGCTTTTTTATTTATCATAGTCTAATTAATCTTCAGGATCATATTGGCTTAATTCTGGTAAACTATGGAAACTTCGCTCCAATATAGTTTTATTTCCTTTTCTTGTTTTCTGCTATTTTTATATATTACATGTATGTATATTAGAAACCTAACAATACAGTGCTATTATTGTTTTACAGAACTTTTACCTTTTAAATATATTGTGGGAAGAAAAGAGAGGAAATATATTCTGGCCATTTTTTATACTTATCCACATATTTACCATTTCTGGTGCTCTTCATTTCTTCCTTTTAATTCAGTTTACACTCTGGTGTTTTTTTCTTTCAGCCTGAAGATTTTTCTTTAGTATTTCTTGTAAGACAAGTCTACTAGCAACAAATTTTGCCAGTCTTTGTTTATCTGGGAGTATGTTTCATTTTCACTTTTCACTGTCATTTCATTGAAAATAGAATTTTTGGCTGACCCTTTTTTACTTTCAGCACTTTAAATGCATCATTTCATTGTCTTCTGGCCTTCATTGCTTCTGATGAGGAGTCAGCTGTTGATTTTTATCATGATTTCTCTGTATGTAATGAGTTATTTTCTTTTACTGCTTTCCAGACTTTATCTTTGATTTTCAACAGTTTGGCTATGATGCATCTAGGTGTGGATCTCCTTACGTTTATTATTTGTCCTAATTTGGAATTCATTCAGCTTTTTGGATTTGTATATTTACTTTTTCACTAAATTTGAAAGGCTGTGTGTTATTATTTCTTCAAAAAATTTTTTGCAACTATTTCGGTCATATCTTTCTAGGATCCCAATTACATTTATGTTGTTTTGTTGTCTCCAAATCTCAGATGACCACTCTTTTCTTCAATTTTCCTCCTCTGTTAATCAGATTAGATAATTTTTACTTTTCTTTCTCCAAGTTTAATGATTCTTTCTTCTACTTGCAAATTTGTGATCAAACCCATTTAGTGAATTTTTCATTATAGCTACTGTAACTTTCAATTATTGAATATCCATTTGTTTATTTTCATAACTTCTATTTCCTTATTGAGACTTCCTATTGTTGATTCATTGCCATCATATTTTAATTCAATAATTTAAACATGATTTCCTTTAATTTTGAATATTTTTATAATAAGTGCTTTGAAATATTTGTCTGCTAATATAATATCTGAGTCCACTTACAGACAATATCTACTGACTATTTTATCCCCATGAGGTATGGGTCACACTTTCCTGTTGCTTTGCATGTCTCATTTTTTTGTTGTTGTTGTTGAAAACTGGACATTTTAGATAATACGTTATAGCAACTCTGGATTCTGCTTTTTATCCCCTGTGGGTTGTTAGTTTATTTTGTCTTATTTTAAAATAACTTGTCTGGGTTCAATCTTGTTCATATATGACTTGGTATGTAACTGCTAAGTTTTTTTCTGCTTGTTAAAAAAAAAAAAGTCCTATTATATTTTTTTATCCTGGGATCCTAGAGGTCACTACTATGTCTGCAATAGCCTAGTAGTTGATTGATGACTGATGAGAGGTTTGCTTCAACACCTAATACTAGTAAATCTACCCTCTGCTGATGCATCTATGTGTGGGTTATGGAGTACACTCAAAATATAGGAAATTTTCAAATCTTCCCTTGGCTTTTATTTATTTCCATACCCTTTAGGTCTTTCTTTCATATGTGTGCAATCACGCAGTCAGCCAGTGATGCTTGGAGAGCTTTGTGCCTGTTTGATTCTATCCTGCACATGTATGGCCTCCCAGTTTTATATAACAAAATAATCAAGGGGGTGACATCTCATCACTTTTGCCATATAATGTAATGTATCATGGAATGGACATCTCATCATCTTGCCATGTTCCGTTGGTTAGAAACAAGTCCCAGGCGCTGTCCACACACAAGGAGCAGCAATCATGCAAGGGCATAAATACTAAAAGGAAAAAGTTATTGAGGGTCACCTTAGGATCCATCTATCACATAGAGAAAAGTCATTGGGGACCTCAGAGAATTACCTATTCTGTGGTGGGAGGATTAAGAGGATTTTCAGAGGATGTCTGAATCTCTAAACTGTTTAGAAGAATCACCTTAACTCTTTCAATACACTAGGCTATTGAGATTTTAGAAATTTTGGATTTGATGGCATATAGAGAAGGTTCACTGCCCTGGGGGAAAAGAGAAACTATAGAATGTTAAAGGTGATTGTCTTTTAAGTGGGAGGAAGCAGTACAATGACTTATTGAAGGAAAAATGAGATAAGATTAAAGCTTTGGCTTTTTGATATTATCTCTCTAAAACCTTCTTAAGCTGAAACTGTTTTGATCAACTCTTTTAGAAAAATTAGCTTGTCAATTCGTTGGTGAATATGTTTTTTTCATATTGAGTTAATTGAATTGAATGAACTGAATTAACTGAATGTTTTGGACATTATGTAGACAGAATTTTTATCTGGACGTTGACATGAACTGAAACAGGACAAATATGGATGTTGAAAGGGCACTGAAATGCTTTAGCACCACTTTTGAATTAGATATTTTGAATTAGATTCATTACCCCACAATTTGTTGCTTCTTAAGTTACTTGTCTGGATAATCAGGGCATATTATTGTGTCCACAAAACCTGTATGCTTTAATTAATGCCTGGCATGAACTTGTCTTATTTAACTTCTCCTTCAGGAAACTTATTTACAATAAAAAGCTTTCCCTAGACAAGAAAAAATTCCATCTGATCACTAGACTAAAATTTCAGGGGTCAGGGATGAAATCTACATTGAAATAATATGAAATGAAAAAAGAGTCAGTTTGGGGCAGACATATGTGTTTTTGTTTTCAGAATCCTGAAATGTAAGGAATTCCAATTAAAAAGACTTAGCTTATCATGGATGCTCACAACTTTGCAATGAATATGTTAGAAACACAGACGATAATAGTGTTCTAAACTATGACTCTATCTTGAAAGATGTGAATCTATTTGATCATAAAAGTTCTTACTTGAAACTTGAGATCTTCATGACATAAGTAGCAATTTGCAGCATTTAACTTATTTTATTTTTGAATTTAAAGGGGACATTAAATTTCTTGGTACTTCTTTAAGGATACTAATGACAAAGAAGCTATTTCACCTACTTTTACAACCAGTCTGCCTTCACGAAACCTGGGTTGGAGCAAGTAATATCGGAATAGGTCTGTTGTTTGCCAAAAACGGACTTGGAACTGCTCTTCTCTTTTGACAACAGTCCTCTTCTCAGCCCAAAGTCCACGTCCATTTCCCAAGACTGAACTCAGGGCAGGAGAAAACATCCCTGCTGGATGACCTTAACTTCTCTCCAGGTCACACCTTATGGGGGTGGAGAGAGCTTTCTAGGTCCCAAACAGAAATCTATCCCTTTCCTGTAGGTCTCACAAGAAGGGCACAGAGCCAGGTTTTGCATTAAATATAAAAAGATCATAGCTAATAAATCTGCAACAGTTGCTAATGCAAATATAGGATCCTGTCAGCAAAGCACCAGTCAAAATGTCTGTGATGTCCTATGAGATAAGATGGTGAAAGATACACTGGATGGTTATCTTCCGGTAACAAACCAGAAGAGCTGGATGTGAATGAGGAGTAGATACTCTGTCATACTCAGGAGGCAGAACTAGTGCCAATAGATGGAAGTTTCAAGGTGATGGATCTTGGATCTATAGGCAATCATTTTTAACACTTAGAACAGCCCAATAATGGATGGGGCTTCCTAGAGGGGTAATGAGCTGCATGTTCAAGAAAAGGCTGCATCACCATTTGTCAGGGAAGCCACAGACCAGCACTGTCCCATAGAAATATAATGTGAGCTGCATATATGATTTTAAATTGTCTAGTGGCCACATCAAAAAACATAAGCAAGTTAAATTAATTTTAATTATATATTCTATTTAACCCAATATATCCAGAATACTTTTATTTCAATGCATAATCAATATAGAAAAATTAGCAATGGGGTATTTTACATTTTTTATGTACAAAGTCTTCAAAATCCAGTGTGTATATTAATTACACTTACAACACATTTTATTTTGGACCTGCCACATTTCATCTGCCTCGTGACAATTGCCTACCACGCTGCATAGCACAGCTGTAGACCTTGAGGAAGACTGGCTTATGTGGCTTCAAAGATCCCTTTCAATGAAAAATTCTGAAGTTTTAAGTAACGAGGCGGTAAACACTCAGAAGTTAAGATACTGTTCAAGCATTCAAAAATGTTATGGAAAAGTGGTGTAGGCAGGAGAAACTCTTCTGAAAATAACTTAAGCCAAAAAGAGAATTTATTGACTCATGTAACTGAAAAGTCCATGGGTAGGGCTGGTTAGGGTTAGGACTCAATTCAGAACTGCTATGTCTGCCTGTGGTCCTCTGTGTTTGTATGTCTTTCCTTTTTTACAGATCTGTTTTTCTCTCAGATAGGCCCCATGCACGCAATGGCTACTTGCTTCTGCAAATCCCAGCCCTCCCAATTCAGCAGCCTCGGAAGGAAAAAAAATGATATTTCCTAAAAGTTGAGAATTGTACAGCTGAATCTCAGAAATGAGCTTACATGACTATCTGTGAACCAGTCACTGGGTCCAGGGAAAGGAATAGGCTGATTGAAAATTCTTGGGATTCATGTTTTACCCTGGAGCTGGAGGGCAGTGGAGTCAGCCCTGCCCTCACTAGAGCCCACCTTCACCATGCAGAGGGAAAGAGAGGATGTGCGGCTGTCTAACTACAAGGCAACTGAGGTACTGTCATCAAAAGTTAGGGATCTGGAAGCTGACAGACAAAGACAATAGATGTCTGTTCTTCCTTACTATACCCTGCGCTGTTATTCTCTACTCCCTGCTTCCTTGGCTCACCTGTGAGTTACCCTGAAGCTTCAGTGGTCAGTTCTCCTGCACACTGACTTCCGTGATTCTTGGCTTGAGAGGTTTCTCTGGCCCCAAGACAGCTTGCTCACACCCTGGGCTGGGCATCCCAGAATGCGAGGAATCTAACATTCCTAGGGGAGCACTCAACTAGGAAGGATGGGGGCACACACACAGAACTGAGGAGGAGGATCCCCATTATCCTTTATAGGTTGCAGGTTACTTGATGGGGGCACACACACAGAACTGAGGAGGAGGATCCCCAGGACCTTGAGCTCTGAGCTCATAGTAGTAATGTGTCGAACAACCCACTCTTCACTAGCTTTTCTCATTCCTTTCTCCCTGTGCTTCCTTGGGGTCACCTCCTAAATCAACTATCTGCACTGAAGGCCTTGTTTCAGCAAATGGTTCAGGAAAACTAGATCATCTCACACGTCTGAATTTCAAAGAGGATTTGAAATATCTGTTATATCTAATTGGAAGCCATTTCTGAAAGCAATCTCTATTAGAAGATCAAAGACCAGAGGCTTTCAACCATGTATCTTTTGGAGCCAGAGTACCTGGTTTCATATCTCAGTTCTACCATGTGTTATCTGGGTGACCTTGAGCAAGGTGTATAACATTTTCTTCCCTTACTTTCCTTATTTGAAAAATGGGGATAATAATAGAATTGCTGAGAAGATTAAATGACTTAATATTGATAAAGTGTGTAGAACAAAGCCTATACATAATAGTTATCACATAATTATTTGTTCACTTTTTTCCTCAATGTTATTCTTTCTAATCACCAACAATCATCAGTGTAAAACTGTGTCAACATATCTTATACCTGTTATACTGAGATAGAGAACCTACCTACTTTAGTGCTAAGCCAAAAGTAAACCACCAATTAATATTTGTTGCTGGTAATTACTATGGCAATAAAACAAAAAATGAAGATTCAAGTCCCTTGCAAAGTAGTACTGAACAGTTTAGAAATAAATATTTTGGCCTGACTCAGTTGTCTTAATCCATTCAAGCTGCTATAATAAAATACCACAAATGGGGTAGCCGATAACAAAAGTTTGGTTTCTTACAGTTCTAAAGGCTAGAAAGTCCAAGATCAAGGTGCCAGAGTGGTTGGGTGAGGGCCCTCTTGCTGGTTCATTGCCAACACCTCACTATGTCCTCACATAGTGAAACAGGCTAAGGATCTTTCTGGAGCCTCTTTTGTAACACACTAATCCCATTCATGAGGGCTCCATTCATATGGCTTAAGCACCTCCCAAAGGCCCCACCTCCTGACACCATCATCTTTGCAGGTTAGAATTTTAACATAAATTTTAGGGAAGGCGGGACACAAACATTCAGACCATAGCATTAGTGAAATTTTAATTGCATTTCCAAGTGTATTCTAAAATTAAGACATATTATTAGTTGAATATAAGCACTAATCTTACAGAAATAAATCCTGTGCTGAAATGAAATATAAAATACTGACTTTAATATAAGAGATGAAAAAGTTTTACTTAATGGCAATTAAATATATATAGTTATATACTGACAATTTAACTTCTTATCATATAAAATTCATTGAATTTTTATTAACTTCTTTCTTACAATGTAGCTCCTATACAAATATAAATTGACTCAATGGTCAGAAAAGAAAATCAAAATTGAATATACCATGTCTACTCCAGGAAAGAGTCAAATAAGAACACACTTCTGGATTAGAAGCAGGTGAATTTTGCTTAAGCACGGTCTTTCCATCAGTCTGAAAGTTATAGAGGCTGAAGGAAGTATTGACAGGTTGAGAAGGCGTTCTAGGTTAAGAAACTGAAATCTCTTTATAAATTGACTCTCCACTGATTTTCCTCTTTGTTTTTCATGCAGTCCCAGAACCCAGCATGGTTTCATATTCACATGTAGGCATAGAAAAGTCTTCCAAAGCCCCACCTGAAATAATTACCTGGTAGTTTTGGTTTTGTCCTGATGATTTACTTCATTAACAAGAATAATTGGATATTAATAATAATTGGAATAGAATTTGTTTCCTCTGTCCAGTACATGTAAGATACAAAAATCTCACAATTTGAAGATCTGGACTTACAGAAAATTGTGAAATAAATGAAAAAGAGTTGCAAGTTGATACTTTAGAACTTTAATATCTTTCCAAAGCATACATGAAAAGATGTATTAAGATCTATATTACCTTTTGTTTTATGTATTAAAGAAGTATTCTCAATAAGCATAGTAGTTTTGGGATACTTAAGAACCAAGTCTGATGTCCCTTCCCCAGTCACTGACCACAAGACCTCGGACAAGATATTTATTCTTTTTTTTTTTTTTTAGATTTTATTTATTTGACAGAGAGAGACCCAGCGAGAGAGGGAACACAAGCAGGAGGAGGGGGAGAGGGAGGAGCAGGCTCCCCGCGGAGCAGGGAGCCTGATGTGGGGCTGGATCCCAAGATGTTGGGATCATGACCTGAGCCGAAGGCAGACGCTTAACGACTGAGCCACCCAGGTGCCCCCAAGATATTTATTCTATGTCACAGTTTCTTCATATATAACTAGAGATAATAAACCCACCTTTCATTATTCTTGAGAAGATTATGCAAGATAATACTTCAAAAGAAGATGCCAAGGCACACAGTGTACACCCAGTCATGATACCTGCAATTCTTTTATTATTAACATTGGCTTTAAAATCCTTTATAGCCAAGCATTATAACACAGTTTTCTATTTATTTGGATTAGTTTAGCTTGTTATTGAAAGCTTTGTGTATCCTAAAGATTTTAATTGTTCATGTTTCATTGTCTACAGGGCTTCCTGATTATCTTTGCTACTAAGTAATAATTATGCATTGCAAATATTTGCTCAAATTTTGTATTAATCAATTTTAAATGAAAGAGCTATTTACATTGATGAATTTAAATAAAGAGCACCACCTTCCCCATAGCTTTTTTGCCATCAGTTTTACTTTTAGTCAAATGTGAATGGCCAGGACTGCACTATTACTTAAAACCATTATGAAATGATAACTTTGAACCATTAGAATGGCAGGATTTTTCAATCTGAGAAGGCATATCTTCTACTTCTAGATGGTGCTTCTTTTAGGCTGTGTTTAAGTTTCACGACATATCTGGAAATATTCCTTTAATTATGAAAACTATTTTAAAAAATTATCTGTGTTTGATTGCTATTGTTTTATATGTTGAGCAGAGATAAAAGCTACCAGTGGAGCAAGATTCCCAGACTCGGCTCAGGAACTAGTAGCATTATCTACCTTATTGTTCAAATTCAAACCCTAAGCTCCATCCTTATTTCTTCCTTTTCCTCGCATGCCATTTGCACTCATCCTGCAAGAACTCCTGTCGAGGCATTTCTACTTCCATGGCCACAACTCAAGTTCAAGTCATCTTCCCTCGGGTGGTCTATTGGAATAGCCGACAAATTGGCTCATTTTCTTCCATTCTTATTCTCCAATCCATTCTTCAAACAGCTCCAGAGTTGCTTTCCTAAACATAGATCATATCACTCTCCTGGTTGAAACACAGTAGTATCTTGCAAGTGATTTAAAATCCAACTCGAATTCTGTACCATGTCTTCTCTAACTCCTACCCACTTCTCTCATTTCATCTCTCCCTAATCACTCACTTGATCTCTAGGCTCTGGCCATGTGTACCTTTCTGTTTCCTCTGGAATATTCCTAGCCCCACTCTAATTGACTTCATTTGTAGCTCAGCTCAAATACAGTTTCCTAAGAGACATCTTATTTCGCTACTCTGGTAAGTATTGACTAAACCAACTTGATCATTTATAATCATTAAGTCCTTTTGGGGTAGATATTTAGAGGAAGTCAAGGGCCTGAGTTTTTCTCTCCAACAACCTTGCTACCAGAAAGCAAGCAAGTCTCAATATAAACTTTGCCACACACACGACAATATTTATTAGCAAATAACACAAAACCAGTCACAAAACCTGTCCTGCATGTTCAGTGAAGTCCCAGCTCTCTAACCCTTTGGGCATCTGAAAGATGATATTTTGCTTACCTGCCAATCTTCCCTAGTAGACTGAATGATACCACAGGGAAGACCATGTCAAATTCTGCTTTGTTTGGTTTATCTCTATCCTTTCCTCCCCAAAGCTCCTAGCACAGTGCTTTGTATAGAAGAGGGGGGCTTACTGAGTATGTTTTTCTGAATGAATAATATACTGTTTGTTTTCATTTAGAAAGAACATGAAAAATGACAAAAGATGTTCTTTATGGAATTTGTACAAAATTTGGTCTTCCAAAAGGAGAGTATAAATGTTTTTGAATTAATTCTTATTATTATGGAAGCTATTTTTTCTTTTTACCTAATAATGAATTCTACCTAGGGCTAAAGACGAAATGTCTGCCAAGAGCTGAATGACATTAAATTACCCTAAGTAAAGCATCAATAAAATTAGCTTTCTTGCTTCTAATATCTTCTTAAGCCCAAGTCACGATGTTTGCTTTAATTATTAAACATATCTCAGATTTTCTATACAATGGTTTTTGTGCTAGATATGATTTCTAATTAAGCTTTGCATTTATCTGATGAAATTGTATTTAAGTCTACCAAATGTCATAACTCACTTTTGCATTTAATAATCAATGTTGAGCAGATTATTTGAAACCAGTAGGGCAGTAATAATTTATGAAAACCTGAAAACATGTCTCGGATAATCATGACTATCAGGCCTTGTGAGATTTAATTCTGTTGTTTGGAAATGGTATGGAATTTGTGATTTGAGACGTAAGTGTCTGTGATAACTGATTAACATACAGAATAAAATCCAATCATACACATACTATTAAGGAGAATGCTAAGAAGAATATGAACTTTAAATGCGTACATGTTTTAGGTTGTTAAAACCCCAGATGCTATGTACAAGCGACAGATACTAGTATTAAATTTATGTAAGACCAAACATCTATAAGAGCTGAGAATTACTATCTGTAATCTGGATGTTTCCAAAACATGGATATATATGTAGACAAAATATATGGTAGATTGCACCAAATTCCATCAGTGAGCAGGTGAGGGGTTTATACATTTAAGTTGTATTTCTGAAAATTTTGCTAAATATTGTACATGTGTTATAACAGACAAAAATATTAAAAGTAAATATATGATAGAATATTATTCAACCATAAAAAGGAATACAGTTCTTCTACATGCTACAGGAGAGAACCTTGAAAACATTCAGAGTGAAAGAAGCCAGACACAAAAAACCACATATTACATGATTTCATTTACATGGAATGATCAGAATAGGCAAATGCATAAAGACAGAAAGTAGAGTAGTTGTTGCTTAGGATTGGGGAGGAAGAAAGGATAGGTGGCAATAGCTAAAGGGTCAAGGTTTCTTTTGAAGGTGATGAATACATTCTGAAATTGACTATGGTGTTGGTTGCCATATCTCTGAATATACTGAAAACGACTGAACTGTATGCTTTAAATGGGTGGATTCTATGACATGTAAATTATATTTCAGTAAGGCCTTTAAAAAAATGTATGCACATTTCACAGGATGCCTGGGTGGCTCAGCTGGTTAAGCATGTGGTTTTGGCTCAGGTCATGATCCAGGGTCCTTGGATCGAGGCCCGCATACGGCTCCTTGCACAATGCGGAGCCTGCTTCACCCCCTGCCTGCCGCTTCCCCTGCTTGTGCTCTCTCTCTGACAAATAAATAAATAAAATCTTTAAAGAAACTAAAAAAATGTAAAAATGTATGCACATTTCAAAGACAGAGAGAGTACATGACATGTTCAAAGACATGAATAACAAGAAAGACATTACTTAAAATTATAGTTCACCAAACAAGCACTTTCAGATCCAAGCAATTTTACTGACCAGGCATACTCCTGGTTCCTGAACACAAGTCTCTGCCAAAACCGTTTTAGTATTGTCATCATGGCAATTCTTCCCCCACAACCATAAACCCTTCCCAATATTTCGATGGTCCAATAAATGATTCTTTTATGGAACTCTGAATGAACTGTTGACTCAGTTTTCTGAGGATGGAGCCGAATATAGAGACCAAAGATGCTGTACAGGGAGTAACTAATATAAATACACTTCGGGCGCCTGGGTGGCTCAGTCGTTAGGCGTCTGCCTTCGGCTCAGGTCATGATCTCAGGGTCCTGGGATCGAGTCCCGCATCGGGCTCTCTGCTCCTTGGGAACCTGCTTCTCCTTCTGCCTCTCTCTCTCTCTCTCTGTCTCTCATGAATAAATAAATAAAATCTTTTAAAAAAATAAATACTAACACTTCTAGGCAGCACTTAGAAATTGCTCACATTTTGGCACAGACAGAAACCATCTCTTTCATATAAAAATGGATTTGCTGGAAAAGAGTGATTCTGGGAAGAGTTCAGGGCAGGAGAGATTGACTATGATTTCTTTCCCCTTATTAGCACTTAGAGAGCCCCAGGAAGCAAGCAACAAAGAAAGGAGTCTGATATACTTAGCATTTTATAAGTGTTGAAATCTTCCCCCCCTTTTTTTAAACAACAAAAAGGTGGTTGGGGCGCCTGGGTGGCTCAGTCGTTAAGTGTCTGCCTTGGACTCAAGTCATGATCCCAGAGTCCCGGGATCGAGCCCTGCATCGGGCTCCCTGCTCGGCGGGAAGCCTGCTTCTCCCTCTCCCACTCCCCCTGCTTGTGTTCCCTCTCTCGCTGTGTCTCTCTCTGTCAAATAAATAAATAAAATCTTTAAAAAAAAAAAAAGGTGGTTAGGAGACGTTTTTCAGGGCACATGTCTCTAAAATAAATAAATAAAATCTTAAAAAAGACATTTTCAGGGGTGAAGGAAACATTTTGAACTACTCACTTCGTAAATCTTGCAACTATTGGATAATTTATTAATTGGTCTCTTTTACTTTAAAATACTGGAGCTGTCCGTAAACCCATCAACACAAGAGGAGATTTGTGGCCTTACAGCTCCGAGAGAGAGTTTACCACTGACCTCAGCAAAGGGCTGTAAGGAAATTGGAGGCTCTCTTTCCAAAGTCATGAGGAAGCATGACAAAGTAGTTAAGACCATGGACTCTGGATTCCATCTGCCTGGGTTTGAGGTCAGCTTCGCTTATTACAAGCTGTGTGACCTTGGGAAAATTACTTAATTTCTCTGTATGTTTCGGCTTTCACACTTGGAAAAATGAATAAAATAATACTTTCTTCTTGGGTCCTTTTAAAGATTAAATGAGTTCATATTTGCAAAGCACTCAGAGGAGCTCCAAACATATTGGGAGCTTGTTAAATAATTGTAAATGTTAACACAGAAATAAAACAACAAAAAAAACCCTCTTTCACTCTATTTACATTTTTGGAGGCATATAATTAATAGCAATTGGAGCTTATTTCAAAGCTTATCTTTTGACTTGCATTCTTACACTGTGGGAGCATATGTTACTGAATTAGCAATAGTATCATCTGCTCCTGTCACTGGGCCATTTACTCTAAGCAGATGGAACAGATACCCATACAGCCTTTTGAAGATTAAGATTCTGCAGGATACCTTGTGGTCTCATGTTACTTTTCATCCTATTTAGTTTTAATTTATCTTTAAGCTAAATGTATCTGGTATTAAGGGGAGAAAACAGTGAAGAACGCTTATGTGACTGGATAGATGGAAATGCAAACAGAATGGGGATGATGGAAAAGCCATTCTCAGAGTGTTCTGGGCCCCAGCTCCGACCATGGGGACAGCCTCCAAAGACATTAAAGAACGAGACTCGTCACCTATCAGATATGAAGGAGAATATGTTGACAGTGAGGATTCAACTGGGTGTCTCAGTTGGCTATGCAGCTGCCTTCAGCCCAGGTCAAGATCCCAGGGTCCTGGGATCCAGCCCTGCATCCGGCTCCCTACTCAGTGGGAAGCCTGCTTCTTCCTCTCCCTCTGCCTGCCATTCTCCCTGCTTGTTCTCTCTCTGTCAAATAAATATATAAAATCTTAAAAAAAAAAGACAATATGTGTATAAAATTATCTCCAAGGAGAGATAGGTAAGGTGAATTTTAAAGATCTCTTCCAGGTTTAGAGATTAGAATTTGTCTACTAGTTTAAAAAAAAATAAGCTCCTTAAAAAATCTATATATCCCTATCTCTATGTAACTATGTAGCTATCTGTTGTTTAATAGTTAACATGAGTATATGAATCTATTTTCCAGCAAATAACTAATATCAAAAATTGAAAAAGAGCCTTAAGTTGCATATTCATTATTACTGACCTCAGAACTGAGCAGTCCACTAAAACGGAATAACTTATAATAACTTTAGATTTAAGAGTGCCTCCAAATGATCATGTAAATATTATGAGATTTAAGAATGTTTAATGATCTAAGAAAAACAACCATAACATTTCTTTCAGTCTTCTATATAAATCACGTGACAATTAAACAGTATGTTAAAAACGTGACAAAATGTCTAAAAACATTTTGGGAGAAAACACGTGATTCCACATTTGTTTTTGCATCTTACCTCTTTTCCTTGACTGCTTATTTAAATCAGAAATTCCTTTCCATGTTTTAATATAAAATTTTATATAAAATTATTATAGTTATTGCTATCTCCTGATCGTGTTGATGTACTGTAAATTGTTATACTGTCTTGAACAGGATATATTTAGACATACCTAGGTTTGCTATCATAAGTAACAGTGAAAAGAACATCATGCAGGCAGCTCTTTGTTTCTGTTGAATTATTTTCTTAGGAGAAATTCCACTGAGTGAGCTTAGGGGGCCAAAGGTACAGACATTTTAATGGGCCTTGCAATAAAGAATGCCTTTACCAGTAAGTTAGTAGAAATTTACTTCAATGTTATGTGTTATTGTTTTTAAAGTTGTTAAACTAGTGTAAATTTAATTTGCACAGATCAAGATACTATTGAAAATGATCATATTTTACACCTTTGTTTACAATTTGGATTTCTCTTATGTGATTACATTTGTTCATATTCTTCATTGACTTACTGATTAAATTTTCGTTGTTTTTATTATTCATTTAAATGACTTCATCATATGTTACCGATAATGATCTTTTGCTTATTATATGTGTACAAATATGACTTTTAGTTACTTGTTTCATTTCAGTTTTGGAAGATTTCATGTTCAGATGTTTGGTAATTAAATGAGTAAAATATAACACTGTAGAATGAGATTAACTAGTTAGAGAGATTCTATCAATCAGAAGAATTTTATCTATATTCTCTAGTGGAAAAAGGAAATGCTGTATTTTAGGTGGTAGTATTTGATTTCATATATGTTTCTTCTTTAAATCTGTGGTGTTAAATTTCCAGAATGGAAATCTGATTTGAAAATATGTACAGTATAGTGCTTCAAATTTAACTGAACATAATTTTACATTTTCACCAGAAACTGTCGTGATGTTCTCCTTAATGGAAGTAAAGTAACTAAGCTAGTGAAGGCCCTCTCAAATAACATGTAGATATGGAAGAACAAATTCACAGGCAGAGTTATGGTCTTGGAGCAGACTGACTTTCCTTTTCCCTGCATCTGGGTACTCACCCCAATCCAAACAAATAACATCTGCATCAGAAATAACTTGGAAGCATGTTGTTTGGATAGGTTTTCTTTACCAAATGGTATGAAACAAAATTAGGACATAACCTCAGTAAATTATATTCAATGTTTAAAAATTATGCACTTTGTGTTTTATAAAACTAAAATCCAGAAAATTTATATAGTTTACTCAACAACTTTGAATGAGGAGCCACTCTGATTTAGGTACAGCCATAGGCATTAGGGATATGGGGTAAATAAGGAGTCAAAGCCACAGTGTTCAGGAACTTGCTCCTGGCCTTTTACTTGCTACTTCAATCATTGTTTCACAAGGATAATTCTGAAATTTTTCATGAAAGTATGAAACTTAGTCAGCCAAATGCTCTCAAGAGGCATGGGTAGGAAAGAACTCTAGGAAACCAGAATGAGGAAAATAAATACATAGTAAATAAACGTTCAGTCCTCAGAATAAAAATTCATGATTGAGTGTCCTATGAAGATCATAGAAATGAGATTGTTCATGCAGGAAATGGATGTCAGGTGTGGGATTAAGCACCTAAGCGTTCAACAGACACAGCCCACCAGGATGGAGACCCTGGCCTTTGAAGAAGGACCAACCTGGACAGGAGAGGGACAGGCACGGAGCAATTGTATTTAGGAACATCAGTAATAGCAATACAAAAATAACACTTATTGAGTGCCTCTGTGTCATGCACTGTGCAGAACATTCTGCGTATGTTCCCTTCATTTCCCAGATGAAGTTCACTCTGGCTCCTGTTTTTTGTCAGTGCATTCGTTCTTGCCATTTTTGGTCAGTGGATTCTTCCTTTTGTGTTTACCCACTTCAGACTTTGGAATCTCTTGTTTGTTGGCCATTTATTCCTTCACCAAATATTCACGTGCCATCACTCAGCTAGTCACTGTGACTTACAGAAATGAACAAGTAAGAAAAGGGCACAACTCTAGCCTTCAAGGGGCTTTCATTCTGGTAGAGAGACAGACCAGAGACTCAGTGATTATGAAACTGCTCTCATGGCTGGCTGCCTAGTACAGCTTGGGGGTGAGTGAGTGGGGCAGGTCTAGGAAATGTTCTCAGTGACACGTGCACACAGTTATTTAGTGTTAAGACTGTGCATGATAGTTATATAACATATAACTATGATACATAATTGATATTATAGTATACTATGTATTATATAATATGTTAGCTATATTATATCCATGTTCTGGACATCCAACATCATTATATTTGAATGAGGTTAATAGTTCAAATGTCCGTCAATAGGGGGGGAATTAAATAAACAATGAACCACTGATGTGCTGATAATGGAAAAAGCTCCAAAATATATAATAAGTAGAAAAAAGGAAAGACTCAGAAAAGTGCATGTCATATGCTGTCTTTTATGGGGGACAAAGAAGATAAACATTTTCTTGAATTTCATATAGACTCTTCAGAATCATGTGCATAGCATTAAAAACAAAACAAAGTGGTTGCCCATTGGGGTGCAGAAATGGGGAAACCAGGCAAAGGGGTGCACAAGGGAGTATTTTCACTGTATGTATTTTTATGTTTTTGGACAAAGTGAATGCATTATCTATTTAAAAATTAGCTTAACATGTCCTGAAACCTTTGCGGGAAAGGTATCTACTAGTGGACTGTGGCCAGGTGGCTGGCGAGCTGAGGGTGGGGCGAGAGGGAGGAGGGTGAGGTGGAGAGCCATTCCAAGCAGTGTTGCAGGTTGGAAGACCTGACGTGCTTGCAAAACCTGTCATGTTCTGTGAAGATGGCAAGTGGGCTCCTTCTGGGGAGTGTTGGGAGATGAGGGTGGGAATCAGACAGGGGGCAGGTCCTGAGGTCCTCATGTGACAAGATACGAAATCAGATATCATCCTGAAGGTAACGGGACTCTTTGGTTGGTGATCGGAAGGAAAGTGAGTGATCAGACTGGCACTTTGTAATCATCCCTGGGGGAGCAAGTACACGTGTGATGGTGGGTGAAGCAGAACCGGGGCCAGAAAGACTATCAACTCTCTAGGAAGTTACTGGCCACCCTTCCGGTAGAAATGATGAACATATGAACCAAGGGCAAGGACAGTGCTCACAGAGAGGAGGGACTTACATCACCCCACAGCTTGATCCTGGCTACCACCCTTGTCTTGTCATCTCCTCCATGGATTTGATTTTGTTCCTCTCCTCATACTGCCCACAGTTTTTCTCTGGATTCTACCTTGGAGTTTAAGTTGGTGTTCTGACAATTTGCAGGAGCCCTGCTATAGGCTTCAGTGAGATCAGGGCCACAGGAAGCCCCTCTCTGCCTTGCACTCTCTCTCTCCTCCGCTCACCCTGCGTGCTGGTGAAGGAAGCCCAAGACAGGAAGCTGCTGTGCAGAGACAATAGCGCTGACCCAGGGCAGAAGCCGGAGCGCAGGTGCTGGGCCAGGTGAGCCGGGCACGTGGTCCCACAGGGGATCCCAGGCCATTGCCTTCTTGCCGAATTCTGCTATTTTTGTTGTTGTTGTTGTTGTTGTTTTTCTGTCAAGCTTGTACATAGTCCCTGTAGATATTTATGACTGGGATTTCATGCTTTCCAGTTCCAAGCTCTACTCTCAGGTGGGACAATACAGGTAGGATTCATCAGCAGAGCACAGCTGTATCCATGGGTAAATCATTCAAATACTTCTCTCTCACTTTGCCAGAGAGCTGCTGCCTTTGAACCCCAGGACCTCAGTCCATAATCCTGCCCACCTCCCTCGGCCTCTCCCTGTCCTTCTTGATCTCTCTGTGCCTCTAGTGATGACAGGGGTCCTCCCTCAGCCCCCCTCCAGGGCAGCAGGCTTCCAGGGCATTGCCCCATTTCAAAGCCCTTTATCCCTTTGCCAAGTTGTTGCCCATATAACACAGGCTGTTAACTATTGCAACCTTCACCCCCATTTTCAGGAATAAGACGGACATCTCAGCACATGCTGGCAACTACTATAGCAAGTGCTCCCATGTCATCACATTAAAAATTGTAATTCTAATAATTATAAACACATTTGTATGAAATAAGTGGAAAATATAGAAAGCCCATATAACCACAAAATAATAAATAATTTCACACGTGTGAAACAATTTCAGGGTATATTCTATTTTAATATAAAAAGATAAAATATTGGAAATTTTGTCTCACAGTGTATTACCCAAGAAAAGTCAGAGATGAGCAACTAATCCTTTTATTGCTGGAAGGCTGAATAGTATAGTCAGGACTATAAATGCATGTGGACAGTTTTGAATGTTCACTAAACAAATATGTCAAGGAATTAATTTATAACTGACAAGTACTTTAGGTGGCAACATATATTTTATTTAGTATTTCTCCTTAGTGTATATTTTTATGTGCCAATTCAGCCCCTGAATAATCAAATAAATACTGTAACCTTGCCATTCATTTGATATGGAGAAGTGACTTTTTGATTCCATACTCTTCCGCTGCATTATAAAAAATTTGAACATTATGCTATCATTCCACAAAATGGTTTAGTAATTTACTATGAATAATTTTTTAAAAGGAGGGAGACCTGTCCAGATATGAAAGACTCTAGAAAAATGCTTTAAAAATTAAAAAAAAAAGAGTAAGAACCTTTATAATCTAGTATATAATAATAGAGTACTAGTGTACCTTAAAATAGACTGAAAAATTTTAAGAGCATATTTGCCTCTATATATTTTTAAAACAATGATTTAAACATATATATTTGCCACAGTTTCATATGTAACCACTAGGAGATTAAAGAATAACCAGAAAATAGGAAAAGACTGATAAGCATCTCTTGACAATTGGCAATATATAGAAACCAAGAATAATCAGATTCCCTGTTACATCCCAGAAAGAAAATTCGTAAGTATTGAAGCCCAGCCTCTTTCTACTTTTTACCCTGTGCAGTCTGCCTTTCATTGAACTAGAACCCTAAACAAGCTTTGATTTTTTTATTCTAATCTTCCATCTTTCTATAAAATTATATTTTTAAATGTGCTCTAAAACACTTTTTTAGAACTTGCACATGCAAGTTAAAGAACAATAATTCATACATTATACAAGTGAGGTAAGACCACTACATTGGTGGCCCCAAGTGAGCCACGGCTCCTGGTATTGTCACTTTTTTATAGCCACACCTCTACATTCGGCTTAGGCTTGGTCATACGACTTGCTATAGTCAGCATTACCCAAGTAGATGCCAGATAAATGCTTACATGTTGGGCTTCTCTTGGAACCTAGCTGCCTTGCTATCAGAAAGCCTGTCAAGTTTCTGCAAAAAGACAAGATGGAGGAGGAGACTGGAGGAGACTGTGGTCCAACAGCCAGCACCAGACATATGAGTGAGGCCTTCTTGGATATTCTAGCTCCAGCAGAGCTCCTGGATGAAAGGTTCATATGAGTGAACCTGCACGATATCATGTGGAACACAAGAACTACTCAGCTGAACCCTGCCCAAACTCCTGACCCACAGAACTCTAAGCAATACATTTATATTGCTCAAAGTAATTCCATTTTTGAGTGGTCTGTTATGCAGCAGTAGATAACAGATATAGTAAGTGATAGGAAGGATTTTTCAACCTTCTTTCTAGAAATAATTCCAAGGTACATTCTTCACTGACATGCGCCTCTTATATTTCTGTTGTTTATTTATTCACTATTGAGCCTATGTCTTTTTTTCTGACTCTATCTCTAACCAGTTGGACAGAAGGACTGAGATGGATGGTTGGTTTATATAAAAACTGTGATTGAAAATGGCTTTATTATATATTGACTCAACATGCCAAGTCCTTGCTGGATCTCAAAGGAACACCATTCTTGATAATGATATATATCTTAAGTTAATGCCACTCCACAATGTAATCAAATTGTAGGTGGGACAATCTGGTAGAAAAAATTAACAGATTCCCAGCAGATAAACCTTGTGTGGTCCATTCAAGCCACTCCTTCTCTCTGCTCCTTTATATGGAATTATATCTTGACACCAAATTTTAGGCACTACAATGTGGAAAACTCTTTGGAGGGATTTGTTTTCTTAAGGATTTATTATTTGAAATACGAGGCTTATTAGATTGAGCAAGCCATTGAGTGTGTTTGCATCCTTCTTTCTCTGGAACTAATGCACAGTAGTTAAAGAATGCTTTCGAAGTAGAAGTAGTAGCAGAAGTGTAAGTAGAGAATGTACAAGGCTACTTTTGGGGGACAGTGATGCTATTTCATTGAATGGTGTGTATTGTTAGAACTATAGCAACTAACTAGTTCTAAAACAAAGTGTCTGGATACCAAGAGGAAAAGATGTAGCCTCATTAAGTATAGCTGATGTTAGCATACTTGCTGCTATTTCCATTGTTTAAAGGTTGTTCTCCATGTGCTTACTTAAGGCTTTATCTACCAGATGGGTGTGGACAGAGGTTTACTTACAAAATGGCAATAAAGGAGAGTCTAGATCAGACAACAATACAAATGTGCTACTTACAGAGAGGAGTATCTGGACAGCACTGTGGATGACCTCTAGATACTGGAAGTCAACAATGCAGCCTGTGACGGAGACGTAAGTGTAGTCGTCCATCATGCCATGGGCTGACGGAGGCAGCACTCTTCGGACACAACCAGGCCCATGTTCCCGCCACCATGACCGGTGTACAGAAATGTTGAATGTCATCAGATCTGTATCCTAGGTGGGCAGGAGACAAGAGAGCAAAAGGAGACAATCTTATCATATCACAACTTTGATTTCCAACCTTAGGAAGAAATCAGGATAACTGGGTGATGGGCATGAAGGAGGGCACGTGAATACTGGGTGTTATATGCAACTGATGAATTATTGAACACTACATCTGAAACCAATGATGTACTATATGTCAGCTAATTGAATTTAAAGAAAAAAAGAAAAAAGTTAAAAAAAGGAAGAATTCAGGATGAACAAAATTGTTGAAATGATTTAAATTTTAAGTGAAAAATAACAGAAGACAGAACCACAAATGGCTGTGTATACCATATGCCCAAACTATTGGATTATAATCGTTTAATATAGAGATACAGTCCTTTGAAAAGTAACATTTTAAGGTTAGCGCACATCAAAAATCCAGAGACAAGACCCAATACATATGTTCGTTTTAAAAATTATTTTGTTCAGTTTGAAACTTTTTGTCTGAATTTTCTTGTTCATCTTCATCAGCATTACCATCATGGGCTAACATTTAATGAGTGCTTTTTTGCATGTTAGGCATTGTTCTAAGCATTTATCATATTTATATCTCTTTAATATTCATGTAGGTACTTTACAAACCCAATTTATAGTGGGCTGAATAATAGTCCTCCCAAAAGACATTCACGTCCTACTCCCTGGAACCTGTGAATTTTACCTTCTTTGGATTATCTGAGAGGGCCCTAGATGCAGTAACGTGTATCCTTATGAGAGGGACTCTGAGGGATATCAGACACAAGGAGGAAGAGAAGGCAATGCGACCACGCAGGCAGAGAGTGGAGTGATGTGGCCACAAGCCCAGGAAAGGTGGATGAAACGAGGAAGGATCCTCGTCTAGAGCTCCAGAGGGAGCATGGCCCTGTCAACACCTTGATTTCAGACCAGTGAAACTGATCTCAGACTTCTGGCCTCCAGAATTGTGCGATTAAGTTTCTGTTGTTTACGACCTCAGGCTTGTAGTATCTTGTTAGAGAGCCCTCCAATGAAACTAACACAGGTAAGGAAAGTGAGTCACAGAGAGGTAAAATAGATTGTCCAATTCAATGAATAAATTAAATAAATTGTTTATTTAATAAAAGACCCCAAACTTGATCCGATGCAGTCTGTACTTTCAGCTATGAAGTTGTACCATCCCTTTACCTACTCTGTTCTCCCTTCCAAACCCTTACAATTCCTCATACCCTAAAGGGACCTGGGTCCTTCTTCCTCAATTGTTTCCAGAAAATACCACTGACAGCGCCAGCGAAAGAACAAAGAAGCCAATCTTTGACATTTACACATCAAAATAAGCTTTCTGAGCTCTTAGCAGAGAAAACAGCCCAGCTGCTTAATCCTCAAAAGATGCCTTTTAGTATTTTGGGGGAATGTCAGCCTTGAACAACTAAGATCATACTGTTTTTGCCATAACAATAGATTGAAAAGAATAGATAAAGAGCCAGGCTCTTGATTCCCAAATAACCTAAAAATTGCAGCTGCATGGTGGAGCCAGAAGGAAGAAGTATGATGATGGAGAGGACCAGGACACTGCACCTGCAGGGAAGCCACAGGAAGAGGAGGGGGTCAGCTTTTGTTGATTTCCCAGCCATCAGCATGAACAAACTCTGGAGCCCCTAGTGTCCAGGGGACATGATGGTCTTTGCTCAGAAGCCCAGGGACTGCCCAATAATTGCACAACACAAACGATGCTCATCCCTACCTCAGTGGGAAGAAGACAGTCCCTACCTCAATGGCATAGGGCAATTCTAACGTCCAGAAATTGATTTTGGAACTCTGAAAACACAGGGGCAGCTGGTGTGAAATGGAAAGCCCTTGAACTTATGTGTGGTGGGGGCTTAAAACAACCAGTGTGAGACCTCCCTGAGCAAGGACTCCCTGTTATTCTCTGATGCATTTGAACATGAATCGTGAGGCAAGAAATATGTCCAGTTCATGTGAGTAGGCAAAGTTATTCTGCAGTTTTAGGTTTTCCTCAACTCAAGGAACTCAAATTGAGACAGAGCAGGGATTGAACTCAGGTCCCCTCAACCCTGACTGCAAAATCCATCATTCTGTACCTCTTGAGGAGCATATCTTGCAGGAATGAGGAAGCAGGATGCTCACCAAAAGAGGGACTCCACTGTGAAGACTAGTGAAGACTGAACCACACCAGTCTGTGCCAAGGTGGACCCCAGCATTGACCTTTCACTACTTTCCCCTCCCTCTTATAATGCTAAAAATCAAGCCCAGGGGTGGAGATTTAACATGCTAATTAGACACATGACACGTGAAGAAGCATGACCTGCAAGTGCTCAGGCGCCAAGAAATTCCCATCTCTACATGCTTGAATGTCAGTCCTTTCCTGTCAGAGACGATGGACTCTGAACAACAAACTGAGGATTCTAGAGGGGAGGGGGGGTGGGAGGATGGGTTGGCCTGGTGATGGGTATTGAGGAGGGTGCATTCTGCATGGAGCACAGGGTGTTGTGCACAAACAATGAATCATGGAACACTACATCAAAAACTAATGATGTAATGTATGGTGATTAACATAACAATAAAAAATGAAAAAAATGATTAGAATCAGCTCTAAAATTCTATAATTAAAAAAAAAAAAGTTTGTGGGTCCTTGTTCTGAAAGCCAGTCTGAAGGACCCTTTCCTTTCTGCTGTATCCCTTGTGCTGGGGCATAAGACCCAAGAAAAAGCCCTGCCCAGGGACACCTGGGTGGCTCAGTCGTTAAGCATCTGCCTTCGGCTCAGGTCATGATCCCAGGGTCCTGGGATCGAGCTGCGCATCGGGCTCCCTGCTCTGTGGGAAGCCTGCTTCTCCCTCTCCCACTCCCCCTGCTTGTGTTCCCTCTCTCGCTGTGTCTCTCTCTGTCAAATAAATAAATAAAATCTTAAAAAAAAAGCCTTGCCTGGAACTCCTGCATGGTCTCTAGTCAGTTTCTTTTGCTTGGAGAGCCCAAGGACCCTGGTCGGTAACCAAACTATTACTATTGTAAGTATGCCTCTGATTATATCACTATTAAAACATTTTACATCTTTTTTTTTTCCTTTTTGGGTTGTTGGTTTGTTACACGTATCATTCAGTTACCTTCACAGTTACAGCACTTTATTGATAAGAAAATATTTTACATCTTTTCTCTCTCTCTCCTTTTTTTTTTTTTCGGTCTTGCTTTGCTACATGTATCATTTGCAGTGCCCTCCCAAGGGAGAATATTATAGAAAAATAATTGCTTTAGCTAGTGAATTCAGTTTAACACAAGGCAATTTACCTGCAGGCAAACTGCACGCTGACTGCTCCCTTTCCTGACCATCAGATTTAATCTCCTACAGTTAGTCCTGATCACAACCGAAAAACTATTATTTCCGGTTTTAATAGAATTCATTAGGTTCAGGATGAACTGGCATGATCTCAAAAGTCATAGCAATTTCTACTCTTTAAGCATTCTTACCCAGTGGCCTTTTCTATTGCTGGACTTTAAATTCCTTTCAATATGACTTGGACTAAAATTTATATTACACAAATAAAACAAAAGTGAATTTATGAACTCATGATACATATTTGTTACACTCATAAAATCCTTCTCTGTAGTTCTCACTTAATTTGTTGGCACTATAAATATTTATAAACTGTACTGTTTTTTGCAATGGCTGTATTAAAATTTGAATGAGAATGTCAGTAGTACCAAATTATACTTAAAGTTCAAACTTCTAACTTAGATTTGGTATAAAATTGTATTGCAAGTTTGTGTCTGATTTCAATCCCCTTCAGTAGCTAGACTTCAAACATTTCAAAAAAACCCTTAACACACAATAACTCAATTTCCTAGATGAGGCACATCAGACAAGATGCAGCACAGAAAACTATAACAATATTCTTTATAAAGAAAAATAAATAAATACAGAAGATCACTTAGTTTGTTGAAGCTTTTTGTTACCACGCCAAAGCCTGTAGTTTTGAAATACATGGGTTAATGCTAAACTGTAGATCAACAGAGGGATCTTTAAAATAATTTCAATAACTCAAATGTCATTTCTCTTTCACTTCTTGGAGTTAGAGTATTACGTGATGATTTAAGCACACCATGGTTAAGAAAATTGGCAACTGGTATCTTTGTAATTTTCTTTAGAATTTAAAAGATATAAACAATGGTATTTGTATTTATGCAAGTGTAAGTGATTACCAAAGGACCATTTTGGGGAACAAAGAAGAAGAAAGCAAGGAGGGAGAAGAAAAACATGAAACCAAAGCAGAAGGGCTTGGGAGGCATGAGGACAACCTGGAGAGAGAGAGCATGTCAAGGCCAACAGAATAGAGAATCAGGGAAAGCGGTGAGGTCATAGACTCAAAGCCTGGTAAAAAAAGGACCATTGAATTCGATGACTGGTTGGGCAGGGGAGCTTTTAATAAAATGCAATACCAGGAGAGTTTGGGGAGTGAAAAATTGGATTACAAGGAATGGAGGGGACCGAGAAGAGAGAATTTGATGTATTTTTTTCATGAAGTGTGTGAGTCAAGGTACTGAAAGCACAGGATGGTGGCTTCAAGGGTGAGCAAGGAGAACATGAGTCAATGCATGGAGAACCACATGTTAGCTCTCTCTGCTCACACTCGCGGAGTTATGACTTAGAAGAAAATTATTCCAGAATACCAGCTTTCCCCTAATATCGACTTAAGCAAATATTAAATGTTTAAAAGTTCTTTCATCTGTCTAGTATGAATTCCAAACTTGTTCCCATTTTCTTCAAATACTTGAATTAAACAAAAAAGGAATTTCCAGAGTTCTTTGAAATGTTGTTAATTAACTGTGTAGGTGGACATGCCTGCCTGCATCCCATTCACAGTTAAGTGTACCCCCCGTACTGGAATCAGCTCAATAGTCACTTCTTTTATAATATACTGCTATATAATTTCTAGCTAGTCTCTGTCTTATTCTTCTTTGTACTTTTAATCATCTGCTTTTTTTTTTTTTTGGTATGTGTCTAATTCAACTTTAGCTAATCCTTTCTACTTCTAGAAATGGATTCTCAACTGCTAATAATATTTTTTTTTCTGTTTCCTTAGTTGTGGCTCAAAGAGTCACTGAATCCACTTTTATACAGTTATCTACTTTCTTTGTCTTTTGACTCTTTCTTATCATAAGCCAGCCAATCTGGAAGTGAACGTGTATTTAACAAAGTAGATTTTGCTCAATTTTAAAAGAGTTAGCATTGGGTTTATATTTATATAACAGAATTCATGTCAGTTGAAACTTCTTTTGAAATACTTATTCATCTCAGAATATGAATTAGTAAAGTTAAAACAACTTTCTCATATTTCTATTTGTTTTTTGTTTTTTTTTTTCACCAAAGCACTAAACATTTCAGAGGGTACTGGAGATCCATAGAATAAACACAGTGCTTGGTAGTGAGGTGTAAGTGTTTAGAGCACATCATACAAAGATTTGGAACCAGTTCAAATCTATCAACAATTACATGTTATTTTCCTTAGAGAAAGGTTTAAAGATATTCAAGCTTCCATCGGGAAGCATTTGTCATTTGCTGCTGATTTCTTAGAGAATCCTTGTACAATCCATGAACAAGTGATAATCACTTAGGTGTATGCCACTGGTTCTGAATATAAAGAGCAGTCTGCACCTATAAATACAGAGAACAAAGTGATGCTTCTCAGACGGTGGGGTGGGGGGTGGGCAAAATGGGTGAAGGGGGGTGGGAGGTACAGGCTTCCAGTTATGAAATGAATTAAGTCACAGAAATAAAAGACACCACATAAGGAACACAGTCAATGATATTGTAATAGTGTTGTATGGGGACAACTGGTAGCTACACTTGCGGTGAGCACAGCCTAATGTATAAATTTGTCCAGTCACTATGTTGTGCACCTGAAACTAATGTAACATTGTGTATCAACTATACTCAAATTAAAAAACTAAAAGAGCAGAGCAGTCTTGTGGGGGGGAGCAAGACGGCGGAGGAGTAGGAGACCTGGATTTTGTCTGGTCCCAGGAATTCAGCTGGATAGGGATCAAACCATTCTGAACACCTATGAACTCAAAGGGAGATCAAAGAAAAGAATAGCAACAACTCTCTGAACAGAAAAGCGACGACTTTCTGGAACATAGGACATGCGGAGAAGTGAATCCGAGGCGATATTCGGGAGGATAGGCGGCGGGGAAGGGGGCCACCATTGGCCACTTCTGGCAAGTGATAGAGCAGTGGAGCACAAAATCGGAACTTTTAGAAGTCAGGTCTGTTGAGGGATGTCGCTCCAGTGGCTAAGCAGGGGGTGGAACCCTCGCTGGGACACTGTGGTCTCAGGACCCTCAGGGTCACAGAAAGACCAGGGGTGCCTGAGTGCGGCAGAGCTCCCAGGTATTGGAGTGGGGAAGCCAGCTGCAGAGATGGAACCGAGGAGTGGGCTCTCAGCTCGGGGTTGCCATAAACTGTGATCTGCGGCACAGTCGGGCCTCTGCTCTTCCAGCAAGAACCCAAAAAGTGGCAGATCTGGGGAGACTCCCCTTCCTCCCCCGGGAGGAGCAGCATGGGAGTACATCACAGGGATCTGCTGGGTTTGGAGACTCCACACGGAGTCAGGTGCCAGAGATAGAAACGCTGGGTCACAGGCCAGGTGAGCTTGGAGTGTGGCCGGAGACTGGGGAGATGGGAGTGACTGACTGCTTTTCTCTGGGGCCACACTGAGGAGCGGGGCCCCGAGTTCTCGGCTTCTCTGGGGCGGAGATTGGGAGGCCGCCATTTTCACTCTTGTCCTCCAAAGCTGTGCGGAAAGCTTGCAGGGAACAAAAGCTCCCAAGAGCAAACCCGAGCAGATTACTTAGCCCAGACCAGCAAGGGTGGGGCAATTCTGCCTCCAACAAAGATATTTGGGAACCACGGCAACAGGCCCCCCCCCCCCCCGAAGATCAGCGAGAACAGCCAGTCAAGACCAAGTTTACCAATCGATGAGAATGGCAGAACGCCAGCACTAGGGGAATGCAGCACATAGAATTCATGGCTTTTAAACATGATTCCTTAGTCTTTCAAAGTTAATATTTAAAAATTTTTTTTTAATTTTTCTTTTTCCATTTTCCAACCCACATCTTATCAATCCTTTTTTAAAAAATATTTTTTATTTTTCATTTTCAGAGTCATATTCTATCCCTTCATAGTAGT
>NC_138372.1:108860584-108980851 GCF_054177405.1 Leptonychotes weddellii | reverse complement strand
CTATGTTGAGCACTGTGAATTGTGTAAGACTGTTGAATCACAGACCTGTACCTCTGAAACAAATAATACATTATATGTTAAAAAAAAAAAAAGAAGAAGAAGAAGAAGATAGCAGGAGGGGAAGAATGAAGATGGGGACATCAGAGGGGGAGATGAACCATGAGAGACGATGGACTCTGAAAACCAAACTGAGGGATCTAGAGGGGAGGGGGGTGGGAGGATGGGTTAGTCTGGTGATGGGTACTAAGGAGGGCACGTTCTGCATGGAGCACTGGGTGTTATACGCAAATAATGAATCATGGAACACTACATCAAAAACTAATGATGTAATGTATGGTGATTAACATAACATAATAATAAAAAAAATATTGTATGACCTCAGTTACGTAAATTTAAAAAGTTGCATAGTAATACTATGTATTTTTAAGGAATGCACATATATATCTTAACACTTGAAATAAATATACAAATATAACAAATAAATGCAGAATATAGCGTGAAAAAAGGGATCAGGGAACAGTAAACAAGAAAGGTTTAACCGTGTTGGAAAAGTTTTGTCTTTATTTCATTGGTGATAACATGAGTATTTGTTGACTATTTCATTACTCTTTATTAGGTATTACATACTGCTTGAAGATAAAAATTTTAAAAATATCCTTCCATTTCTCTCCGTTCCCGTTGCCATGATCATAGACTGGCCAACCATTGTTTCTCTGGGACAACTGCAATGACCTCTAAATACAACTCCTGGCATCTCTCGTTTTCCTCTAATTTATTTTCTTTATTACAGCCAGAATAATATTTTTTAAACCCAATCGTGCTGACGTCATAGTTGCTTAAAACACCTCAACGGTTTCCTACTGCTCAAAGCTAAAAGGTTAACTCCTTGGGACATTCTGAGAGGTCTTTACCTTCCCCTCCTCTAATCACTTCTGCAGACTCCTTGTTGTCCTTCCCTTCACAATCGTGCCCTTGCTGTCCTGACCTGCTTCCCAATCCCCAGTTGAAACGTTCTGTCTAAACTGTTGGTCTTCACACACCCTGTTCCCTTTTTGTGGAATATCGTCTTTCATTCTCACCTTCCATCTCCTTTCCTGTCCCTGCAGTCAGCCTTTCCCCAACCTGGGTACCCGGCCAACTCCCATGTATTTTTAGGTTTCAGCAGAGATCTCACTTCCTCTGGAAAGTCATCCCTGGCCCCTGGAAAGTCTGGGCAATATAACACTTCTATGTGCTCCTAAGTGCCCAGTTCTGCCACCTACTTTTATGTCTTTCTTTGGGGAGTGAAGACTCATTCTTTTTTTATAATCAATTTTCTGACTCACAAGATTATAAACCAACTGTAATCAGCACTGTTTTCCCATGCCAAGCTTAAACTAACAACTCAATATATATATATATATTTTTTCAATATATATATATTTAATCAAAAGAATGAACAAACCTGGTTACTAGGTTTTTGAGTCACAATTTTAGTTGAGAATTGAGAAAACTTAAAAAAAAAAACAAAACAGAAAGCAACTGCACATCCATCAAAGTGCGTCTTATGTTGCTAGTGGGAGTGTAAATTTGTGCAGCCACTTTGGATAGAGTTTCGTATTCCCACTGAAACTAGATATGTGTACGTCTTATGACCTAGTGTTCCCACTCCTGGGTCTGTAGCCAGGAGAGATGAATGCATACACCCACCAAAGACCTGTACAAGAATCTTAGCATCTTTTCATAGCCAAAGTCTGCAAGAGCCCCAAATGTCCATCAATAGTAGAATAGATAAATAAATGTGGTATGTTCATATGCTGGAAGCTGCACAACAACAAAAAAGAATGATACACATAAGGACATAGTTAAATCTCATGGACATGATATTGAGTGAAGGACATCAGGCTCGATAGAGCATATACCATATGATTCCATTTCTCTGAGGTCCTAAGAAAGACAGGTCTGAGCCATGGTGATGGAGATTGGAATAGGGAGCATGGGTAGGAAGGCAGGGAAGGGAGTTTGTCTCTAAAGCTGGAAATTACATGGTGTTGGAAAACCACACAATTTTTTCTAAAGCTTTACAACCTTTTTTTCTATACAAGAAAGTTGGAGTTGCAGGGTTTTTCAAATTTATACTCCCCTGTTTCATTCATTTTGGAATTGACATGAGTCTTATCAAATGCATTTCTTTCTTTTTTAAAGATTTAATTGTTTATTTGGGAGGGAGAGAGAGAGTGCAAGAGTGCGTGAGTGCAAGTCGGGGGAGAGGCAGAGGAAAGACTCTCAAGCAGACTCCCTGCTGAGCACGGAGCACAATGCGGGGCTTGATCTCAAGGCCCTGTGATCGTGACCTGAGCCGAAATCAAGAGTCGGTTGCCCAGGCACCCCTCAAATGCATTTCTTAAGAAAGGTAAGTGTGCAGAGGATCAGCAATTTTTCCCATGTGTAATTAAAATAATTGAGACACTGCGCAATAGGTAGGAGGAAAAGAACCATGGCCCGGGCACCTGGGTGGCTTAGTCAGTTAAGTGTCTGCCTTCAGCTCAAGTCATGATCTCAGGGTCCTGGGATCGAGCCCCGCGTCGGGCTCCCTGCTCAACAGGGAGTCTGCTTCTCCCTCTTTCTCTGCCCCTCCCCCTGCTTGTACTCTCTCTCTCTCTCAAATGAATAAAATCTTAAAAAAAAAAAAAAAGAACCATGGCCAAAGACTTAACTTCCTTCCTTAAATTAGTTTGTGTGTGCCATTTGATGCTATTAGAAGGAATCAAACAAAAACCTGTAGTTTCCTAATAATGACTGAAGAAAACATTAGTCCCATTAGAAGAAATTATGTAAACGAAGCCACTTTTACTACAGGGTCACCTTGAATGGGAGTGGGGGAAATACAGTGAGAAGTTATCAAACAATCTGCAATTTGCAAAAGAACTTTCGTTTTCCTTTTAAACGTCAAGCTCCCCTAATCTTACTTGTATTTAATTTTTAGGTGTCTGTTTATTAGCTGTATATTTTTGTATATTGGTTTGTCTACTTTCGGTGTGCATCAGGTCCATCAGGAAGAACAAGGGATGTCCCTGTGAAAACAGCCCTCCAAAAGCTTCAAAGGACTTAAGCACTGAAAAGATTTCAAATATTAATTATAATGTACATTTACAGATATTGACACATGTGGTATGTAATTGCTGCACCTGATTACACTAAAATTTGCTAACAGATGATTTTTTAAAGATAAGTAAACCTTGCATTTGTAATCTATGAATTTTAAACACCTGTAGTTTACTTAGTTAATTACTAAGCTCATTCAACACATCTGGCTTCTCTTTGTGTTAATAATTATTTGATTACAATGTTATGCCTTTTATGCTAATCAGGATTTTGAGGCCATAAAATGTGCTACCTTTGTGCTTCATGCTGGCACTAATGTGTTATATTTATAGTGTGGTGTATTCATAACTCATGCATGCATATGCATGTATGCACACATTTTACTTCATTTGTGCAATAGAAAATTTTCTTTTCAATCTGTTTTTTCTTTCTTTCTCTTTCTTTCTTTTTCTTTCTCTTTTCTTGCAAAGTTTAGCACCTGAAAAGAATACCCTTACTTATTTTTCAGTTGTGGTAGGAAAAATTCCTCATCTGAGGAAAAAAGAATAGATATTTGTTTTAATGTGATAGAATTCTTTTTGATAAATAGAAGGAAAAGTCATGTAGTCCTTTTAGTTGTTCCCTTTTTGAAAGGTATCTGGATAAATAGAACAATATTGGTATTTCTGACCCATGAATGTGGCTGCTGGTGTGGTTTAAAACCCTCTACAAAAGAAGACTATTTTTCTTAATTGCTTCCGTTGCTGAAATAATTGTGAAAGCTGGAAAGAGGTCTGATTATAATTGCAAACTTGGATGTGGTAAAAACCTCTCTGGCAGGTTCTTATCTATCACCATCAATCTCAAGTTGCACAGTAACCGTGTTGGATGCTTGTGAGAGGCAGCCTCTTGGGAGATGGAAGTTTCAGAGACAGTGACTTAAATACAACTCTGGGTGGATATTCACTGTAGCAGAAGGATGTTTGTTAACCCATTCTTATTGCTTGACTCCTCATTAGGGACTTTAGAGTTCCATACAAATACTGGTGTGTATATGTGTGTGGGAGTGTTATGCACTATACTGTGGGGAGGGCCTGAACTGAGAATAAAAGCCCACCTCTGCCCATTTGTAGCTATTTTTGTTTCAAAATATTGTTTCCCTTCATGTCTCCCTAGATCCTTTGATATGACTACATGTCATCATACCAAGTTTGGACATGCCTCATGCCAACAACAATTCTATGTCCTTCATCTAAACAGGATTAAGTTATCACCAGCTAGATATTCCGCAAGTGTATAAAGTCCAGTGGCCACAAACGAGTTACCTAAATAATGGACATTATCGCGTTTTATTACTATTTAATTCTTTTGGGAATAATGCTATTTAAGATCATTTCCTTTCTTTTTTTTTACACCCCATGGCTGAGTCACGGAAGTCTCCGTCCTAAGGTTCTAAGGAGTTCAGGGTGCTTCTAAAACATTAATTAATTCATATTAGAAAGTGAATTCTTACTAGCAATGATTAAGCCTAATAATTTTAATTATCCTAAATGAAGTAAAAATCACTTTTAGCTCTCCTTAGTTAAAGGTGAATTTGAAGTTTTCCACAGAATATTTCATTCTTTTCAATTTGCTAATCATGGGAGAAATACACACTTTTGTTTTTCTTTACAGATAGCAGCTACTTTTATATCAAAACATCCAACTTGTCTGAAAGCATACTTAGCTATATTTTCTCTATGCACTTAGATGGATACACATACTATTATCCAAAGTAGGAAAACTCCTCTCCTTCACAATTCTGCCTGCACCCACCAAACAACCCTCCTACCATGGGTTGGGGTTATTTCCACCGGGGGAAGGGGGGATCTTGCCAGGTAGAATCTTCAGGAATGCTGGGTCGTTGCTGTGGCTTGACCTTTTGCAATGACTGAAGGAGTAAGAGTGTGAGGCCACAAGTGTCTGTCTATGCTTGCCCTATTTCCCTTCTGTCTAAACACAAAGAGCTGTCAAACTGTAGGTTTTCTGCCACGAACACAGTAATCTCACTATACTTAGGGATCAATATAAATTTAAAAATCTTATTAGGTCACAAGATTTTCTCTGAGAATGAATGCATGAATTTTCCCTTGCTCAGCTCTTTAACAGAAAGACTGTTTACAATCATTGTTCCCTACCCATCATATGGCAAAAAAAATTTCATACTTTCTTAATTAACACTTTCTAATCTAAAACCTCTCGTCTATATTAATTGTATTATATTGCACAACAAAGTTATTTAGAACTATTTTAATTCATAGACATTTATGCAGCCATTAGGTGACTCACACAGTCTGCTATATTTTTCCTGTAAGAACGATGCTTCGAGTATCTTGTCGACCAATGGTAAGGCCTGATGGCATCTTCTTTGTTATTTGAGGATCAGGATTGTGCATCAGGAACTCTGTGCACACGGAAAGGCCAAGGTCTGGAGAAGTGGAGGCTGGTTCAATCAGTAATCTGAATATGCCCCAACCATCACTGAGGCTGGAAAAAAAAACAGTCATCCACCAAGGGTCCAACTCTTTTCCTCAGAGTCTGGGATTTAGATGTTACGGTTTTTGAGGAAGTTTAGCTCTTTAAGAGTTAGTTTGGAGGCTTTCCAGAAACAGATCAAACAGATCTTTCTACTGTCACAACTGTCATTCCTTTAAAAGTCTGTTTCCTCAGTGAAGGGCACTGTTTCTAAGGGCCGTGTTTGGTGGAGGAAGAAGCTGTAGTATTGAAAGCAGCATTTGCACCACGGACCTCGGCAGCGAGTCTGGAAAGACAGTTTGCCTGCATTCTAATCCATCTCACTGGTAAGAAAAAGAAAACAAAATCTCCATTTGGGTAGCAGGCTATTGGCTGACTTTTTTTTTTTTAAACCTTTAATCAGAGAATTGAAATAGAAAGGACACTTGCATTCTCTCTCTATCCTTCAGGCATTTAATTTTCACTGATGTGTTTAACATTCTCTAATTTCAGGCCACGTGCCGGGTAGCCTGTAAGACTTTAGGCAAGTTACATAAAATTTCAATTTCAACCTAAAAGCCCAGGTAGTTCCCTTATATCTAAAAATTGAGGCAGTCTTCAGCAAAGAATTATGTTAGCTGGTACATTTGCCTCTGTTTGGGGGAACGTTACACATTAAAATTTCCAGCTTCTAGATGTGACTCTGATAAGATATCTGTTACCCCAGGGCAGACCAGCCCATGAAGAAGGGCATTGGAATTGGTGAGCATGTGAAAAATAAATGCTGAAAGGACAGAAATCGTCGTCCCAACAACCCTCTCTCCATGATGTCACGTTATATCAGAGACCAGTATGAGCTGTTATGTGGCCCTCAGTAAAGAGCCACGAAGAAGGGAAGGGCAGATACATAATACACACCAGAGGCATTTTAGGTAAGGATGGACCAATATCACATAACTCAGAGGAAATGCAGTTAAATAAAAGGTTGCTGAAAAGAGAGCAGCCACATTTTCTTTCCTTTTTTTTTTTTTAAAGGTTTATTTATTTATTTGAGAGAGGGGGTGGGATGGACAGAGGGAGAGAGAGAATCCCGAAGAAGACCCCTGAGCATGGAGCCTGATGTGGGGCTCGATCTCACAACCCTGAGATCATGATCTGAGCTGAAATCAAGAGCTGGATGCTTAACCAACTGAGCCACCCAGGCGCTCCAGCAGCTACCTTTCCTAGTGGGCATGGTAACATGGGGAAGAACAACTTCTTTCCTCTTCTCCACTTTATCCAGAATCTAACCAGTACCTTCTCTTCCAGCCATTCACCAGATCAGACTGATTTGCAGTAGGAAGCCCGGTAACTGATGGAGTGGGCCATTTTGGCTTTGGGGAATAGTGTGTGGAAAACGGACTAGAATGAAAAGAGGAGAGGCAAGAAATGGCTGCCATTGTCAGAGAAAGATCAACTGGTTGGGCCCAGGAGAAAAGAGAATTTTATGGGGATCTTCAATAAACCTGGAATCAACAGGTCAGAGCCATGCATTAGATAAAATTAACAAAAGACAGAATTTAAATTACAAGATAATAAATAATCCCATTGAGAATTTGTGTAGCTATTTTATGATTCATAATATTCTTTGGTTATTGATTTTACTCATGACCATGAATACTACTCTCAAATTCAGATAGCTTATAATAGAGTACACTACACAATGCATATTTATTTATTAACATTTAGAATAAAGACGTTCCTATCACTTAATGTGAATGTATAAATATGTTAGGGCCATCAGCTCATCATAAAATACCAGGAATTGTTATTGAAAACATTCTGGGCCATTTATATAATGATTCTCAGTATTGAATAAAAGAAGTTCTACTTTGGGGATATATAAATTATAGCTTCTTAGTTTGATAAATACTTAATTTGGTCATAACTACGCATCACATGAAGGCTTTGGTTTAGTGTTTGCATGTGAATTGTAATAAGTCTTTGTGAGGTCAATTCTTGCATTTAATAGAAATATAAGCAGGGGATTAAAGAGAGTGTCAACAGCCCACAGCATTAGTGTTGGTGACAATTAAAACTTACCCGTCAGACAAAGTATAAGATAAATGGATTATTTGTGAACATTTTGCTAAGATTAAGAACAAAGTCAGATGCTCTGAGCAAAAAACAAACAAACAAACAAGATCTCAGCTGACTGTACGACAATGATTCATAAGACTAGCTCATCCCAGAACTCTTCAAGTCTTCTTGTTGTGGACTAGAGTCTCAAAGGCTCATTCCCAAGAAAATCTAACCAGGCTCCTAATCAACACAGAGATGCTGGTGAACAGAATTGGAGAACTTTCTTTTAGGCTAGTTGCTTCTGATTGTTCCTAGATTTTTAATGAAGTGATGGCAGATGCCTTTCTTCCTCAGCCGTGCTCCCAGCTCCACACCCTTCCACACACACCTCTTGTCTCACAAGTAGCAAAAGCAGAAAGACAGGGAGAAGACTCTAGGGACCGCAAGTTAGCTAGGAGAGAGGAAGGAAAGAGAGATTCCAAACAAGCCTTCTGTAATCTGTTTCCATATCACACACAGGTTAAACATAGCATTGCAGAAATTCTGAGGACCATCCATCCTATGCCTAGCATTTACCTGAAAAGCAATCATAATGTTGTGGTCTGTCTGGTCTTCTGAGATGGGAATGGCAGCCCCAGTGCCTTCCCAATGACATTTCTCTACTGTTTTTGTCCAGCCTTGGACATTGTCAGTCCATAGCCAAGAGTACACTTATTCTTTTCTGCTAAAGGGAGTCTGGCTTTGTAATGAGAGTACCCCATGAACTCAGCATCCTGGCTGCACCAAGAAGCAGATCCCTAGTCCATGGAAAAACTGCCACAATTGTCATATCTATGTGTCTCCATCTTGCTCTTTGGTCCTTTCACACTGTAATATGTTTACCTTTTTTTGGTTGTTTTGCCTGCTGATTTTATGTTTCTCAAGAGCTGGCATGGATTTATTTTTATACACACAGTACCTAACACAGGGCTAAACATACAGTGGGTATATAATAAATGTTCATTGATGAATTATTGGTTCTTAAAAAAAATAAGATGCACACCTTAAAATCAAGTGGTCAATTTCTTATGCATTAAAGAGTTAAATATAAAATATAAACTATAAAAGCCTTAGAGAAAACAAACACAAATATTTACCTTAGGGTGAAGAAGGACTATACAAACAAAAATAGCAAAGAAAGAAAATGATGAAGAGTAGATATGAAAAATTTGCCTTCGATGACTAATGAGAAGAATCGGTCCTGGAATTGAGAGCTGACCAGGCCCACCTGTGTTTTGCTAAGCTTCTCTGAAAAATGGTTTTGCCACAATTGAGTCTTTTCAACCACATTGTTAAAAGGAACAATATTCCTGTAAACAACACTATGTTTACACAGATAAATTGGTTTAATGCATTAAGGAAAAATGCTCCATGAATTAAACAAGATGCATTAAAATGTCTTTTAAAAAACTTAGCAACAAATAATTGGTTTGACTGTATTTTTTCAGAGTTTAGTCCATCAATCTGGGGTCGCTTATTTGTGGCCCCAGGATTAAAGTACTAGGGAATTACTTAGTTATAAAATATGTACAGTTTTACAGCTCCACAAGGATGTAACAAGAAATGATCCATTTACCACTGCCTTTTTTGCTCAGATTGTCTTACCAGTGGTATGTCATACTAACCAAGAAAATCCATAATTATATGTTAAGGGTCCTAAGCAATCATTGAGAAAAAGTCATGTTCTGAAAAAGTTACAAACTTCATTGTTATACCTTTAATTTTTTTGCTATCTGATTCAAAATCACAAAGATTTTGGGGGGTAAATTATTGTTTGTCTAGTAAAATCAAAAGTTCTGAAATTTTATTTACAAATCCTATTTTCAGTATTCATAAACACATATTTATAAGAAAGTAACAAAATGAAATACTTAATAAGACTTGTAATCTGCATATATAAATATTGGACACTTTAAAAAGTAACCTGACTAATTTAGAATTCAAAATTAGCACTTGATCAAATTAGCTGGATAATGGTTGTCATTATTTGGTATCATAAAGATACAACTTTAATTATAATAAAGCATATAACATATAATAAAACACACAACTTTTTTTTAAAAGACTTGTATTATGATGTCAATCATATTAGGCAGAAATCACTAACTGATGAGGCAAAGAGTAAAGTGTAGGCATGCCAAAAAGTCACTTTTCAAATTTGAGAAGTTAATGTGTTATAGGGAATAGTCTAATGCTTCCAGGAAAATCACTCAGTGAAATAAGTTGAAAATACAATAAAATACTTTAGCTAGAAAATGAATATTCTTTCTATAGATAAGTATGACTACTTGACAATGGTCATTATCCTATGACCTACTGAATTGCGGTCTCTTCACATTTCATATTCTGGGTGTGGAATTTTTAGCCAAAGTCAAACCTCTATTTGTAGTAAAATTCAGTACTACCTCCTGAAATGTTCTTTTGCTGTTAGCAACTTTTAAAGTAGAGTGAAGCTCTGATAATTTAAATGTGGATATATCCTTACTAATTTTGGGTATCAGATGCACCATCAGCAGCAGGTTAATTTCTAGGTAAGTCTGGTCAGGCTTCTAGAGATGATTCCTAATAGTTCCTATTCTCTAAGTTTTCTGTTTGTTTTTTTTTTTTTTCTCCCAGAGAATTCCAGTCTCCAGGCCAAAGGGAGCAGCTCCCCATGTGTCTATTAGTGTTCTGATGCTAGCTCTTTAGAATGATATTAATCTCTATGCCACAGATTTGTGTATTTTTTAACCTGCTTCAAGAATGAAAAGGATATAATGGCCCATTAGGAAACATTAAATCCTGATCATTTTGTTAATGTTCTCACTAATATGTGTTCTATAAAGTTGCTCACTTTTATAACTAAGATTCTAGTGTCATGGGTTAATGAGCCACATAGCTTCTAATGTTGTACATCGCCATTAATCCATTACCAGAAAAGGACGAATCTATCGCCCTAGCAGATGGATCAGAAGTCCTGTAGGGGTAAATTAACCCCCATCCTTTACCCTTGAGTCTTACAGATTTACAGAGTATTTTCACATCCTATCGCATTTGTTTCTTAAAACCATTCTCTGAAGTCAGGAGGCTAGTGTATTATTATTCTCATTTGTTTGAAGAGCCTGGCAGGGAAGGGCAGGCTCCTGTGTATCTTTGACCAAAAGAGGACTGTGGGAGGGGTCTCTTACTGGGAAGGTCATTGGCTGGCTGACTGCAGCTTCCGGAGGGTCTCAGGAAGGGAGGAAGAGGACGTCCAAGGTCAGTCAACCCTCGGTGACCTAGTCCTGATTGTTGAATTAGGAGTCAGTGTTTCAACCAGACAGCAGTTACACGACAGAGGAGGGAGGCACCGTCAGGTGCTGACCTGCTACTTGCCTATTCCCTTGCGCCTTATGTCAAGTTGTTCGGTGCACCAAGGCTAACAGCTTCCATATCGTATTCACAGGAGATGAGAAAGGTTGCTGAGACCCCTTCCCTCCTACCTGTTACTAAAGGGCCCCGTGCCTCAGAGGAGCTGACTCTACCCTCCACAGTGGCTGTTGGGCTAAGGGTGAACCCGTTATCCTGTCAAGTGACTCTTTCAGAAAAGGGTTTGAAACCCAGCTCCCGGGGGCAGATGTGGGAGAAAAGCGGTTACAAGGACTAAGAATTTTCTGCATAGCCAAGAGAGCACCATCATTTCTTTTTCTGGACATTGTCATAAAGCATAACAAGAAAAAACAGCAACGACAATAACAGCTAACACATAGGTAGCACTTAACAACGTGCGAGCCACGGTTCTCAGCACTTTACGTATTGTAACCGACTTAATCCTTGCAACAACCCCGTGAGTAGGTGCTGTCACGCGGCGAACCTTGTAGACGAGCAAATAGGCACTGGATTAGGAAGCCTGGACTGCTTCCTGTCCTCAGCTAACACTGCAACCTTCTCATTCTCAGATACATTTGAATATACTTGGGTTTATTTTCAGATCGTTTAAATAACTTGCTTTAATTGATAGCCATTAAGGGGCAGACCTGATTTTGGAAGGTGGCCTGACGTGGCAAAACAGAGACATGGTAATAACCTGGGTCCTAGATGACATTACCGCGTCAACCAGCCTTGAAGCCTGTTCTACTTGTGGGCTTTGGCGTGCAAGACGCTGGATGCCCTTCACGTCTACAGCGCTCGAGTCCGAGTTTCCGTTACTTCTGGCATAAACTTTCCCAGGTGATCCAAGAGTCTACCTTAGCACCAGTTACGGATGCAGCTACTTGTGTCTGAGTTTTGACCTTGGGATTTTGGGTCGGTTATTTTTTTCCTCTGAGGCAAAGCATCCTTTCCCTTTTTTATTTGTAAAAATGTAATGATAGGGGCGCCTGGGTGGCTCAGTCGATAAAGAGTCTGCTTTTGGCTCAGGCCATGATCCTGGGATCCTGTGATCCAGTCCGGTGTAGGGCTCCCTGCTCAGCGGGGAGTCTGCTTCTCCCTCTGCTCCTCACCCCACTCTGGTGCTCTCTCTCAAATAAATACATAAAATCTAAAAAAAAAAAAGGAATGATAATAGCACTACTTCATCTGTGTGGTGAGGATCACGTGATATAATAAAGCACTTTAAACAGTGCCCCAAGTGGAGTTTGTATTCACTAACATGTAGTGAATATTAGTGACTTTAAATATTATTATATATTACTTTATTACATTTTATTATTAAGCCTTGACATTTTTCTAATCTGTAAAACATGAATAACAAATTATAGGGCTGTTATGAGATACAATGAAAAACTCATACAAGGTGTTTAGCAGAATATCTGACATATGTAAGATGTCCAACAGATTTTTGGTATTTTTCTCTCCAATTAATTTTTTATTTTAATCAAAATAGTGTACATATGATGTAAAAGATAAAACAAGGCTAACGTCTTATAATGAAAAAAAGTGGTCCTTTGTATTTTGTGTTAAATCTATCAAAATGTGTTATTTTTCCTAACAAAATCGTGTACATTAAAAAATAATACTGTCATCTTTTGTGTAAAGATCTACTCCTTCAATAAACCAGTCTGAATATACAAACTTCATACTTTTTATTTTATAAATGAAAACCAATTACAGCCTGTGCAAGCTGTTACATAAGAAATGTCATGCTATTATATAAGCAATTGGTCTCTTTCTAAGATGAAAAATGGAGACATGTCTGGAAAATTATATTGCTTGCTGATCCATAAAGTTGTATAGATCAAATATCCAAGTACAAAAATTAAATATCTAATACTATACCCCTAAGGAAATATTATACTATCTGGATGAACTGAAACCCTGATCTATCAAAATCTAGTGGTTTAATTCTGATTGCAAGACATATTAGTAATAGTAACCTGATTCTAAAAAGATTCCAAATACATTACAATTAACTTTCTAGCCCTCTCAGAAACTGATGAAGCTTTATACAGAGGCAATAAACTAAAACTCCATTTGCATTATTAAATTTAGTAATAGAATGAGGGATTCTATATATCAAAGTCATATTTAGTGACACATACAAATCACAGAACTGTTCACTTATCTGTTCTTGATTTGGGATCTAACAAATCTTAACCATAAAATTCATTTGGGGGACATTCCTAGTAATTGAATGATATCCAATTTATAATAGACGTGCTGTGTAACAAAATGCAAATATTAATCTCAGTGATTATTAGTGACATTGTGCTTTCTCAATAAATGTTGAATAGATAAGAACACAGGAGTAAATAAAGTGCCCATTCACAATGTTGTTAACTTTTTCCAACACAGGTTTTTTTAAAAACTTATGAGCTATTTATATATTGCATTATTATAGGGGAACAGAGATATCTAGTTTTATTAATTTGCCAAATATATCAATCTCTAGTATGTGAAAGTGCTGTAGTATTATGTTTTGGATATGTTTGAAGTATACAAATGCCAGTTTAGTGTCTACTACGTGCAAGACATTGGTCTATGCTATGAGAAAGTCAACAATAAAAATGATATTATCTTGGTCTCTTTTTAAGATAGGGGACTAAAAACACACTTACAAAAACAATAGTAAAGGGGTGCCTGGGTGGCTCAGTCGGTTAAGGGGCTAATTTCAGTTCAGGTCGTGATCTCAGGGTCCTGGGATGGAATCCCGAGTTGGGCCCCACACTCAGCAGGGAGTCTGCTTGAGGATTCTCTCTCTCTCCCTCTCCCCGCCACCTCAAATAAATAAAATAAGATCTCGAAAAAAACAGTAGTAAAGAGTTATATTTTAAAGACACAATCCACAAGGATGGGGAAAAGATGAGATGAGGCAAGAGCACACAGTTTTGAAAGGTGGAAGTCAATGGATGAGCAGGAACTGACGGCAGTAGGAAAGATAGGGACAGACTCAAGTTAGACTCACAGAACCATAAAAAGCATCCATTATTCAGGAAAGGAGACAAAGGGGGGTGGTTCTGAAGTCAGGCAGCCTGGGCGCAATCTGTTTGAGAATTAGTTAGACCTCTGATGTCTTCTGCTCCTCACTGCTATGTGCCCCTCCCTCCCCCAAAGTCTAGAGATGTATTCCCTAGAAAGGGAACACAGAGGCTCGTGAGCAAGCAAATGCTATACACAGTTGAGGGCATATGCGCTGTGCCATGCCATGACATCCCAACAACATGGGATTAAGGACCAGAGGCAAATCAATGAATGCAAAGACCCCTGGCCCCTGCCCCTTACTGGCTCTCAAGATTCTGGCTCCCAGATCTCTCCCCTCTAGATACAAATTGGAAGGGTCTTCCCTGAAGAATTTATCTATTCCAAAGCAGAAAAGACAAAGACACTGATGCCTGGAATTCCCCAACAAATGGTCCACACAGGTCAATTTACAGTGTGGCTCAGAATTGAGGAGCCCTATGATGGACTCAGTGTGGCCAGTTAGGCATTAAAGCCCTCCTTCAATCATGCACAGAAAGCCATGCATGAGAAAAACCTGTGGAAAGACTTTTAAAGATAAAGACTCAAACTAACAAATGGGCGGGGAGGAACCAACCCCAAAAAGTAAAACAACTTTGAGGAAACATATTATGTGGGAGAAAAAATACTTAAAAAAAAAAAACAACAACAAACTATTAGGAACATGTACAAACCGAAATTAGGATGCTGTCAGTGCAGAACATTCAATTTTAAAAAGAGTTTTTGACACAAGAAACATAATAGCGTCATGAAAATTCAATGGAAGGACTGGAAGACAACCTTTTAAGAAATCTCCCTGAAAGTAGAGTGAAAGGACAAAGAGATGGAAAATAGAGAAAATCAAGAAAGTTGGCAGCCAATGTCTGAGGGATACAAACTCCCATGAGAAATTCAGGATGCAGAACATGGAGGGGAGAAAATTATCAACAAATGATTTGAGAATATTTCCGTAAAATATAGGTCATATGTTTCCAGAAAGAGAGGGTCTGCTAAGTGTTCAGCATGAGATGTCTTGTTTGTGAAGAGCTTCTCCTTTCTCAGAACTCAACCATTACTAGGTCTGGTGATGCCCTAAAGGGCTTTCAGAATCCCACAAGCCAGACCATGATTTAACTATCTCAGTGCCTTGAAATACGAAAGACTAAATGCTGGAACTCTGAATGATAATTTAATTAAACAATAATAAAGCACTGTAAGAAAAATCCCTGGACAGTATCATATGTTTAATAAGCATGTTAAAAATAAATGGGGGGAGGAATTGCTCCATAATGACATATTTACACAACTTTTTGAACATTCATTATCCATGTAAAACTGTGATGTATCTTCTGGGCTATTAACTTCTATTAAAAAAGTATTTCATGGCTCCGAATTGTGGCAGTTGTTTTTAATGAAAAATGGATGATTCTTACAGTCTTTCATTCCATTTGACCAAATCATTGTTCTCAGCAACAAATGAGCCATACAATATGTTCTTTAGAACTTTCAGACCCATTCACTTTGAATTCAAAATAAAACTTTTCCTAAACAAAGCATTAAAACAAGAGTAGCAAGGATAATCACTGTTTAACTTCTTAGATTCCTTCCATTCATCATCTATTCACTCAACAATTACTTAATTCATCCCTACTTTTGCAAGTTATGCTCAAACTGCTAACACTATACAGAAATCAATGAGAATCCTTGGTCAAGATGGTGGTTTGAACAAATACATATACTTTAGTTCCCTCTTCAGACCTCATTAAAATATCAGTAAGAATTTTAAGAAAAGTGGATACCCGTACAAGGATGAAGTTAGGCTTCATCAGGTGGCCTAGAAGACTCTTCTCTGGGATATCTGATCAGCTGGAGAGTTAAATGAAATCTATCACACTAATATGAAGGAGGCAGCCAAGAAGACTCACTCACAGCGTGTGTTGAAAGTTTTGAAGCAATCCCTCTCCCAACTTTTAAAAATAAGGATCATTAGACATTTGAATAAAGCCCCTGAGATGGGGGACAGAAACCATAGCAAACAAGAGAAAAAAGCAAGTAGTTGGAAGAAACAAACACCCTAATGGCAAAGACAGCTCTCTTTCTCCAGAAAAGACTATCATTTATATCCACAGAAAGCAGAGAGGAAATATTGAAACTATGAAGTAAAAATTAAGATTTTGTAGAAAAGGAAAAATTGAGGGGGAAAATGATCTTTTGGTACTTTTTGTAAACAAAAAGCTCATTTAGAAATGCTCGAAAATAAAATCAAAGAAGTTCTTCAGAAACTGGAAAGTTTAAAAAGTTCAGGAAATTAAAAGTATCTGTACTTTACCACATGTCTCTTCTCTGAATACCATTTTTGTAGTCATAATAAAATAAACATTGAATAAGAAAAACAATAAAGTAAGATAAAACAAGATGCAACAAAATTCACTTTGTGAATTTATAAGAGTAGATGTGAAAACCTATAGTTAGTGATTATCTTGCTGAAATGGTCCAAATTAGAGAATGATATTGTTAAAAGGAAAGTGAGAATTTGCTTCAGAGCATACCTTGTGCACAAGATGACCAAAATGGTGGATATTAGGAAATTAAGCAACTGTAGGACTGAGTTAACTGTGGTTTTAGGTAATATATTTTTAATAAATTAAAGTAATGAATGTACGTACTGCTTGCAAGGTAGAAGCAATTAAATTTAGCAGCTCTGTCGTGGAACAATACCCCTGTCCCCCAAGCTCCCAAAATAATGAGCTCCTTTGGAATATATTATCCTAATGGTACTCATTCTCATGATGTTACAGAATGAAAGGAATGAAATATTGGTGCAAATGGAGGCAATCAATGATGACAATTTGATTCAGTGCAGCATAATTCCCTGTGGTTTTATTTTTAATTCTTCTGTTATTATGTGGCTTCTCTGAAGTTTACATTGCTATGTTGTGGTGTCTTAATAGTTGTTAAATTTGACTCAGAAATAAAAAATGAAACAATCAGCCCAAATTTCCCAGAACAAAATTCTGGACACAAAACTTTAATTATTGTTAAGTGGGTTCTACAAAGACAGAACTATTTACAAGACAAATAGAAAATCAAACCAACTAGAATTTTCAAAAATGGATCTGTGAATAATGACAGAACAGGGGTGACAATTTACAAGAGTCATTAAAATAAAGTGCTGGTCCCTGACCTCTAAACTGCAAAATGTAAACCACCTAGAAAACTGCAAAAACCATGTTTAGCTCAGTCATCGTTGTTCATCCTTGGCATTACAAATATAATAATTATTAGGTTGATTAGGAAATGAATTTTCCACAGGGATTTTGTCTTTCTATACACACTGTCTGCCCAAGAATCCAACTTTCAAGGTCATAATCACCACACATTTGCTTCTAAAATGTCCACAATTTCCAATTTAAAATATTTTCCCAATGCATTTGACACCCACTCTTTTTTAAACATTGTAATTGTATGCTCTTCTGTCTTAAACTGAATGATTTCTGAGTGGAATGATGCCAATAATATTGGTTTAGAAATTGTATTTTTACGGCAAATAAAATAGACAGCTGGTACAATTCAAATTTGAAAATGAGGATACGCATCCATGGCAGAACTGAAAATTGCATACTTTTATTTGATATTCTACATTCGCTCAAGTTCCACCCTTCTTTGGTTACAGGCCTTCAAGTGCAAAGACTTGTGTGGATTATTTAGAGGAACAAGGTATGGCTACTGACCTACTAAAGATGTTTATAATCTAGACAAAAAGACAAGCATGTAAGGAATTAGATCCTCAAAGAAGAACAGAAAATGTTCCGCAAGTCACGTAAGCATACGTGGTGGCTGTTGAGTCCATTAGGTGCAGTAGTGGAATTTGAAGAAAAAGATGGACGGATGCAGCTCTGTGCAGGATGCACGTGGGGGCAAGCGGAGACCGCTGCATTCAGCTCTGTCAGCTAGTGCTTTGGAACTGCAATAGAAACATCAGTTCCAAATGGATATACATGGGGTGGCTTCCAGGAAGAGGTGGCATTTGGATTTGGAAAGATGTGCAGCATCTCAATTAGCAGAGAAGCCTACGAAGTACAGTCTGTTTCTCACTCTGGCCTATCTCCAAATGATGGAAACAGGGTACCAGAGACTCATTTTGAAGAAAGCTAATTTGAATAGCTGAGATGATTATACCCTTCACATGAGTTTTCCACTTAGGACCCTGCTGCATATGCCTCTGCAAGCGTAGCGTCCCTCATTTACTCAATGCTGAAAATAGGATTGGACTTTTATTTCAACATAGACTGAGCATTAAGAGTGATAGTAAATCACCGATCTGATCTGGGGGGAGTCTCACTTGATGCGGATTTAACTGGCCGCCAAATTTTTCAGCTGTCGGTCCATTTGAGGGACCCCTGTGTTTCCACAACCTGTAAAACATGTAATGACTAAATTTGAGATTTTTCTAATTGAGAGTTAGAAAGCATGACGAAAGGATATGCGGCCACAGTAAACTGTTGGATACAGGCTGTGCGTTTTTGGCAAATGGTTAGTTATGTGTAGTAAAGAGGTGAACATCAGACACTGCACCAAACTGAGACGCCATTGGTCTGATGCCATGTTTTGAAACGCCCAGATGGCCAAATCCTAACATCTATTGCATTAGAGCAGGATTATGAATCAAAATGAGAGAAAAGATTCTGGGGCCAAAAAGTGGTTATAGTACAGTGATAAAAAGCTTACAACCTAAGCAACACACAGGGATTAATAAAAGGTAAATCTGGCTGGATTTAATGCTGAACTTCAACAAAATAATTTACTTTTTAGCAACCACAGATGGGTTTATAGGAGAAAAGACTAGCTATGTATAATTTTATAGCTCAGATAAAGGATCAAAATGCAAACATAATATATAGAAATAATTTGTTTCTGGCCAAGAGCACCGTGGAGCAGTTAGGGTCTGTAAAGTAAAGAGATGGAGGACAATTGTGTAAAAATATAATATTTTTCAGTTTGGGAAATATGGTCTGATGATGATTTATTTTATTTTGCCTGTAACGGAGAAAGTCTAGCATCTTCAAACTATGTCTCTTGCAGACTCGATCAACACCACAGAAAACAACAAAACAGTTAATTGATTGTTGTTAAAAAAAGGTGCTAAGATAACATTCTTTTTTAAAAAAACTGGGTAAACACAACATGTACTTCAGATCATGCACTGGAGCTTTCTCTTTCCTTTTCTTTCTTTCTCTCTCTCTCTCTCTCTTTCTTTCTTTCTTTTTCTTTCTCTCTCTCTCTTTCTTTCTCTCTTTCTCTCTTTCTTTCTTTCTTTCTCAGAAGGAGAGAGAGAATCCCAAGCAGGCTCCATACCCAGCATGGAGTCCAAAGCGCAGTTCAATCCCACGATGCTGAGATCATGACCTGAGCCGAAATCAAGAGTCAGATGCTAACTGACAAGCCACCCAGGTGCCCCTGGATTGGAACTTTTTTCATATAGACCTGTTATTTTTGCATCTCCATTTTCTTTGCCAAAGGTGATGATTAATAGGTGATTCAAGGTTTAAATAATACATGTCTACCAAATTGACCATTCTGATTGAATTAGGGGATGAACGGCAAAAGATATTATATTTCTGGGAGTCCACACAGTATTTCATAGTTCATAAAACACTTCCACATTTGAGTGAAATTATCCTGAGGCAGTTCTGGAAAATTCCATTTCTCCCTTTTTTAGCTAAGGAAGCTGCAATGCAGAGTTGTAACAACCTGCCCCAAAGCGCCGCAGACCTGGGATCAGCTTGGTCTCGGGATTCCTTGTCTAGTGCTCTTTCTTTTACTCTGTGCAGCTTCTCTGAATTATAAAGCAAATTCAAACCAAAAAAACTGCCCTGGAGATTTCTTCTCCCCTTTCCCCCAATAAGCACTCCCTCCAGTTGACTGTGTTAGCTAGCAGAGAAGCAGCCTAAACTTCTTAGCATTCTGAATTTCAAAGTCACCACCAAGCAATTAAATAACCAAGTTAAAAAAATACATCGCTCTAAAAATATCAAGATTCTAAGTCATAATTCATAGGCTACCTGTTTTTCCACTCTGCATAGTGGATAGCTTCGATTAGCATAAAATACTGTGAATTTAACTTTTCAAGTTAAAAAAACCACAAGTTCCTCACTAGGTAATCACAATTTCAGGAATGTTAATAAACAGCCAAACAAATGTAAAGATCTTCCTTTAATAATACTAAATGATGGGACAGGATGAATAAGCAATGGAAGAAGGAGGTTAAGGTTTTTGAAGATCTTTTTTTTTTTTTAAGATTTTATTTATTTATTTGACACAGAGAGAGAGAGAGCAAGAGAAGGAACACAAGCAGGGGGAGTGGAAGAGGGAGAAGCAGGCTCCTCACTGAACAGGGAGCCCAATGCGGGACTCAATCCCAGGACCCTGGGATCATGACCTGAGCCCAAGGCAGACGCTTAACGGACTGAGCCACCCAGGTGCCCCAAGGCTTTTGAAGATCTTAAGTTCAAAAAAGAAACCCTCCCCTGCAGACAAAGGTGGGAAAGTAAGTGGAAGAAAAGCAGATATTTAGAAGCATTTGATATGCAGGGTTTCCCAATTACAGCAGTGATCATTTAATCAGAGTTTCTATAGTTATCAAAAGCAGTTTATTTCATTAGCATTAATTCCATTTTGAAGGGCACTGCCAATTGAAGATGTTTTTAATTGATCATCATTCATGGTTTAATATAGATTCTCAATGTAATTGATTTAGGATGAGAAGTATAATTATAGAGAAATCTGGCAAAGCACTTTATAATAATGCAGCATACCATATTAATTTTCTTGAACTTGTTTGACCTTTTTTGAACAGCTTTTGTGGGGCTATATCAAATTAATTTTCTAATTTTCAAAAAGCAGGAAGTTAAAGTATGCAAATTACTGATGTGTATCTTGAAAAAGATTTTAGGACACATTATTAAGAAATGATGTATAAATATCATGAGGCAGGCCACAGGAATCCAGCGTGTGTGTAATGAAAATAACACATCAGGATTTCTTTCTTTGATAGAGGTAGTAGAGGGCACATGCAAAGAAACAGCTGTTTAGGAATTGTTCTTAAGCTGGCAAAATCTTAAGCACCCATATTCTATTTCTTAAGGTAGAGAGAAATTTGAACAACAGTTAAGTGGCTTAGAAACTACTTAGATCATAGTACCTCACTGGTGCTTATTAAGAAATTGATGTCAATCACAAGGGAGGTTTCCAGGGGATTGCTGCAGGGTTCCACCTTTTCCTCTGTTCTCTTCAGTATTTTTCCAATTACTTACATTTCTTAAGTAAAGAAATAGAGGGCATACTATTCCCAACTAGTAGTTGAAATTAACTTTATGGTTAGTAAATATACTGAGTTAAAATTGTCTTGACATGATATAGCCATAGTCTGAAATCTACCAAATTGGGATTTAATTGGAAAAATATGAGATTCTACACTCGGCTGTACACAGTGGGAAATATGTAGCCTAAGAGTCTTAGGGATTAAACTTAATAGGAACTCCATAGGAGTCATTAACATAGCCTCAAAAAAAGCAAACATGATCTGAGGCTGAATTAATAACAGCGGAAACATCTAAGAGCAAGAGGAGGGTTTTGCTCTGCCCTGTGTGCTGGGAGCACTTGATTCTGGGTGTCTCTCTTCAAGGGGAAATGGAAGAAGGGACTCAGATGATGGACAAACTTGAACTTAAGTCAGTTGTGAAAAAGTTTAGTAATTACCCTGCTTCAAAATAAACTAAGCACTTGAGTGGAGCATGAAAGCTCTCTTCAAATATTTGAAGGTCTGTTATTTAGAAGCAAAGTTTAAGAAAAATACTTAAACTTTTTTCCCTTTAATGGACATGATCACACTAAAACAATACCTATTCTATTGACTCCATTTGTGAGAAATGGAAACCTTTTTTTTCACAGTTTTAATTCATCCTTTCTACTTTCTTTCCATTTCCCAGTTTATATTGATTTAATGTGTAATTTTAGATCTAACTAATTATTTTATTACATTATTTTGGGTGTTTGAGATAAATCAGTGAACAAAATAAACAAAGACCCCTGCCCCTAAGGACCATATATTCTAGCACGGTATAGATGCTAGAGGTTTGGAGGAAGAGAAAGACAAACAACAAAAAATAAAATATGTAAGAAAATTACTAAGTAAATTGGAAAGTGATGAAAAGACAAAAGATGGAGTTCACTGGGGGTGGAGGAAGTTTGCAATTTTAAATAAGGAGTGATGAGGGTATCTCACTGAGAAAGTGACACCTGGGAAGGAATTCAAGGGGAGGCAGAGAGCCGTGAGAACAACTCATGGAAGAGAACACCAGGCAGAGGAAACGGCAGGGGCAAAAGCCCTGAGGCAGGCATCTTTCCAGCAGGACCACAAGGAGGTGAGTGTGGCTGGAGGAGAGTGGGCAAGAGGTAGGCCAGAGGATGGAATAGAGAGGCAATGGGGAGGTTGAGGGTGGGGGGTGTTTCTATAGATCATGCAGGGCCTGTAGGCTTCTGTAAGGACTTGGCTCTTATTCTAAGTAGAATAAGGAGCCATGCAGAGTACTGAGCAGTGCGCTGCCATGATCTGACCTATGTTTTAAAAGGATCCCTCTGGCTATAGTTTTGAAAATAGACTGTAGAGGGGCCAGCATGAAGAAATTCAGGCCAAGTCTCTTCTATTTATTTATTTATTTATTTATTTATTTATTTTGAAGACTTTATTTATTTATTTGACAGAGAGAGACACAGCGAGAGAGGGAACACAAGCAGGGGGAGCGGGAGAGGGAGAAGCAGGCTTCCCGCTGAGCAGGGAGCCCTATGCGGGGCTCAATCCCAGGACCCTGGGATCATGACCTGAGCTGAAGGCAGACGCTTAACGACTGAGCCACCCAGGCGCCCCTCCATTTATTTCTTAGTAGAGTAAAAAGGGAAGCAATTTAGAAATGCCATTTTGCATTTATTATATACTTTTTTTGAGTTTTACTAGGAAAAAATGTAATAGAGCATATCACAGAAAAATCATTGAATTATATGACTGGAAGAAACCTTGAGAAATAATCTATTCCACCTTGCCTCAATCAGATAGTATTCCTATAAATGACTTCAGACACATATGACTCTGCTTTATGTTAAAACACTTCTAGTAAAAGAAATTTCACAGCTCCATATAATCCACACTCCAAAGCTTCATAGATGTCTCTTTTGAAAATTTCTTCCCTATGTCAAATTAGAATTCTTTGTTTCACAAATTACAATTCCCTTCCTTCCTTCCTTCCTTTTATTCTTTCTTTCTTCCTAAATGTAACTTAGAACAAAGAGTACTAAATGTCAAATCAAAACTCCAGATATCTAATCACATAGGATTCTAATCACACTGGCATAGAGTATAACCTTTGTCAGATCACTTTGTCTCTACATATAAATTAACAGATGTAGGCCTTCTTTAGCTCCTAGGAAGAAAAGAGCTCTATAAATCCAAGATATAATTAGAATCATTGTTGGTATTATTCTCTTCTCATCAGAAATGGAGAATTAATCCAGTCCCTTACTAGGATTTTAACTCAGCAAGATGGTGTATGTTGCCTATAGATACGAAATCTTCAGGGAGCATTAAGTCATTAATTCTGAGTTGGGGCAGGGCGGGGGAGGGGGTGGGGGGACCAATCTGAATTCACCAAAAGCTTTTAATCCAGATTTAGATCCATTCTTACTCTATTACAGTGAGTGACCTTTAAGGAAAAAATTCTGACAGTAATTTAAAAGAAGTTTAACAGAACAGTTCAAAATAGCTAACATAGATTCCCTTGAAAAACATACTTTAGGGGGCGCCTGGGTGGCTCAGTCGTTAAGCGTCTGCCTTCGGCTCAGGTCATGATCCCAGAATCCTGGGATCGAGCCCCGCATCGGGCTCCCTGCTCAGCGGGAAGCCTGCTTCTCCCTCTCCCCCTGCTTGTGTTCCCTCTCTAGCTCTCTCTCTCTCTGTCAAATAAATAAATAAATAAATCTTTAAAAAAAAAAAAAGAAAAGAAAAACATACTTTAGGTGTTAAAGCACAGGATTGGATATTTGACTGCATGAAAATTCACTAAAAGACTTAAAAATTAAAAATCATGTTGTACAATTGAAACTAATGTAATATTGTATGTCAACTATACTCAAAATAATTAAAAATAACTGTCAAAATAAAAAAAATTAAAAAATTAAATAAGAGAAAAATTAAAAATCAATAGCTCAGGGTTTCAATTTAAACCCTTTATATGTGTGTATGTGTTTGTGTATATTTTATACAAATATATACATCAAAAATGTATATCTATATATTTATATACATAATGTTTAGTATTCCTCTCATTTGGAACCATTCTTTTAAGGTGCTAGGAAACAAAACACTTGATTTTTAAAAATTTGAGTATCATGTGGTCTCCAATGTCAGAGAAGAGCAATGGCAGAAATTGCAGCATTGACCATGATTACTCTGTGTTTTTTGGACAGGGTCATGCAGTCAGCAATTCTGAGCTCCCACTGTCCTCTGAGTTCTGCTTTCAAATCTAAGGCGAGAACAAAGAAGCCACATGACAGCAGGACCCAACATTGTGCACAGCATAGAAACCAGGCTGACCATATCTGGCATGGAGTTCTTCAGCTTCCCTCCTTCTTTCCCAAGGCTTCTTATTAAAATCATTCCTTCTTAGCTCCAGGCTCAATTTTTGATTTATTGTCAATTATTCTTTCTGCCCTTTCAAGCCTCACTGATCACTGTGGATTCCATTTTCAGAGATACCCAATATTCTTCTTTGCTCTATGTCCATTGGCAATTTCCTGTTTCACCTCATTATTGTTGCATCAGCCTGGATTAATCTCAATACCCTCCTAACTGGTCCCTTGCATATGGCTTCCTCTCTAACTCATTCTGCATGCTGTTCCCATCTGTACTTACTTTTCTAAAGCTTTCCTCTTATTATTTGTTCATCAAGTATCACTGAACAATTGCCAGATGCCATTTACTGTATTAAGTGCTGGTGATGCGAAGGTAAATAAGGCCTGGTCCTTTCACTTGTGGAAATTGCAATTAAGTTTGGCAGAGATACATGTAATTAAATAATTTGAATTCAGTATGATTAATAACATTATGAGCATGTACAAAGTGCTGTGGCAATAAGAAGAGATCAAGGCTGCCTAAGGGGAGAGGGATTAAGAAGGTCCTCAGACAGGAGAAGGTGATATGAAGTCTATGTATTGAGGGATAGGTGGGCTTACATGAGGCAGACATGAGGGAAAAGCTAATTAGGGGCAGAGAGAACAATATTTGCAAGGACAAGGATGATATGAAATATAGCAAGTTTGAAAATCTCTTTCAGTCTTGTGAGAGCATAGTATGTGTGTTAAGAAAGGCAGGATAACTGACAGCAGAGTTTGGATGGAAATTTTTCTGGGGTGGGTTTTACGTGGTAGGTATGCAATTTAGACTTTATTTCATAGTTTATAAATAATGGAAGTAAGGAGGTAATATTTGGCTTTAGGAAGATGGCTCTGGAAAGTATTCTACTCATTTACTGGGAGGATCGGGAACTGGCAGCAAGGAGATCAGTTAGTTTTTTTCAGGAGTCCAGGGAAAAGATGATTAGGGTTCAGGTCAAGGAAGCAATGGTAGGGGGCTGAAAAGAAAAGGCCCCAGTCTAGAGTCTGTAAAAGGGAGGGTTTTTACTGGAGCTATTCTGTCTCTTAATTTGTCTGGTCAAGATTCCGAATTCAGTCTCTTCCAGTGAATGCAACTTTTTTTCTTTTTGTTTCCTAGAGTTGGTCAGATATTGCCCAGGTCATTGCACTTTTCCATATAAATGACATTTGCTCTTTTCCTAGAGTATATTGATCTCCTGTTTCCCATAGACCCATGATTTTTAAATTGGGTTCTTCAGGGCCTTAAGATGAGTTAGAGTTGCTTTAGGGGTCTTGCATGAGGTGCTTAGAAGGACTGGGTAGGAGACCAAGGACCACAGTTCTCATACCTCTACCCCTCACTTCAACAAGGCCAGATCTGCTTTTATTTATTTTATGTGTGAGTTTCCCCACAAGATTTTGTTTGAAGAAAGCTGTTTAAACAACTTTAGCTCAAGGTAGTGATTTTAGTATTCACTTAGTATTGACATAAGACTTGGAGGAATAGCCCAATCCATTTTGTGCCACAATATAGAGAAAGCTTGGCCTGAGCTTTTGCTGAAACTATGGAGAAGTGCTACATACTATAGGACTGTAAGTCACACGAAGATGACATTTCTGGGGCCAAGTGTATATGAAGGTCAAAAGTCACACTGGAAGGCTTGTTCTTTCCAATATTTCTAACTAACACACTTGCTTCTTGTAATGGGGCAAATTCTTACATTGTAGAGAGCCAATTATGGAATGCTTCAGGGAGATAAGATGTTTAATTTAAATATTACCTGGTCAAGATACATGATGACATCAATGAAATAATCTTCCCGCTAAAACGAGGTGAGCTGAATTATCTATGTCCTTTTTAGATAGCTTGGAGAACCCAAGGAACCACAGCCACCACTAATAAGAGGAGTCTTTTAGTACTAACAACATAGTAGGAAATGTAACTGACAGGACCTAAGACTAAATGTGAGAGGAGAGACGGACAGAGACAGAGGGAAAGAAGATGTTCAGGTCTTTCCCTGAGCTTCTGGCTCATGCATCTGAATGGATAATAGTGGTCCTTAATAAAAGAATACGCAAGATAATGAGAAGCATAAAAGGGAAGACAGTACAATTCACTTTGAAACAAGTTGAATTGGAAATGCATGAGGAGTATCCAGGATGTAGTTAGGTAAATGAGTCCAGAGCTCAGGAGAAAGTCTGGGAGGGGTATAGATCTGTGAAGCATCAATATGGCATTAGTGAAAATTAACAAAGGGATGAACTTGCTGAGGGGCAATTTTTGAATGAGAAGACAAGGCTGAGGATGGAATGTTAGGTGGCCCCAAATTAGGGGATGACAGGGAAAGAGAGCTAATAAATAAAATAGAGGAATGAACATTAGATGAATCAGTAAACCAAGAAAGAGTAGCTCTCATTAAACTCACAGGAGACAGAGTTTTAAGAATAAGGGAATGGTGATCAGTGTTAAACTACAAACAAGCAATCCTCTGCCATAATTAATTCTTTGTGCCTTCAACTGATCATGGAACAAAGTTCTACTTCTTGGTGTGGAATGGAAATCCCTCCCAAACCTCATTTCTAGTCTTTCCCACAAACCCCCAGGGTTCTTCTGTGCTTGCAAACACAAAATCTTTGTTCTCATGGCAGTTTTCTTTGCACTTTCTGTAATATGCTTTGCGCTTTTCTCCTATTGTTCCTTATATTCAGAAGCATTCTTACTTGTTAGCTGTGCCACCTGGGCTCCTGCTTTTCCTTGAAGTTTGTGGTGGCTTGATTGCAAAAATGGCCCCTGTCTCTATGTCCCTTGTAACATGACTTTGCAGATCCTTCTATCAAGAGGTGGTGTTGGGGCGCCTGGGTGGCTCAGTCGGTTGAGGGCCCGGCTCTTGGTTTCCGCTCAGGTTAAGATCTAGGGTCGTGAGATCGAGCCCCACGTCTGGGTCCACACTCAGCACTGAGTCTGCCTGAGATTCTCTCTCTCTTCCTCTTCCCCTGCCCCCACCCCCTCTCTCAAGAATAAATAAATACATCTTTAAAAAAAAAAAAAGAGTTGGAGTTTATTTCTCCAGCTCTTGAATCTGGGCTGGCTTCTATACTCGCTCTGGCCAATAGAATGAGCAATGTAAAGCATATCAGTTCTGAACCTAGGTTTTAAGTGGCCTTGAGAACTTTCATCCTCTCTCTCGGAACCCTACTCTGGCTTAAGAAGAAGCTGGGGATGGTCTTCCAGACAATGTCAGATCATGTGGAGAAGAGTCAAATCTATGACAGGCTAGCCACCAGCAGTGCAGTGCTGGAACATAGAAGGGGACTCAGCTAAGATGAGTGGAGCTGCCTGCCTGACTCACAGCTGATCACAGATGCATGGGCATTTCTTTTTTTCTTTTTTAATTTTATTTATTTATTTGAGAGAGAGAAAGAGAGTGCACGCACATGTGCGGGGAGGAGCAGAGGGAGAGGGACAAGCAGACTCCGTGCTGAGTGCGGAGCCTGACGCAGGGCTCGATCCCATGACCCTGAGAGCATGACCTGAGCTGAAATCAAGAGTCAGATGCTTAACGGACTGGGCCACCCTGGTGCCCAGGTGCATGCATATTTCTAACTGTGCCAGAAGACCTATTGAGAGACCTTAAAACTCATGAGAAATAACAAATTTTTATTATTGTAAGCCACTGTGTTTTAATATGGCTTGTTATGCAGCAATAGCTAACTGACAGAGTGGTCTCTATGAACATGCCTGATGAAGCTTGCCAGTAAAACAATACAAAAAAAAAAAAAAAAGCAGAACAGCCTCTTTCCTTTCACAGAGGCAGGCGACCTGAGATGAGGCAACAGAGGAAGACAGAACCCAGAACATACAAGGCCGGATGGTCCTCATTAAGAATTTCAGAATTTAACGCTATCAAAAATACCAAAAAAAAATGTTTTCCTTCTCCCCTGGATTAAAAACTGAAAAACCACCACCAATAACAAAATCTTAAAATCATGTCTAAAGTTAAAAAGTTTGGAGATCTTGGGACGATTGGAAATCCATGTGAAAATATGCAAGAGCCCTCTGTTTCCTTTAACTTGGGCCAGCAAGCTGTGAGAGCCCCCGCCTCGACTCCCGCCTCCTTCCCCTGCCCCCTGCTTGCTGCCTAAGCCATACACTTGCAACAGCACTCAGAATCAGAGACAATGGAATGAGCACATCTCCCCCCTTTCTCAGGTTATATTCCAGAGCGGAGGCACTTAAGATCCTCCTAAGTTCATTTGAGCCAGCCTCTCTCCCGTAACACCTGCTTTAGTGCTGTAAGCACTTCCACGGAGGAGATAATGGGTAATGCATGATAAAGAAGCACAGGTTGCTACTTAGCTTCAAGCACTTATAAAAACATTGAACTACGTACTTGAAACTGTGGATCTCCAAGATCTGTGAATGTTTCTAAAGGCCTCCGAAAGTTGGACAACTTGATCCTGTATTCTAGGTGGCAAGGACTGTGAGCCTGAGACCCTCGTGCATTATAGCAGGGCAACAAGTCGTTACCTTCATGATTTAGTCCACGGCTTCTAGTTAGGATGCCGAGGATCAGGGAACACAGTGGGAACTGGGAAAGCAGTTAACAACCATAGCGTTGCCCTCCACCCTCCCTCGTAGACCCCGTGCACTGAAGCTCATGACTTTGCACTTTCCCACAGTGTAGCTTATTCAGACAAACTCAAGCTGCTGCCTCATCAGCAGAACATTTTGCTTGTGTGAAACGTGTGCAGCTGTCAGGGAAAACCTTACAGGCTCTGCCAACTGAGACACTGGCTGCCAGTATCTTTGTCACAACGCTTGGGTTCCTACCTGCCCAGCTTCTGGACAACTGTCGACTTGTTGGCCCTGCCAGCCCGGCAGACTGAGACAGAGACAGAAACTTCCATGGAGGTGCTGATGCTGAATACCTTGTGCTTTTCAGTGATGAATTTGGAAAACTTCCCAGACTGTACATCTGCCTTGGCATAATATCTTGTACTTCAGAGAATGAGGCTTTCAAGGGAGACAGTGAGAACAACCACATCTATTCACAGGGGAGGGAGACATACCTTCCTTCTTTCAGGGACAAGTGCCTGCCTTGTTACGCTCTGCCCCTGTTGTTGTAGCTGCTGGTGAGTGTGTGTAGCCAGGAAGTGCCCACTTGGCACGCAAGCCCCGCTGGGGTGAACCCTGTGATTGGCACACTGCCCAGCCAGCGCATCCAAAGGAAGCTACTTGGGGTGGGTGGGGTGCGCCAAGAAGGACGCTCAAGTATGCACACAGCAAGGCCAGGGATCCTTTGGCGCTCTTACCCTTCTCATCAACTTGTAGTATCTGGTTTATCTTTTTTGTTTTTGTTTGTTTCTTTGTTTGTTTTGCACTGTGCTAGTCAGGTAGCCAGATGCCAGTGAGCCTCTTTTGGTAACACCTGAGGAGACAGAGGTTCAGTGTTTCATAATTTTCCTTAGAGAGCACACAGGCCCAAACTGGTACTTTGTAAATCTCTTCACTGGGATAGTCATCCTACTCCATGATGAAATCTCATATTTATATTCAAATTTACATAATTTCAGGGTCCAAGAGACAAAGATACAGAAGAGGAAATTCTGACGTGGGCATAGGAATTCTGGGCACCTGGGTGGGATTAGTAAGAATATCTGAACACTCTTTAAAATGTGTTCTGACAAAAACGTATAGTGAGTTCCAATAAGGTCCATTTTATAAAGAAAGAGAATCTTTTAAGAATAACACATAATCCACTGAGGTTTTAAAAGCAGGTTTATCAGGATGACAGTGATTGTGGAATGTACATTAATGGGACAAAAGGTCTAGATTAATTGTTTGGGAACTTCTGATGGGGTCAAATCCATGCTTACCTGAAAGGCAAAATGTACAGCAATGTGCAAGCATAAGTTTTTTTTAATTTTTTTTTAAGATTTTATTTATTTATTCATGAGAGACAGAGACAGAGAGAGAGAGAGGCAGAGGGAGAAGCAGGCTCCCAAAGAGCAGGGAGCCCAACGCGGGACTCGATCCCAAGACTCCGGGACCATGACCTGAGCCGAAGGCAGACGCCCAAACATCTGAGCCACCCAGGCACCCCGCATAAGTTTTTAAAACCAGAAGGAAATGAACAATGTGAGATGAAGTCAAATTGATGACTTCAATGCCAGAATGCACAAGACGAGGCAGGGAAGGGACGTGGTCTGTGGGTGCTGTGTTCTATGAAAGCACGTATCCAGGTAGAGAAAACAAAAACAAAACAAAACAAAAACAATGCATGAGATTAGAGACGTGTTTCAGGCATCTACCTAGAAGGGATGATACACAAGCACATTTAGTCACATTACAACAGCAGTGGGTCTAGTGATGAGGAGAAATTTAGAAACTCCATCTAGATATCTTATAACTTTAAAATAAGTTCCCCAAAGGATATAGAGCATAGTTTATCTTAAAACTTGTCTCTCTCCTCAGGGCGCCAGGTGGCTTAGTCGTTGGGTCGGGTCATGATCCCGGGGCCCTGGGATCGAGCCCCACATCAGGCTCCGTGCTCCGCGGGAAGCCTGCTTCTCCCTCTCCCACTCCCCCTGCTTGTGTTCCCTCTCTCGTTGTGTCTCTCTCTGTCAAATAAATAAATAAAATCTTAAAAAAACCCAACTTATCTCTCTCCTCAACATTATAGAAGCAAATATAATAGCAAATAAAAATTGGAATTAGAATATGCAAGCTATAAAAGGAATGCATATGTTTGCCATTGCTATTTTACATGTCAAAAGAGACTGAAAAACTTTATTATTAGCCCCAAGGTTAATTTAAGAAAGGACCTTTCAATGTTCCATATTTTGATAGAAAATATAAGCCATCCTGCAACCATGCAATCTGAAGAATGGGTGAAAACATTGGAATGCTTATTCTTGATATAAAAAGACTTTGTAGGGTGAGATGATACATTATGCTTATTTGTGTGTGTGTGCGTGTGTGCATGCACGCACATGTATATGCACAGGTGTGTAACAGAAGGTGAATTTGTTCTTTATGTTTCCTTTGTATGTGTCCTCTTAGTACCCTGCTGTTTTCTTTCATAGCACTTCTTTTTTTTAAGATTTTATTTATTTATTTGAGAGAGCAAGAGAGAGCACAAGCAGGGGGAGTGGCAGAGGGAGAGGGAGAAGCAGACTCCCCACTGAGCAGGGAGCCAACTCAGGGCTGCATACCAAGACCCTGGGATCATGACCTGAGCTGAAGGCAGACACTCAATGGACTGAGCCACCCAGGTGCCCCTCTTTCATAGCACTTCTAATATTTGTAACTTGTAATTTGTAATTACTTTGGATACACTGTACCTCCTTTAGACAAAGTATACATTTGTTTTATTCTCTGCTCTATTACCGGGGTTTATTCTAGGGTTTGCAACAAGGAAAATGCTAAATCAGTATTTTATGAGCGAATTAATGAGTGATTCTGGACCATTACTGGACAGGAATAATATTTAGCAAACACCCACAATGACAAAACAAATACTATACCAGCTATTTATATATATTGATATCATTTAATCTTCCCTAGGATTCCAAAAGATAGGTATTATCAACTCTATTTTGCAGATGAAGAAACGGAAGCCTACAGAGACTATCTGAACTATCTCTATCTGGTTAGGTCTAAGACCAATGTTCCTTGGACCATGATGGACATCCTCTGTGGCCCATAATGGAAACAGATGCCAACTCAATATAAGGACAGACTCGCTAAGAAGTCTGACAATTCTGGAATGCATTCTCTTATGAGGATCTGAATTATCCATCAGTGGAATTATGGAGTCTGTTTGACCATCTGTGAGGAGCATATAATAGAGAAGATGCAAAAGGAGATAGAATTAGAAACCTGTAGTGTTCCTCTCAATGCTAAAACTTTAATTTACTGTGTGGCCATATGCTGAAGTGGCAGAATAATATGGTTCTTCCCCTCTCTTGGTATTATCCCCTTTTGCTCTTCCTTTTAAAGCAGATGGTTGCTATTGTACTTGGTGCCCCAGGAGGATCATATACAGAACAACAGTCAGAAGGTCTGCTGATGTCTTTTGGCTTATCTGTTATAGAAGTCTATGCCTTCAGGGGAAGCTGAAGGGTCAGGGGCACAGACAAAATTTTTAAGAGAAAGATCAAAACAGAAAGTAGGGCTTCCCCACCAGTTTGAAAAAGATAATCTGGACTGGTGAATGAGAATTGGATGAACGAAGGACAGAGGAGTTAATGGTAAGCAAGGTGCTTCATGGAAAGAGATACTCTTTAGCATCCTTCCTGGGTAGAGCCATGTGGTTGTAGAATTATTCCAGAAAGGGTTGGAGGGGCTTGAGAATACAAGGGACCATGCCTATTTTCAGGTAAAACCCTGTGAACCCGGCAAAGTGCTGTCTGGAGGGAGTATCTAAGCATACAGAGCCAGAGAGAGTACCAGGTGACACCAGGATTAAAGAGACACATCCCGACCCAGAGCCTTGACTTTCAGGAGCTCCAAGCTCAGACACAAATCTGGAGAAGGTAAGGAACAAGGGCAGTGGAATAGGGGCCTTGAGGATTTGTTCTGAAGACTAATAGGGGCCTTGAAGATGTCTTTTTACTCCCTTACTTGACATTCCTTTGTTTTTCTGCTGCTTTTATATCGTTGAAAACACACACACTCCTCCAATGAGAATAGTTTAATGTCTGTATTCTGAATAATCCAAATGTGATCTTGGGATGGAATTCACACTTTAATGGGGTTGACTTGTGTATTTTGAGAGACTGTCTTTATCCATTTTGCATTAATTTTCCTACTCTTAAAAAAGAAAGATTGAAAGAAAAAAACTTCCCTAAGTTTGGAGCCTTATATAACGTTACACGCTTCTGTTTCCCCCAGAGGAAATTGTTCGCTGAAGTGGGAGAAATGGTCGATACCATCTTTCTCTTCCTTTCTCTAATAACATGCTTTTTCTGTATGTTGTACAGAGTTTGTCATGTCAGTCAGGATCCTTTGTGAAACAGGCACCAGAAGTTTTGAGAGATTTAATGAGGAGAAATGCCTGTGAAGGATAAGGCGCAGAGAGAAATCAGCAGGGGAATTTCAGTCCACAATGCCAGTATGACACCTTGGAAGGGAGAGAGGAAAGGAGGAGGGTTGGAGGGGAAGGTCTTTGGACTGCATGCCGTGTTGCTCTGACAGAGGCTGACAAGGAGCACCCTGGTGGAGTGAATTATTGACAGAGAGCAGAGTTTTATTTTTATACCCCAAAATATCATTTCTCAATAACCAGTTGCTCATGTTTGTTATCTACCCTTTATGGAGTTAATAATATCTATTCTCCTGCTGCGTGAGAATTTGACCTTTGGCAAGTCTCTACTTCTGCTGGTAACTTGGTAAAGACGATACATGCCAACTACATTATGAAGCCACATTTAGTGTGGTAAAAAGTAACCCATGACTGACAAATTACATCTGGACTGGGATTATCTATTATAAATGCTGGTGAAAAGCCGTAATTTTTGGCTTGCCCAAGTAAGCGCCATGTCCCTAATGGAGACTCTAGAAGCTGTAAGTATGGGGGTGCTACAAAAGACGTGGGCTCTCCTGATGTATGAGGCTTTTAAGCTAGTGTGGCTCCTGGACCTGTCTGATGTTTTAAGAAGACTCAAGGAAGAGGATATCTGACATTGCCCTGCTGGCAAGCTGTGGTGCCTACCTGCATCCACACGGTGCCAAGTGTGGTCTATGATGGTCTGGAGTCTCAATGTTTAGTTGAGCCTAAGAAGACTCTCCGTGGATGTCACTTACATATAAAAGTACTTGAAAAAAAAATTGCAGCCACGACAGAAATGACTGGGAGAATATCTGTAAGTACCACTATCTATGTCTTTAGACTATCCTTGAGGAATCAAACGGCTGCTTAGTGGTCCACCATCATTCCCAATGGGGCAAAAAGTCTCCCTTCTTCTCCCCAACCTCTTCTCGACACATCAGCATTTTCTTATGTGGATTCCTAATCTTTATTTTCTTTTTCTCCCTCCATGTTAATTGCCATTTTTAATAAAAATTGCTAATATTTTTTGGGAGCTGACTACATTCCAGATACTCTTCTTAAGCACTTTACCAACATTATTTCATTTCACTTAATTCTCACAACAAACTTGAGGTGGTTTGATAATCCCCATATGAAGACTAAGATAGGTTTAAGTAACTTCTCAAGATCATGCAATTATTAAGCCATATAGCTTAATTTATAATTCAAGCATGTCATCTGGGAGGAGATTTGAAGTCATATTCCAATGATACAGAGGAGTCTTTAACTTTCCCTTCGGTAGCTTATATGAGTAAACTTATTTATAGAACAAATACGTAAAGATACACGTTCTCATATTATTTCTTTGAGAGTGCATCCCCCCAACTTCAAGTCCCCTTATTACTTCTAGTGGAAAAGAAAAAAATGTCCATATGATGTGTTTTTCTTATTGTCAAAATAGTTTTGACAAGCTACAATTGGAAAGGTAAAAGAAATTAAAATAGAAAGTCTATGGTTGTGACAATAAAAGATAAATTAACTGAGTATCAACTCTACGCCTAAAATACTCTAGAGGAGACTGTAAACTCTGAAAGAAGATCAACTACATGACATTGAGACCTTTTCCTTAGGAAGGTAGGGGAATGTGGAAGTTTTATGTGCTGGAATCTCTCATTCAAATAATCTCAAAGTTCTTTCTAAAACAAAGCTGATCTAATTGAGGTATCATTTAGTAACCCTGCAATTACATATGCAATTTTGAAAGTAGCAGCATTTTATCACTTTTAATGTGGGCATTCAGAGAAATTATGGCTCATTGGGAAAGGGTCCTCTTTGAGTATCTTAACTAGTTGTTCTTACCAAGTATGATGATTCACGTATGGTAATGCCATGTTTCAAGATCAAGGGGCTAAATAGTCACAAATAAGCTTTTCTCTTTTGCTAAAATCATTCTAGTTCTAACTTCATATTTGATAATTTTGTATTCAGTTGCTACTGTTTCAAAACAGTTTGTGAGATCTCTACAATATATATGATGTTATTTAACTTATTAAAAATATTGACTTGTGTTTCTAACTTTCCTTTAAAGTCCCAATTACTATAATCTGAGACAAAATTGGTTATAATTGAACAAAATCAGCAAGGAAAAAATATATAATTAAATGGATAATTATTTACCTGGAATAACTGAATATAAATATATGGTGAAGCATTTTTATAAAGAGACAGTAAGACATATAAAAAACTCAGCCATCAAAAGATTTAGCTCAAACCACACATTATATGTTACTTCACTGAATTTCAGGGTTTAAGAGATTGAAATATCCTACCACAAAACATAAGAGTTCTACAGATTATGTCCAATGAAATAATGAAGTCACTTTTGTCCCACCTCTGGTATTGGTATGCTGAATTCCCCAGCTTTTTTTTTTTTTTTTTGCCTAATTAGGAAAGGGAAGAAAAGTAAAAGAAAGGGCAATAGCCAAAATCCTTTCTAAGCCATTCATGCCTCTTGACAATTACAGGGTGTCTTTTGATAACTATATCAGTTTGCTATGCCTGCCATAACATATGACCACAATTTGAGTGCCTTAAAACAATACAAATTTATCATTGTACAGTTCTGTAGTCCAAAAGACCAGAAAGGCTGGGCTGCAAACTGCTGAGAGACTCACAAGGCTGAAAATCAAGGTATCAGCAGGGTTGTACTCCTTACTGGGGGCTCTGAAAAAAAATCCACTTCCAAACTCATTCAGGTTGGTGGCAGAATTCAGTTCCACACAGTTGTAGGACTAGGGTCCACATTCCCTTGTTGACTGTTGGAACCCAACGCAGGGCTCAATCCCAGGACTCTGGGATCACGACCTGAGCCAAAGGCAGACACTTAACCAACTGAGCCACCCAGGTGCCCCAGTTCCCTGTTTTTAAAGGCTCATGCCATTAACCAGGGCCCACCAACATAATCTGCCTATTTCAGGGTCCCTAACCTTCATCACATCAGCAAAGTCTTTTTTGCCAGTAAGGGAGCATATTCACAGGTTCCAGGGATTAGGCCATATCCACCTTTGGGACTATTCTGCTTCCTATGCTGGTAAGAGTTGGTCATATCTTTGTCCTATTAGGTCTTACCCCTACCAGATGCATCCTCTAACCTGCACCTGCAGACTCTGGATGTGTCCCCTAGCTTTTGCTTATTTCTGTATGGGAAGCTTATAATGACTCTTTCCAGAAATAGCCTGTTTCTGAGATCCCTATTCTTAGTGAATTCTAAAGTTGACCCTTCTGTCAGCTTTATGCTGTCCCTTCAATTCTGACAGATGATCTTTTCCCTGCTACTTGCCTGGATGTTGGAATATTCGATTTTCTCTGTCTTCTGTCCTCTCCTGGTTGATCAGCATGGTTTCTAAACTTGTCAATGCCAACCTGGATCTCCATGTCTTTTTGGAGGATCTCAAGTCTTTCCGTGGTTTCTCTGGTTCTGGCCCTTCAGTACCATGAGGCATTGTGGTTCTTATTTTTAATATTTATTAAAAGCTATCACTAGGTCTGGAATGTTACTAAAATGTCCTCTTTGTGTTCCAGCATTTATTCACTAGAAATATGACATGTTTATTAGCTGTGGCTTAAGCTAGTATCTATGTGTTATATGATAAATCAAAATTATCTTTAAAAAACTCAAAATTATTTTTCAAAAACCTATATGACTAGGTTAATAAAAAAAAAAAACGTTAATGCAGCCCGAATCAACTATTTACTAGACATTTTTGATAAGTTATTGAATTATGATATAATTACGTGGATGCTATTGCTAACACCTGAAATGAATGGGTTGTAAAATATTCATCTTGGTAATTTGAGTCATTTTAATAAATGAACTGTATTAATATTGTAGTAAACTAATAAGCTACTTGGTAATTGGTTATTAGGCAACCAGAAGCTAACTGTGGGTATTGAGTGGAATTAAGTAGTTACTATCAAAACTCTTACTGGGCTATTTCAAATATTATGTGACTGCATAAGCTCAAATTACAAATATTTATTTTCAGTCTATTGCATGCAATGCACTGCAATACAAATGAGATAGACATGGATTCTTCCCCCAAGACACTCACCCATTAGAGGAGGTTAGCAGGTACCTCAATATGTGGAATTCAAGGTAAAAAGTAATGAATGTCCTACCAAAGGCACAGATGAAGCATTACAGAAACTGAGAAGATAAGCAATAGCACGGAGGCCCATAGGGGAAGGGAGGGAAATCTGAAGGGGGAGAAATCAGAGAGGGAGACGAACCATGAGAGACTATGGACCCCGGGAAACAAACCGAGGGTTTCAGAGGGGAGGGGGGTGGGGGAGTAGCCAGGTGATGGGTATTAAGGAGGGCATGTGTTGTGATGAGCACTGGGTGTTATACATAATTAATGAATCACTGAACACTATATCAAAAACTAATGATGTACTATACAGTGGTTAACTGAACATAAAAAAAACTGATAAGAGAGGAAAAAATGACTCTGCTATCAAGAAACATATCTAGTACCTACTCTAGGACAGACATTTAATAAATATTGAATGTATCAAGCCTCGCATTTGATTTGAATCTTGACATATTTAGACTCAGAAAGAGGTGAAACCAGCAGTCTATCAAATGAGGAAATGAAAACCAAGGCACAGAAAGAGTGGAAATTCTCATGTTACTGCCTTTACCTCTGTCATTTAGATCTCTGTCATTAGGTCATTCTCATCCATATTCTTCTCATCCTGGTTTCTATTACCCAGTTTCACCTGCCTTCTTATCCTCCCTGACCAGCACACATGGACATGCAAAATCTTATCTATACCACAGCAGAAAATAAATTGTTGGCCATTCTCTTCTTCTCCATTCCCATCATCATCACCATCATCCCAGATAAGCACCCATCCCTTACACCTGGTCTATTGCAGTAACCTCCCAAATGGTGTGCGTGTCTTTAGTGTTTGGTCCCTCCCAAGCTCCTCACTGCCATTTAAACTCCTCATGGTAGAGATCTGAACATGTCATTCGCTGCGTCAAAACATGCTCCTCTATTATTCTCAACAATAAGACATTCCTCTAAGGTTGAGAGATTTCCTGAATGTAGTCTGATCCTTACTTTGGCTGTCAAAGGCCCTGTGATCTGATTAAATCCATGGTCCTCTTGTCTTTTACCCCAGTTGTCTACACAATCCTTCTCTTCCAGCCTTGCTAGACTACTTGTTATTCATTGCCTTCCTGTTCTGCTCACATGCTTATTGCTTCCTATACATGGAACCTCACACATCCTTAAAAATTCACCCTTTTAGCTACTATAAAGCTCCTTACCTTGTTCTCCTCTCTGGAAGTAATTTTTGTCCACTTGTTTGGATCCATCCTAACTTCTGTACTTTTCCTATATCCCAGTTCATACTGTCTCACAGTAGAGTTAAAACTAGCCTTCCAACTCCTTGGGGAAGAATACGTAATTTTTTTCATTTTATATCCTCACAATGGTTCCTTAACAAATGATCAGTAATGGTCTAATGAATGGATTGTTGCCACGTGGTCCCTTTCTGTTTTATTTCTCTGCAGAACATTTATTCGCTATTTGATATTTTCTAGTGGGATGGTTGATTAGATGAATTTCCAAACATCAGAAAGTAGGTTTTATTTGAGAGACTTTTAAATCTTTTTCATCACTAAAACCTTATTGCCTAGGATAATGTCCAGCATGTCTTAGGCACTCACCCAATAAGTGTTGAATAAATAAATGAATGAATAAAACTAAAAATTTAAGAAATAGTGTTGGTGTCTTCATACACAAAACAGCTTTATTTAGTGCCCCATAATCACTTTGATATATCAGAAAGACACTTTCAAAGTATTTGTGGGCCTATTATGCTTATGTTTCCAGGAATCTTGTCACATTTACCATTCACATGTGGGAAGTATAGAATTCTTTAGTTATATGGAACATGGACATTTTAAAGGTTTCTCAATGATGCTGAAATTTGGGAGATAGGAGAGCTCAGTAATTATCTGCTAATGTTTCCTACTGCCTGAAAAATTTTAACAGGTTAATTTCTAACATGCTCCTTTATTATTCTCAACAATAAGACATTCCTCTATGGTAGAGAGATTACTTAGAGCCCTCCTACATGCTAGAGAGTACACTTAGAATCCTTACTGAAATGATAAAGCCTAAAAAATGGTAAAAGTTACTTTCTATTAGTAGATGTAAGTGATGGAGTTCTTAGACTCTAATCTCAGACAGACTTGGGCTTGAGTGCTGGTTCAGACAATACTAGCTGTGTGAGCTTGAACAATTTATTCCAACTCTTGTCTGTACAATAGGGTAACAATGATACCAATTTTAGAGGGCTGTGGTGGGGATTAAGTGAGATGCTACACAGAGGTACTAATGGAAATGTGCATTTCTTATATGCCCTGAAGTGTGCGAAGTGTTCAATGTGAATTGCCCCCACTCAGTCCTCACATTAGCCCTTTAGAGTCAGTACTATTATTATCCTTATTTTTCGGATTGATAAACTGAGGCACAAAGAGTAGTAAATAGTAACATGGTAAATCTTTCATAAATATATACCTAACATGTTTATTTGCATTGATCGATATATATTGTAAGCATTTTTTAATCAAACTATTTTAATAAATGACCTATTTTTTGTATATATCATTTGATTAAAATATATGTGACTCGTAATAACGAATGCTTAATGAGCACTACATTGTACCTGATGCTTTTAATACTTTATGTGGCCATCTAATTTAATCCTCGCAGTCTGCCTATGTGATGTGATATTCCTCCCCATTTTGCAGGTAAAGAAACTGAGGTTTAAAAAGGTTAAGCCATATGTCTGAGGTCACAAAGCTAGAAATCGGTAGAGTCAATATTTAAACCCAGGCTGTCTGATTCCAGAGTTGGTGTGAGAATCCTGTCATGATGACATGGCCTCCAGCCTAGCTCCTCACATTTCTAGAAGTTTCATATAAAAACATGAAAGGAATGGAGTCAATGGACAGCAGGGTCTTGAGAGTAGTACTGTGGGTATGTTAGTTTCCTATGGCTGGTATAACAAATCACCACTGATCAGGTGGCTTGAAACAATTGGAGCTTATTCTTTCACAGTTTTAGGAGCCAGACGTCTGAAATCAAGGTGTTGGCAAGTCTGCACTCGCTCCAGAGGCCTGGATCACAATCCATTCTTTGCCAATTGTGGTTTCTGGTGGCTGTTGTTGTTCCATGGCTTGTGGCTGCTTCACTACAGCCTGTAGGACCAATGTCTTCGAATTTCTTTCTGCTCTGTCTTCACATTGCCTTCTCCTCTGTGTGTGTCTAATCTCCCTCTGTCCATCTGTCTTAAAGACACGTGTGGTGGCATTTAAGGCCTGGTTAATCCAGGATAATGCTCCATCTCCAGACCCTTGACTTAATCACACTGTCAAAGACTTTTTTTTTTAATTAAATAATTTGTTGATTGTACTGCATTTATAAAGAAAACAGACAGTGAACCCAGTAGAAAGAATAAAAATGCATTTGGGGTTGTAACTGACAACGATAGAAATCCTTTAGTGAGATCATGGCAATTTGACAGTATTATGATTAAGTTCAATAAAGGTACATGGGGTACCTGGAAGATCAAATCCTATAGCTGCCTCTTTCTATGGCTTCTAATTCATCTGGCTCCTTAAATGATAGGGGGAAAAGCCCTTATTTGGTGGGAAAACATTTCCAGAAAGAAGTTATAGATTCTCTTATTAAAATTTCTTCTCATATCAGTTGTTAAAATGGGGCCTTCTATTTGTGTTTTGGTTATCTCATTTTAATATCATCACCAGAATTCCTGTAATTGTGCAATTGTTATTTTACAGTGTAGACAAGAATTCAGTTCTAGTCTGCTATTGCTTTAGATATATATATATGTAGCTGAAAAGCCAAAATGGATTAGAATTGCTGAAGGATTTTCCCTGCCGTTGTTGGATACAATCTATTTCCTTTATTCTTGATAGGTGCATAGACAGCCTCACTTAAAATTCTTTCTACAGGAACATGTCTGATTTCAGGACTACCCAATCAAGGATCCAATGAATGGCTGGCCAACAGGGTTCTATGTTTATGAGTTAAATGGATTGCATAATTGCACCACTTTTTCTTTTGCTGTTGTTGGTGGAAAAATGGCAGAATTTGGACTCCAATCTCCCATATAGAGAGTCGGCTACCTGAAAGTCTTATCAGTAGCTTGGCTAGTAGAACCTCAAGTTGCACTTCCTTGGCTTTCTGTAAATCAGTCCTGGAGCCGTCTCTGCAGAATGCTGTAATCCCCAAGGCCCACTTGGTCCGTGCTGAACAAGTGGCTATGACCCCAAACCTGCCCCTCTTTTGCTTTTCAATATGAGTGGAGGAATATGTAATGTCTAGGGCAAGTCTAGGAGAGGCCCATTCTAAAATAAGATTGACAAAGCCTTTTCTCATTAAAAAAAAAAAAAGCCTCAAGTACATCTCAATTATCTCAAAATTGCAATTAAAAATTTACATTATACAAAGAAACAGCAGCAGAGAATGGTTAATGTTAAAACAACCAAAAAACCCCCACAAAAAACCACCCCACCCCGAAAGTGCCATCCCCCCACCCTTCCCCTTGGCTCTTTTATGCTGGGATTTCATTTAAGACATGAAGCCTCTGAGAAAATGAGAATGGCAAAGCCACAGAGGAAAACTGCTTCAAGGTTAAATTTTGGACAAGGTAAAGAAAAAGCTGTAAATAGAAGTAGGGGACTGACTGGAAAAGAACTGGGAAAAAGCTGTAAATAAAAGTAGGGGACTGACTGGAAAAGAACTGGGAATTCTAGGACATTTTCTTCTTAGAGGGGAAATCTCTGAAACCCAGATCTCCTTTCTGGAGTCATCCTGAATTCTGTAGTTATGGGGCAGTAAACTCAAGTGCAATGAGTAAAATGTCAGCCAGGGATTAAAACAACAAAAACCCAAACAGCCAATCCAAATAACTCTGCAGTTAGGGTGACATACAGGAAAGGACTGTTTTTGCAGAACATCTAGTTCTGAAGAAATCACTAGTCAATGGTTCCGTGTCTGTTTCCACCAAAAATCAGACCAAAGATTCAAGGATCTTAGAGTTATGGGAGGATGAAAGGAATTCGATAGTGCTTTGAGCAGTGATAAAATCGTATCCAAATTTGGTGTTGATACAGCTCATTTAAAAAGGTAGTCACTTCAAAGTCACGGGACAAAATGTGAACATAGAGAACAACAGAAACAATCCAGGAAGATGATGCAGCCTGGATACAGCAAGTTTAATGTCTCTGCTGTACACAGAAGTAACACCCTTTCCCCTTCTCATCCTTATGCTGGCAATAGGAGATGCACTAGAAAATTTGACTCTTAGAGTCAGTGAATAAAAGGATGAGCTCATCATCTTCATAGCTCTTTTTAAAAAGGAAGCTTAGTTTTTAAAGGAGTTTTAATGGAAAGACAAGGGTACAGGGTGAGAGGCTGTTTCACATTTTAGCCTATTACTCTTTGGCAGAGCCCAATCAAGGCCAAATTCACCTAGGATGCCCAATGGCTGTGGGGGAATCTCCACAGGGTCAAGTAAGCAAACCCAAATGAACATGTTGGATTAAAAAAACAAAACAAAACAAAACACAGTAACAAAAAACCTAGGAAACGCTTGAAGGAAGAGCTTCACCCTGAAAGGGGAAGAGGGAAATGCTTGGCAGGGAGGGGCGAGGGTCAGCATGTGATCTCTGCTGCGGCGCTGGGCTGGGGTTCAGGAGTTGAGCCAAGGATGCCGGAGACAATCGGCAGCAGTGGCTCTCTTCTCAGGTATCAGCTCCAACATGGGCAGTAAGAAATCCGTCAAGCCAGCTGCCTCTTCCTGGGACCACTCATACTTCTCCACTAGAACACTAAAAGGCCCCAAGTTTTCAGTTTCATGATGTGCTTCAGGTCACCTTTTTTGGTGAAAAATTCCTTGGAATATTTTCCTGCCACAATGAGCTTGTGAGGCACCTTCCACAGAAGTTCTATGATCAATGCAATGTGATCTTCATCTCGAGTGTACTCTTCCCCTGAATGAGGTTCAAACTAATAGTCGCCTGTGGCCAGTTCAAAGGCCATGCATGCTGTGCTCCAAATGTCAGCAGGGGTATTTTAGCCAGATCCTATCAGAACTTCCAAGGAGCGATACTGCCTTGTTTGAATATCTTCAGTGAAATGTTTGTGCACCCAACAGGCATTCCCAAGATCAGCAATCTTCACTTGGAGCTTTTCTGCATTTTTTGGCTCAAGGAGATTAACAAGAAAATTTCCAGCAGTGGATTTTCCTTTGTTGTCCAATGGTCCATTTTGTTCTTGCTCTTGCTTATCTTCACAGGGTATCTCTGCCCGAATGCCTTCTTGAAGTTTGCTGATGTCCTGTTCACTGAATGACTGGTCTACATTTGGTGAAGCCTGGCACGTCATGGTATCTGACACCTCAGAGGTTATAGGTGTACAAGACTCTGTTTCTTGAGATGTGCTGCTGTCTCCATTTTGGGAGCTTAGGAAACTAGGATCCTGCTTCAAATTTTGGACATCACAGTCATTAGCATTATGTAGATCCTCTTTAAGCCTCAATGTTTCTTTATTACTGTTTTCAGTATAATTAATGATTTCAATTACTCCATTGCAATTAATTTCTGCTGCACTACCCTCTACAACATGTTCCATAAGTGTTTGATCCTGGTCAATGGTACTTGATTCTTCAAGTTTTTCTTGGGTCATTTTATTAGGTGGGTTCTCTTTCAAGGGTCTTTCAACAGGATTCTCTGATTCTTCTTGCTTGTTTGGTCTTTTTTGCCCAGGGCCTGACTCTTTCTCCATTTCCTCAATTCCCTGCATTCGTTTCTCTAGTAATTCTGCCTGGTGCTTCTGCTTCTTCTGCAATTTCTTCTTCTTCTTTGACATTTTTTCAGCTGGTTTAGGCTGGGGCGCAGTATTGACTGCAGATCCAGAAGGTGGAGGAGCTCCAGATCACTGCCATTCTGTTGCTTCTGCAGCCAGTCTTCGGATATACTGCTCATTCACTGACAACAAGATGTTTTCTGGTTTAATGTCAGTGTGGATGATACGGCACTTGGTGTGTAAATAATCCAGACCCTGTAACACTTGCTGGATAATTTTTTGACACAAGACATTGGAAGCCCTTGATAATTGGACTTGATGATCCACTTGAACAGATGATGCCCCAAAACTTCAAACATCATACAGATATGTGTTCTGTTAACTTCTGATATTTTAAAGTCATCTAGTAGTTGAATGACCATTTCTCTATTTGGATCATTAGGGTCTGAATTATGAACTGATTTCGGCAACTGGATTTCATCTAGTACTGTTTCAGTATAATGTTCAGCACTTTTAACTACTTTCATTGCCACAAGTTTCTTCCCTTGAATATCCCATGATAACCACACTGTTGAAAAGTGTCCCCAGCCCAACTTTCAGATCACATGATATCTCCTATTGAATAGATCTCCGATTTTCACAAGATGATAACCTCCTTTACAATAATCATTGGGATCTTCCTGCTCATCATCATCAGACCCCAGAATCTCCTCTTCCTTCTCTGGTAGATCACTCTCAGAGTGGGGAGCAGAGCCTCGGTGTTGAGTTTCAGATTTCCTTTGGGCTTTGTCCTTCTTGGCCTTTTCTTTTGGGCCTGGAGTGCAAGCACTTTCTGCTCCATGGTGAGACCAGTAACTGCCAGGTGCCTGCAAACTCGAGTGGCCCACACTGGCAGGGACCTTACCATAAAAGATAACATTCAAAAAATTCCAGGGATTGGGGCGCCTGGGTGGCTCAGTTGGTTAAGCATCTGCCTTCGGCTCAGGTCATAATGTCAGGGTCCTGGGATCGAGCCCCACCTTGGGTTCTCTGCTCAGCGGGGAGTCTGCTTCTCCCTCTCCCTCTGTCTGCCGCTCCCCCTGCTTGTTCTCTCTCTCTCTCTCTCTCTCCGTCAAATAAAGAAATAAAATCTTTAACAAAAAAATCCAGTGATTACACCTGGCATCTTTGGGGCCACCCACTAATGTGGGGAATATTTACCAAATCATTTAATCCATTGGTTGTGACACTATTATTCTATATACCAAGAGTGGGAAAAATACCCAATGTGGGCAGTCCACTAGGAGACCCTCTAACATAAAATGCAGATAAGGACTATATCTTCAGGTTAGAAACAATTCAGAAAAAGAAATCCACCACACAGAAAGAGAGGGGCATCTTGCCTGCCTCAAGCTTGGTCACCTCTGGGCACTCTAATGGGTAAGCCCTAGAGAAGTGTGAGTGATTTGTAATGGGAAGTGATTAGTATCTCTGTGGCTTCAAGACCAGCACAGCCATGGGGGCTCTAGGTTACATCACTAACCTTTCTTTTATAATTTATCCCAGGAAATGAGAACATCCAGAATCCTGGAGGAGCTGGCCTTATATAAGGTAAACTTATAAGAATCAATGGGCCTTAAAGACACAGGAGGGGAGGGGCGCCTGGGTGGCTCAGTTGGTTGAGCATCTGGCTCTTGATTTCAGCTCAGGTCATGATCTCAGGGTCCTGGGATTGAGCCCCGCGTCAAGCCCCGAGTCGGGCTCTGGATCTCAGCAGGTAGTCTGCTTGAGGATTCTCTCTTCCTCCTTTCCCTCTGCACCTCCTCCCACTCCCATGTGCTCTCTCTCTCTCTAAAATAAATAAATAAATCTTACAAGGGACTGTAGTGCATGTGGCAGTTCAGCCCCTAATGACTAGTGCACTCTTGTTGTCTCCCCTGGCTAGATGACTCTCAGTTCAGGCCTTTCCCAGGAATTACTTTCTCTGAAAAGAACTAGTGTAGCCCAGGGTTATGCCCCCTTTCCATATCCAGTGCTCCATGCGGGAGTACAAAGGAGAAGCCTTCTTGCCTGGATGGACTACTGGGATGGTTTATCCCAGCTTCAGAGCTCACCTTGGAATGGTGTGAGGCCTCTACCGGAAGTGTATCCCTCTCAGTGTCTCTCTGTTAATCCTGCTTCCCTCCCTTTCTTACAGGTCTCAAGAGCACATCTCAGTGGTCCTGTAGCAGGTAATGTCCATTCTATTTTCTGCAGAATCCTACTTACTGGATATTTGAAAAATGCAAAAACAAACAAACCAACAAACCGCCAAGCAAAAATACAAAAGTTCCAGGATTTGTCCAGCTGTGCACCCTATTTAAAGGCTATTTTACTGTGAACTACCCTAAAATTGGGTTACAGATACATAAGCCATATCCAACTCAGCTGTAAAGTTAGAATATTTCTAGTTTTTAAAACATTTTGTAGGGGCACCTGGGTGGTTCAGTCATTAAGCGTCTGCCTTCAGCTCCCAGGGTCCTGGAATCAAGCCCCGCATTGGGCTCCCTGCTCCGCGGGAAGTCTGCTTCGCCCTCCCCCACACCCCCTGCTTGTGTTCCCTCTCTTGCTGTGTCTCTCTCTGCCAAATATATAAATAAAATCTTAAAAAAAAAAAAACCTTTTGGTAATTTAACTGGATCCACAAGAGTGTGTACTGTTTTTTAAAAGATTTTATTTATTTATTTATTTATTTATTTATTTATTTTTAATTTTATTTTATTATGTTATGTTAATCACCATACATTACATCAGTAGTTTTTGATGTAGTGATCCATGATTCATTGTTTGCGTATAACACCCAGTGCTCCATTCAATACGTGCCCTCTTTAATACCCATCACCAGGCTAACCCATCCCCCCACTCCCCTCCCCTCTAGAACCCTCAGTTTGTTTCTCAGAGTCCACAGTCTCTCATGGTTAGTCTCCCCCTCTGATGTTCCCCGCTTCATTTTTCCCTTCCTACTATCTTCTTCTTCTTCTTCTTCTTTTTAACATATAATGTACTATTTGTTTCAGAGGTACAGGTCTGTGATTCAATAGTCTTACACAAAGAGTGTGTACTTTTGTAAAGTACCTGTTTTGTTCTCATCTACCAAACATGTTCATTTGTAGATATGGCTACAAATTCCCATCCTTCTACTTACCAACTATACATCCTTGCACAAGTGACTTAGTTGCTCTGAGCTTCTGTAAAGTGGGGACCAATGTTACCTTGCTACTTCAAAAGACTGTTGTGAACCTTAAGTTATATACCCTCCCTGCACAACCCCAGCACTCTTCCTGGCATGGAAGAGGCAATTTATGAATGTAACTTCCTCTTCAGTTCCCATGAGGGTATCTGAAAACCTCTCATGCTTCTTGTCTTCTTGAGAGAATAATTGCAATAGAATAGCAGGAAATGTATACTTTGTGGATACATTATATACTTTACATAAATAAAGCTAATATATAGAGTAATAGGAAAAACAATGCCAAATGAATCCTCTCTTTCCTAATTTAAAAATGAACTCAAACTCAAAATCACAGAGTCCATATACTATTACTAGAAGGCATGGTTGGCCCACTGTGGTCTATATATGATGTCAGGGGGATCTGATGAGGCTGAGATGACATATCCCTCTGCTTCCATGGAACTCCCCACCAGGCTTTCCTTCCTTCCTCCCTTCTTGCCTCCCTCCCTTCCTCCCTCCCTCCCTCCCTCCCTCCCTCCCTCCCTCCCTCCCTTCCTTCCTTCCTTCCTTCCTTCCTTCCTTCCTTCCTTCCTTCCTTCCTTCCTTCCTTCTTTCCTGGCATGCCTTTGCCTGGTGGTCCTAAGGTACACCCAGCAGCTTTTGATGAGTGAGGGAGGGGACAATAGCCAATGGCCCCAGTTCACTTCCTTTCTAGCCCATGTAGGAATTTTAGAATCCCTGAACTTCAGGTCCACATAGACCTTCCACAGGTGCCTAGCACACCACTGGGGAGGGTGGTTTAGACCTGGCTGTTCTTCCAGGAAGGAAAGTCTACCCCACTCCTGATCTTTCTTATTGCCTGCATAAACTGGGCAGCCATGAATTATGGATGGATTTCTCAGGGCTTAGTCAAAAGAAAAATGCATACACTCTGAATAGAAAGGTTGTAAGAAAAAAATATCAAATTTGATTTGTAATAATGAATTCAATTATTTTGTAAATAGGTATCAAGGTGATTTGGAAATATGGGTATATTGATCATGAAAAAGAGAGCCAAATTCAGTGATATTTGGCAGTGCCCAGGGCATCTGAAAATTTAATAGAATCGACACAAGAAGAAGATCTTGGCATAGATAGAAAAAGAATCACTTCTCATTTTTACAGTGCCACACAGGTTACAAAGCTTTTTTTGCATATATTAATGTTCATGATAATTGTTTAAGATAGGTAGGCTATGTATTCTTAACCTCATTGCACAGATGAACAAATTGAAACTCAGAAACATTAACGTGAAAGAAAAGATTAACTTCCTCACTCCCAGACAAAAGCTGGGCAAAGACCACACTGCTCCTTGGCACTTCCAGGAAGCTTGTATAGAAGCTGTGTGTGCAAGCCTGCATGTTCTAAAGTAAGATTTGGGGAGGAGGGTACAGAGCAGAGAACTGGGTGCTAGCCCTCCTTCCCCACACCCCCATTTTTGTAATTGGCCACACTCTCATGAAAGGTACAGCAAGAACCTTTGTTCTACTCTCTGAAGTAACAACACTAAAGGATGCTAACAATCCCACTGCTTCCTCCCCTCACATAGTCTTTCATTGGGTTACCTTCCACAGCTGAACTCATTTCTCATTTACAGCTGCCTGCTGGGCACCTCTACCTGGATGTCTGGCTGGTGCTTAAAGATGATCATGTCCAAATGGAATTAGTTAATATCCCCATCAAAATCTACCCTTCTACATGTTAAACAAATTCATAGCAAGGCACAAGACTAATTGCAGTTAAAATAGTTAATTCTCTGCTTCTTTGTCATGTTACCTTTGTGTTTCTTTCTTTTTTAAAAATTTATTTGGGAGTGACAGAGAGCGAGCAGGTACGAGTGCGGAGGGGCAGAGGGAGAGGGAGAAAGAATCTGAAGCAGACTCCACACTGAGCGCAGAGCCCAACGTGGGGCTCGATCCCATGACCGTGAGATCATGACCTGAGCCGAAACCAAGAGTCAGACGCTTAATAGACTGAGCCACCCAGGCACCCCTACCTTTTGTGTTTCTGATGGCAGTGACACCACTGTGTTTCCCCCAACCCAAGCACAATACTAGGAGACTTTCATATAATGAATCTAAATTGAGGCAGTGCTAGGCACAAGGAGTTTCCCTGATAGAGGGAGACTGACACATGGACAAAATTAAGAACAAGGTAGATGTTGGGGCACCTGGGTGGCTCAGTCGTTGGGCGTCTGCCTTCCGCTCGGGTCGTGATCCCAGGGTCCTGAGATCGAGCCCTGCATGGGGTTCCCTGTTTGGCAAGAAGCCTGCTTCTCCCTCTCCCACTCCCCCTGCTTGTGTTCCTGCTCTTGCTATCTCTCTCTCTCTGTCAAAGAGATAAATAAAATCTTTAAAAAAAAAAAAATAACAAGGTAGATGTCTATAAGAAAGGACTGAAACTATAAACAAGGTAGCCATTATGTCTGCTTCTGATGAAATAAGCAATGGCTTTCCAAAGGAGGGACCGCTCAGAGGGTTCTTGCCTCTGTGTTCACTAGGTGGGGGAGGGGATTCCAGGTGATTTCTAGGTTTTAAGCAAGTGAATGACACACTGAGATAATCTGCTCCCCTGTAGCTGTGGAGATTACTTGAGCAGGGCAAGACCCTAGGTAAACATTCTGAGATTTACTGTGGCTCTTCCAATTTTGTGGTCCCTCCTTTTTTATACTTGGCAAGTCATTAAGATTGAGCCGCTGGCTTTCTTGAACCAAATCTCCATTTATTTTCTGTTTTCATTGTGTCCTGGTTCAGCACTTGATTATTTTTTACTTGATATATTTCAGTATACTTAGCAGGTGAGTCCCTATACTTTCTCTTTACTCAAGTCGAATCTATTCTAGACACCGACATTAATCTTCTTAAACTTGTAAACTTGAACATATCGTTTCTCTCCTCAGAAACCTTCAATGGATCCCTATTGCTTACTGAATTTTGTAAACCTCTCAGTCTGACAGTGGAAATCTTCACCTCAGCTCAATGGTACTGTTTTCTATTCCTTCAATATACTCTTTTTACGTTTTTGCTTTGCTCATACTGTTTTTTTTTCCCCCTAGTAGAAGGCATTTCCCTAATCTCTGTTTACAAAAATTTCTCTCATATATCTTCCAAGTTTGGCTCATATGATACCTCTTCTTTGAAGCCTCTCTTGATTGCCCAACTTCCTTGTTGATTTCATAGTATCCTTTCAACAAAAGTATATAACTTACTAACATCTTCTCTGTAACTATCATCTAACATCTAACATGTTTATTAATGCTGGTGCATAATTTGCTTCATTGCAAATAAAGATGGTGTCCTGGTCATCAATATACATTACTATATCTTCTTCTTTATAGGGATTTGCCCACTTGAGGCATGGAATAAATAAAATAAATTAACAACTTATAAATAATTTATAAACAAATAATTTGCAATAAAACTTGAAATAATGAATTAAGAATTTTCATTGTTTCTAGGTATAAGAATTTTGTTTTTTAACAGTTCTAACAATAAAGTTAAAAATGAACTGGGGAAAACATAGGGCTCATCTTAATATTCTCCCATACTAGTTACACGTGGAAAGACCACAGATATTAGAATCAGGCAAATATGAAGTTGAATTCCACCTCATTATTTACTAGTTGTTTGACCTTGAGAACGTTGCTAGATCTCTTTGAAATTTAGTGTCTTTTTCTATAAAATTAGACTTGTGACACCTGGATCCCATGGGTATACAATGTATAAATAGTATAACATAAGGCATGTGTGATAACCAGTGCATAGTAGATACTCAAGTATTCTCTCCATCTATATCTATTAAATTAATAAATTCTATCAAAGACTAGTGAAGAGTCATTTAGTTGGTATATAGGAGCAAAAACCAGATTTTTACTAAAAGGATATGCCTTATAGAATTAAACTTTAAAACTGATACATAATGATCCAAGATACATGAATATATTTTAAAGAAACAGAGTGGTTCCTGGATTAAAAAAAGACTTAATTAAAGATTCATGTTTATCTAAAGAAATAATGACTCATTCAGAAAAGGTATTGATAGACAAAAAGCATAGAAAAAGGGAAGACCATGAGACAAACCTGGTTAGTGTCTGTCTAAGCCCTAGTACATGGTCAAGGATTTGCCTGCCCCGACTTGGTCCAGGAGATGTAGGCATCTGAACAGTAGGTGCAGACATAACTACATGCCACTAAATACCTGAATTATAAAACTAACCATGCCTCTTCTGTCTCCATCAGACATCCTCCTGATAATAATTTAGCTTTTCCTATAGCTTATTTTAGACAAGTACCTGGTCACTTTGAAAAAATGATTTTTTTCATCTTATTGGATTAGTTGGCTTTTCGAGTTTGGAATCTCATGAGTTCTTTCACTGTGGATCAATGTTTCTTAGTCCGATATCTCTAAGACACTCACAAGGTCAACATTCGAAGACATTCAAGTCCATGCCACATTGCGGAGACCACCCTATTATGAAGCACCTTTGTGTCACTTCACATCTCAGAGCCTTGGTACACAGTGATAAGTGGTGTGGATGAGCCTTGCACCACGTACCTACATGTAGTTCCTGTTCCTAATTTATAATGGCAATATAAGGGAGGATGCCTGGACACTTGTTGATTGCCTATACTATGTCTTTTTCCTCCCTTCCCCTTTACAATAGCTTATTCATGTGGTTTTGGAGAAGCTGAGCCCACCATTGCTCTGGGATGGAGCGCGTGACCCAGATAGGTCAATCAGAACATTCTGTGACTCTGGCCACGGTGATTGGTTTGCAGTGGACATGTGAGCTAATCCAGTTTAGTCAGACTGAATCTCAGGTCTTCTTGGAATTGTGAGACAAAGGTATGCGACCTTTTTCTCATCTAGAAGGCATGTAGGGTATGGTTGTCAGGTCAGGGACTGTGATAGCCATTCTTCTTCTATAAGGAGGGAAGCTGTCCAGAAGAAAACACCATTAGAAGGAGGGAAAAACTAAGAAAAATTGGAAGAAGCAGAGTCAGAACTCCAGCAATAATATCATAATCCCAAGAATCAAACTGTGCCTAAAGCCTGACCCACGTGTGACATCTCAGGTACATAAGCCAACGAAGTCTTTCTTCTTCTTTAGGTCAGCTGAGTTGAGTCTTATGTTCCTTGCAAAACAAAGGGCCCTGATGTAGAAAAGTACACTAGTACATCATCATAAATAATTTTTATTTTCTCAATTTTTAAAATAATAATCCTGAAAAGAATACATAAAACTCTAAAGCAAATAGCTTCCTGGGAAGCTGGGAATATTTTACAGAACAATTCATACTTTCATTCTTTCAAAATGATTCTATCACACTTAGCTACCTTTCTGATTATCATGAGGAAAAGATGGTTATGGTGCTTACTTACTTGTATTCTCAAGTCAATAAAATCTGGCCACTAAATTTTCAGTTTTAAGCAGCTAAATATTAAGTTGTTGCCAACTTAAGTGAAGGATATAACAAAGTGCTCTTAGGCATGAATAGATTTTTTAAAGTCTTTTTTGTCAAGCAATTTCTCAAGAAGCTCAGCTCATCAAGAGATGTAGGATGTGTTCACACCTGTTCTCATCCTGGGTGACCCTTCTCCCACATAAACTGAAAAGTTTCAAGTGTATGAGAATGAGAACATTCTAAAAGAGATGAGGATGTAGAAGAAAACAGCATGAATTGATTGAAAGTCACTAGATACAGCTCCCTTTGTATCACGCCTCTCTTTCTTCACACAAATAATTGTTAATGCTCAATATTCGAGGACTGTGACAAATACATACCCCACTAGGAGTTTGTTTGTCTGCTTTTTAAAAATGTCATATTCAGATTCATGGCATCAATGTCATTAAGCTTCCTGGTTATAAGCAAGAGAAAACAATTCTATCTTCTTGAGTAGTCTTAGAAACAAGTGGAAATTAAGGAAGCTGTGGAGGGACAAAACCCAGGGAATAGGAACCACAGTTCTCCTATTTTAGCCTGTCCAGGCCTCCACCACGGGGATTAAAAAATCTGCAATCATTCCTTCTGTCAAGGTTTCACTTGTTTGTTTTAAAGTTCCAGAAGAGAATTCCTTTAGTCACATGCTTGCCCAGGAAAGAGAGGATCTGGTTTCTTTAGCTTGTCTAGTGGGTAGTGAATTGCCTTCCTAACAGGACCATATATAATGGCAGAAGGTCCATTTCCAAAAAAATCGAAGACTAAGTCATTATCAAACAAAGCAGCACATATTTTCATAACAGTATCTATAGATTCAGGAATCCTGAGGCAAATTCTTGCCTCCTCAGATAGACATTGAATGCCAAAGGAGTTAACAGCCAACAGTGTCTTACTTGTAAATGTAATGCACTAATGCAATATCTAAATACTCAAGTGAGTTTCTGACAGTCCCATCCATCACAATACAACTCTCACCATGTCACCAAAGCACTGCCATTCTAATGAGCCAAAGGGAAGGAAAGGTGAATAGATCGTTAAGCCACTTATGTTGTTGGTCCATAACTTTGCGATGTATGCCTTTTGCTCTCCATTTTCTTTTGTTGTGTAGTCATGATTGTACATACTAGCATGATTATATACTATGTGCAACTTCATCTGATGAGATGCATCTCCCTAAAATGGAAGAAAAAAGGAATTTAGAAAATGCATCATTTCAGTCCTCTTGGAAGCGGATTCTGAGACAAAGTTGAGTGGAAGAGGTTTGTTAAAGGCTAATGTCTAAATATAACAGAGGGAGGCAGCAGAACTGAGCAGGGAAAGCCTTCAGACTGAAATGCAGATCTCATAAAATTTGAGCCAATTGAACAAGGGAGATCTAAAGCAAGAATTGCCCACTGGAGTTCTGCATTGGGCAGAAATGACCAAAGCTAGTATCCCAATCAATCTCAGTCATTACAAGGGGCTGCCTGGGTGAGTGAGACCTTCATTATAAAGATGAAGCAAACCTTACAGAACACTGTCAGCTTAGAGTACTCAGTGCACATAAACAGCAAGTGCTTTCTTTCTTTTTTTTTTTTTTAAGATTTTATTTATTTATTTGAGAAAAAAAGTGGGAGGGGCAGTGGGAGAGGGAGAAGCAGACTCCCCACTGAGCAGGGAGCCCTACATGGGACTCCATCACCGGACCCTGGGATCATGACCTGAGCCGAAGGCAGATGCTTAACCGACTGAGCTACCCAGGTGTCCTACTAGCAAGTGCTTTCTTCAAGGGAATTCGGAATGGTAGGCCTTCCTACTTGTCATAGAACAGGGAATGGTTCCTCTAGAATTAGATACTGGTTTAGTCCCAGAATAAGCATCACATACTAACTTTGTCATTTTTATGACTGCTATCGAGGAGTACAACCTTAACTTTGTAGGCAGAAGAAGTGAAAATGTAAGCCATTAATTATAACAACCATTCTATTAAAGGGAAGCATTTATGATTTACTGTAAACCAATTAAAAATTACAAAACATTGTCTTAGTTTAGGCTGCTATAATATTATAGAATATTATAGACTGGGAGCCTTAAACAACAAACATTTATTTCTCAGGATTCTAGAGGCTGGGAATACAAGATTAAGATGGCAGGAGATCCTATGTGTGGTGAGGACACTCTCCCTAGTTTGTAGTTGGCCGTCTTCCTGTTGTATCCTCCCACAGGCAAGGGCAGAGAGGGATTATCTCTCTCCAGTCTCTTCTTATAAGGGCACTATCCTGTCATGAGGGCTCCACTCATCATGACCTAATCACCTCCCAAAGGTCCCATCTCCAAATGCCATCACACTGGGGATTTAGGCTTCAACATATGAATTGTGGGGACAACACATTCAGCCCACGGCAAAACTATTTTGAAAATCAAGAAATTACAGATAAACAGAAAAATTTAAATCTGTTAATTAACAATCTCTCCTTTCCTCATCCTTCCTTTCACTGGTCTATTTTTAAGTAAATTGCTTAAGTATATCAATAGGCAGCGTTGTCTGGTATGGACTTAGTCATTTCTGTTCCAGATGTGTTATTAAAAGTTAGTAGACTAATGTGGGGAATCTTGGATAAACATATTGTTACCTAACATATCATCTAGAAAGACACCATGCATAGCGCAATGGAAATAACACTGGGAGGAAGTGAGAAGACTTGAGCTCTGGTCTTGAATTCTCCTCTGACAGTTAATATCTAGGCTCTATGTTTCAAAAATATCATTTACTTCCTATTGATGATTTTATTGTGGCCTTTATCTTATCAGTATTATAGTAGACAACACCAAAAGCTTTCAAAAGTCTTTAGAGATATCCTTCCATTCATTCAACAAGTATTTACTGAGTGCAGAACCCAGGCGAGGCACAGTCTGAGATACAAAGCGAAGTCCATGTTCTTTTGGAGTTTGTGCTCTAGTGGGGGAGACAAACACTGAGAAAATGTAACTACAATTTGTGATAGACGTAAGTGCTGTGAAGAAAGATGAGGCACGCCAATAGAAAGAGAATGCCCGTATGATTGTGTATGTGTGTGTGTGTGAGGATGGAGGCTTAGACTGCAGTTGTCCAGGTCACCCTCTACAGAGAAGACATTGGGGCAGAAATCTAGATTACCTGTAAAGGAAAGCCAGACAGAGCAGCAAGGGTAAAACTCTAGTGCAGGAACGAGCTGAGCTTCTTGAAGGAACCCTATAAAGGTATGTGTTCATGGATTGTTGTGAAAGAGGCTGGTTGCAGAAGTGAGGTGGGTAAGGAAGGGCAGATCGTGCCGGAAGTAAAGTCCAGGAAAAGAGTTTGAGGTTCATTCGAAGCCTGAAGGGGAGTCCCTGATGGTTTTAGGCAGGATGACCTGATAGGAGGTATCTTTTACGAAGATGACTCTGGCTGGTGTGGGAAAAGGACCTGCAGGGTGGCAGGAAGGGAAGCCAGAAGCCAGGCATCAATTAGCCTGGGTGAGCAATGATGGTGATTTAGACAGTAAAGGTGGTCATTGGTCTGCTTCACAATACATTTTGAAGGTAGCATTGTCTGGAATGGCTGATGGATTAGATGTAGGGTGTGAGGGTAAGAGAGGGATCAAGAATGACTTCTAATCTGAGCCACTGCCTAAATAGGAGTCAAATCTGCTATCAGGCATTTGGCAAAAATCAGGAGTGACTGCCTTCTGTGGGCTCAGCCTAATTTTTGGTTCCGTTAACATGAGCAGTGAGTGGGGATTTCAGGTCGTGGAAAAGGATATGCTGTCCTTCATTTTTCACTCATTACTTTATTCTCCACTCACTACCAACACAGGAGTTGACTTATATGAATTAAAATTTTTTTTCCCTCTCCTCCATTAATGTCTCACCACACTCACTCTTATCGCCTTTTTAATTAAAAAATTAAAATTTTTGTGTATCTTGATTGGTTCTCTTTTGGGGAGGTGGAAGGGGGTGGAATTTAGACCACAACTGGGCATCTGCATCAGAGGAGGGACTTTCTAATCCTCCCTGCAACCCTGCTTAGGATAGAAATGATTGGCAGTGATGATACCCAATCAAATCCAACACCTCATCATGTGGGTTTAATGAGTAAATTCTTTCCTGCTTTTTGGTATAATAAGAAAGCAAAAGCTGGCTCAATTTTTAGATAAGGGTTTTCTCATAGGAATTTGGCAGCATTATTATGTTCTATTTGACATAATGTAAAGACACACAGAAATAGAAGGACTTCCTTCAGAACCATAACCTAGACAGGGAGACAATCAGTTTTTTTTCCTTGCCTGAAGCTTGAAGAGCTTAGAAGATCTTCTTCAAGGTAAGAAACAAGTAATTATAGGTACGAAAATCAGAATGTGAAATTATTTATATGAGAAAAGAACCACAAAAATATAACTATTTAAAGCTGATAGAATTATAGATATCACATAACATACACAAATAATGTAACATTTTTAATAAATTATTGCCTGACACCACTCTGTGATAATTTTTCTACTTTTGGTTGCATATACTTTGACTGCATTAACACAAAACAAAAATTATATCATTTTTAAAGAGAGGGTAAAGATAATTCTGTTTCGCTCTGGCATGGTTGATGAAACTTTTAAAAAATTTTATAGTTGGGACACCGTAAAAATATGTTTTCTCACACAGATGTTTTCACTGATTGGAGAAGTATATCCTACAAAGACAGAATTCTGATTAATTCTATTTATTATCATTTTTATTAAAAAAAATCCTATGTGTTAATGATTGAAACCAGTCTGAAAGACCAGCTTCGGACCCTGTATAGGTCAGACATGATTCTTCTCCTCTACTCATGGACATTTGGTGTCAGGCATAGACAGCTATGCATCATGGCATAGCCCTGGTTCTGCCCCTTTGTATTAGGCTTCTGGGGAAGAAGGCACAGTGGGCTGTCCATTTTCTTGGAAGCCATTCCCACACTGGGAAGGCTACACTAAGAATTATCTATGAAACTCATAAATACACTCCACTAGACCAAAACTGAATATAATCTCCACTTAATTTCTCTGTAACCAAATGACCAAAATACCCATGCCCACTCCAATGTCTGCTTCTCCCTCTGCCTCTGCTCCTCCCCTCACCCTCCTTGTGCTCTGTCTCTCTCTCAAATAAATAAATAAAATCTTAAAAAAAAGAATCTCTTGAGCACATCGAAGAGGAGCAAGGGGGAAATAAAGGATCTGTTCTTACGGCATGTTTGATTTAAATGTTTTATTCCAGTGCCTCTCAAACTCACATGTGCATGTGAATTCTGAGGATCTTGTTAGAATGCAGACCTTGACTGAACCGTTTTGGGTCAGTGTCTGAGATTCTGCATCTCTAGCAAGTTCCTAGGTGTTCGTAGCGCCGGTTTTAGGATCACATTTGAGTCACAAGATCTTAGCAGTAGTTTAAGTGGTCATTTCAGGTCTGCAAAATCAAAAAGGAGGCTTGGGGTTTAGAAGGAGATTTTGGGTGTCATCAGCACAAGATCACCCAAGTAATAAAGGTAGTCAGAGACAAGAAAAAAGCCTGGGACTGAACTTTTGGGCACAGTGATGTTTAGATCAGCCTTTCTCAACTGGAGTTCCTTATTTCAACCACAGAACACAGAAAATGATTTCAGTGCTGTTTTCTCCATCCCAAGGGTGGCACCTAACTAACCCATTCTAGATGTATAAGGGAGAGGTAAGGTCAGTGGATGCTGTTGGCCATCAGACATCAGGGATGTCTCTGGGCACTCTGGCTGAGAAAGGTTGAATTAAAGTAAAGGAAAAGAAGAAATGATTCATCATAGTAGACTGAGATTGGCAAGGAAGTTTGAGTAATATCAGGAGCTTAGGGCTTCATCACATTTAGTAAGAAAACTGTATGGAAAATGAGGGACAGATCCACTCTATGGAGAGCTATTAAAAGGTCAAATAAAATGAGGATAGATTATTGATTATCATTCTCTCCTCCCACAAGACAGGTTGTGTTGACTTTGGCAAGAACAGTTTCACAGAGAGGGAGATAGAAGGTTTGATTTGAGTGGGTTCAGGAGAGAACAGAATGGAAGGAACATTAAATGGTGAATACAAGCACTGTTCTTTATAGAGTGGAAAAAGGGGCAGTAGCTGGACTTCAAACCGGAAGGAGTTGGGTAGATTTTTTCGTTTTGTTTTGTTAAGAGATGGGAGCTATTATAGCCATTTTTGGTATGCAAATCAAAATGATCTAGTAGAGAGGAAAAAATGACAATTCTGAAGTGAGAAGTGGCAATCTTAGTAGTAAAAGCTTCTAGTAGGATAAAGGAGATAGGATCTACCAGGAGAAGGAGGAATTGACCTCATAGAAGAGCATGGAATATGTAACAGGAGGGGAGGCAGAATGTACGGGCTCAAGTTTAGGGCCCAGATACATGAAGAGACGTAGGGAAAATATCAGCAGAGGACAGATACCTTCTCCAAGACCTAAATGTTCCACTCTGCAATACTCGTTAGGGCCATGCATGAAGCTCCATACCACTACGAAGATTGTACTGTTCCAATTCATTCATTTGGCAAATACTCATGGAGGACTGACTATGTGGGTGTCAAACACTGTTGTTTCCTATGGTTGCCTGGATTTTTCTGCAGAGCCTTTTTTTCCCTCTCCTCTCTTAATGTCTCACCACACTCACTCTTATCTCCTCCCATCCCATACCATCAGCTGAAGTTTACCAATGTCTCTTGTACCGGACCCCTCGTTTTCATTTCTACACCGACCTCTCCGTCTAACCCCCTCTGAATTTACTGCCTGACCTTCTGTGATAACCAGCTCATTGGTCTCTCTGCTGCTTCAAACAACTCCTTACTCTGTCTCCTAAATCACAGGCCAGACCCACCATTCCCCTCTCAGAAACTGCCATTTAAAAGAAAGCCTGAATGGAATGGGACATTTGGAACTTCCGAATCTGCCATTTCAACTTCATTCCTTCTTCCAACCATCAAATCACTTTCTGCTTGAACCACACAGGGCTACTTGTCCTTCATGCCCTTTCTCGCGCCCTGTTTACATCTTTTTTTCTGGTTTTTGAGTCTGAAATAGAACACTTACCTTGGCCTTCAAATTATTGCAAGGACTCATCACAAATTCTACATTCATGGCAAAGCCTTCTGAAATATTTCAAGTCACAATGCATTGTTCTACATCTCCACGTAAGCTGGCTTGTACAGTCACTGCAGTACTTACTCAGGTCTTGTGGGTAATGCATGCTTTTTTATGTTTATTTCCCATACTCGATCAATTCCTTTCAGAGAAGGACAGTATTTACTCATCACTGAACTGTCTCCCAACCACATTCACACATCTCTCAAAAGCTATGTACATAGTAGGTGTTCAAAGAATTGAGCATGAATGTATCAACCAGCTAATCTATTAAGTATTTCATAAAAAATGAAATAAAAAAACAAACTTTGGGCCATTTGCTAGATTGTCAGTGCTACAAAGGCCGAAACTTTTATTAACTTTTTTATTTCCAGCACAAAGAACAAAACTCAACTCAATGAAAATTTGTTGTATGAATAATTCAAAAGGTTCTAAGGATCACTGTATAGCAGGCCCTTCTGATAGTTAAGGGTAAAGGATGACTCCAGGGAGAGAAGTACTAAAACAAGAATAACTTCTAAACAAGAGGGGAGAAACAATAGAACAGTGGAGTCAGTCACAGCTGGATCAGCAATGATTGGGATGTTCAAGAGAAATACGCTTTCAAAAAAAGCTGAGAAAGATGCTGTGGACATCATCCCTGGCCAGGAGGGGGTTACAGGCATGATGAGAATGTTGATAGCAAATCTGAGTTGAGATGCTTTTGTTCATTGTTTCAGACTGTCTGGAGAGACTGCCGGGCAAGGCTATGATTTATAGTAACCACAGGAAGTAAGTGTTGTAGCTCAGTGCACCTGGGCAGGAAGGGGGCTGGGTCAGTGCTCCTCAGCCGGCCTGGGTTCTTGTGTAGAACAGAAGAGACCAGAAATTACTGTTTTCTGGGGGGTAAGGGATGGCCATGAGATCTGGGAGCCATAGAGGGATTCATTTTGGCACGGGCTAAGTGACCCTGAATCTGAGTGCTGAGGGACGGGCCTCTCAGGATGCACAAATGACCTTGGCTAGAGAGGCCTGCTCAGAAGCAGGGTGCTGGGTTCCCCAGGAGCATGGCCTGACTGAGTGAACACAGCGGGAGATATGCCAACCAAGGCTTGAGGAAACACAGGCAGACTCTACAGTTAAGACCGGATCCACCTCATCTCAGCAGAGATCAGCCAGAGGACAACCAGAACCAAAGAGCCAGTGTAGGCGGACCAGCCCAAGACCTGATGTGGGGCCAGGACCCCTTTCCCCATTCCAACATCAGGAGGATAGGAAGCCGTCACTCCTGGGAAGCCAGCCACCATGTGGGGAAGGTGCAGGGGAGAGTGGGGAGGAGCAGGTCTGTTAGGAGTGAACCAGATCCATGGACTGTTTACCCAACAGACCTGATCTAGACTGAAACTAACTGGGGACTGCTCATCTATACCTCCTCCACCTTCTTGGCCCAGCCCTGGGAAGCAGAGGTTGGTAAGCAGGCATAGGTCAGCCAAAGAAAATAAAAAGGTGCTATTTTGTTTGTTTTTATGAATCCAGTGTGTTAAATTGTGACCTGTCAACTTGGAGGTCCAGAGGCTGTGAGAAGAGCAGCTTCATCCAGAAACCAAGGGGGGGACTGTGGCTCAGACAGAAAAGGGCATTGCGGTCCTCAGCGTTCCTGGTGGCCCAAGGAGAGTGGAGCCTGACTGGGAAGGGCTGGGCAGACCAAAAACAGCCAAAGGTCCAGACCGTAGCATGAGCTTACTCCCTTACCCAGGGAGCACATCTAACGGGCCTGGAGGAGGGTATCTCTGTTTTGAATCTACTTTCAACTCATTGAATAATGTAAGCGTGTTTGTTAGGATTCTACATTTTGGAGCACCAACTCTCCTAAACTGCCTGGGCTGAGTAACTGGAGATGTGCTAGGAGGGTGTTGGAAATACTTCATGCATGACAACCCAGGTTATTTTCAAGTGTTCAGTGAGGATGTTCCCTTGGCAGACAGGGGTGGGGAGAGGCTGCATAATCAAGGAGAGGACAGTGTCCTGATGCCCAGAGGGGCCCAGTAGACAACTCTCCACCCAAGCTGACTGAGCAGGCAGCTGATCTCACTCTGTCAGTCATCCTTCTTCTTCCTTTGGCAAGCCACATGGACACAGAGGATGTGGAGGAGGACTTCAGGAAATGGTTCTGCACAGTGTTGGAATGACTATTTACCATTGTCCTTGGTATGCCCATACCCAGAATTGGGTTAAGACACTGACCCTTTAGTCTCTAACTACCTGTGACAGATTTCTTTTCTTTGCGAATCAAAGACAGCTGATCACATTTTGCCTTTTGTCCTGGGCTATCTGATCTACCTTTAATCATTTCACTAGCAGCTTTGGTATCATATTTGCCTGATGCATTAAAACTGCCATAATGTCATCCAGTGGAGTCTTCCAGGTCATTATCTCTACTAATGTCAGACCAAGCATAATTGGGGTCTTCAATTTTCTTAGAAAGGAAAAAAAAAAAAAAAAGCAAGGTCTAATTTTTAAATGTATAATTCACATGTGGCTACTTCCTCACTATCCATATACTTAATTATAGATTATAAAACTAATTATGTGTTCTGTGGTGTTTTCTTTCGAATCGGATGCCAATATCCTACATTAATCTTTACTACATCTTTGTGAGGTGTGGCCATAAGATCAATGATCTTCCTTTAGTGGAAAGAAGAGAAAGGAAGTGGTTTGCCCAAGGTCACTTGACAAATCGGTGCTGGGACCCGGCATAAAGCCCAGGTGCCATGATTCCTGCTCTTGTGTTCCATCCAGGAAACCTTGTTGCCCCCAAACCATGACACTGACTCAGGCCTGGCTGCAGTTCAGCTAAGATGCCCCCCAAAGTGTCTGGCTAGCCAGAGAGGGTGCAGCCCACTGCATGGCCGAATCTCTTTGGACCCTTACACCAGAAAGCAGCACAGCCTAGATGGGTTTCAGAATGACAAAGAGGCAGTCTGCCATCTCCATCCAGTGCGACAGACCATGCTGGGGCACCTCAGTCTCATAAACCCTTCATCGTCACAGTGACAGCAAAAAACAGAGGTGCAATGTTCAAGACAGACACATTCATCTATTAAAAAATCGAGAGTCTAGGGCGCCTGGGTGGCTCAGTTGGTTAAGCGACTGCCTTCGGCTCAGGTCATGATCCTGGAGTCCCGGGATCGAGTCCCGCATCGGGTTCCCTGCTCGGCAGGGAGTCTGCTTCTCCCTCTGACCTTCCTCCTTCTCATGCTCTCTGTCTCTCATTCTCTCTCTCTCAAATAAATAAATAAAATCTTAAAAAAAAAATCGAGAGTCTAATACATGCAGGGCCCTAAGGTATGTCTCATGTCTCATCCCGTTTAAGTCTCAGGGTGTCCTCCACTGTTAGAGCAGACGCAGCAGGAAGGTGGGTCCTTACGGAGCAGGTCGGTGCTGCTCGTGGGGACGGAGAGACAGACCAGAGTAGGTCTCTCAGAAGCCGACTCACTGGGGACCGGGAGATGGAGTGGAACGTGTATCCCTGTGTTACCTCTTGGCTGTGGTGCTAATTGTGACCTTGGCATAGTCAAGCCTAGTGTCAAAGCGATTCCGTGGAGATACACATGACTTCTGTCTGGATGGACACTTGAAGGGTGGAAAATGAAGAATTGCATGTGGAGGAAGGGCTTCCAAGTGGGTTGGGCCCCTCACTTTTTTCTTCTTATCACCGCTCCATTTTAAGAGCCTTGAATAACCCCTGCATTCCAGATATGCACTCCAATATAAATATGCAGAACATTCTGACACTTAAAAATATGTCCATAGCAAAGTAGGACAGGTTAGAATTACAGTATAGCCTGTAGGCATTAGGGAGAGAAATGAGTAGGTAATACTTCACTTCCTGAAGTTGCAAGGAATAGTTTACCAGCCAATTGCTGCACAGGGAGGATAAAATTACTATCCAGATCAACAAATGCATAGACTAGAAAACAAATAAATTATTTCAATACTCTTTCAAAAACCCATGTTTCATCGATGATAAATCACTGAGTGGAAGGGAAGTTATGAATACTGTACTTATTTTAAAGACTCAATATCTTCATGGTGTGATATAATCATTTATTCAAAAGTACACCATCAAATTATCTGAATGGGTAAGCCTCATTTACATATAATATGCCAAGCAGTGATAAATTAGAACTCTGAACATCCTCTGCCTCAGTTCCCCAATGATAAACTCAACTAATTTCTTCCCAGCTAAGGCAAACAAATAAACAAAACAACTGTTTCCAAAGTTTACTGAAGAAGCTTGCACTACACCCTCACGACCAAATTCAGTTTTCCCAAAGGATGGTGCGTTATGTTTATGATCCTCATCTCATGATTGTCACGGGTCTGGGGATCTGAGAAGCATCTTTTCACAAACACAGGAGATTGAGAGATTGTCACAAGTTGACCCCCAAGCCAATGCCATGGAACAGGATCTTTACAGTGTGATTTCATGATTTTGTAAGAAGACACTCTTGAAAGGTACACAGAACACATTCAAATTTAATTCCAAAGCCAAACAGAAGTGCTTGGGATTATTCATGGCTTGGCTGCCCTTCATTAATGCAAATAATTAAAAGAGGACTGTAAACAGAGAGGCACATGGGCTGCTGAGATAAACCAAGAGATCTGCATTAGCTTCAGTCATTCTGATCTCTTTTGTCCTTTTGGTTATTTGGATGTTTACAGAGCTTCCTGTTCTACTGAATGCCTGCTGAGGGAGAGGGTAAGATTGCTTTATCCCCATTCCTAAAATGAAGAATCCCAAACTCTGAGATGCAGACTTGGCCAAGGTCACCCTAGAATGGGCGGAAAACAGAATCGATTTCAGTGCTCCTGTATTTTCATGCACACCTCTTCCTACTGTAGCATCGTCATGGAATATCGTATAGAAGGCACACAGAGTTGGCACCATTCATTCATTCAGCAAGTACATACTAACAGCTCATTGTATGGGGAGGGACTATTTTAGGCACTGCAGATAGAATAATGAACAACATAAAGATCTTGCAACATGGAAACCATGAGCGTTTAGTCTTTTTCTTCTTTCAGCTTTCTAATAGGAGCGATGAACAATTAGGGGATGGGCTTCGAACACAAAAGATGAGAAAGACAGGCTTACTTGCTTATGCGGGAGAGTCCTGGTTTCCTGTTACTGAGATTTGGCTGTGGGCTCACAGCGGGATACGCTTTGCTTCTTATATAATGCATATGTAAAATGGACCCAAATGAATATAATTAAATGTAGGATATTGACCAACTTTTCTGTTAAAGTGAATGTCATTCAGTACATGTCATACTATATTATTTCAGTTTCTAAAATGGATTCTGACATCTTAAGAGGTTTCATTGTACACCTATGAAATATTTACAAAACTGTTCTGAGCAGCTGATAAATAACAGTAACTTCAGACACGCTTAGATGACTATTTCAAAAGATAGCATTCCATATATAAGCAGCACTTTTAAACAGTATGAAAGCTGAAATGACATAGATACAGTTTCTAGCTTGAACAAAATAGCCAAAACAATGAAAGATATAGCTTCATATACTGAAAATGGACTTTTCTAATGCTTGAGTATAGAAAACACAAACACACTCTTATTTAAAAAGGATTCATTTGCACAAATGGATTTTTTTTACAAAATCTTCAGTTATTGGTAATAGTTGGTAACATGTTCATTTACTAGTCACTTCCCTTGTCTTTCCTTATTTGTGGGTTTTTTTAATCTGCTCTGAAGAGTCTTAGCTGGAGGCAACCTCAGAAATATAGACACTATTACAGGCTTCTTAAAATAAGGAAAACATTGGTAGGGGCCATTGTTACAAAAGCACTGATAGGAATAATGAGAACTATATTTAGCTGGAGGATTAAGGGGAGTGCTTGGAATTAGACATTTTAGAGTAACCATGAAAAATGAAAACCAGTTATCCCAATTCACAAATTCAAAGCCTAAAATAACTTATGCCTTGAGGAAGCATGATTTTTAAATACAAATACAGATTACAAAGTGTTTTGTAATCTAATTTATGAGCTCTAATTTATGAGGCTCGTTGCCCTAAGCCACACAAGAACCCCCAGCATAGGATTCTATAATTCTACCCACCTCACTTACTTCATTTCATTAGTTTGCTAAAGGTTTCCTGATGTATAAAATAATAGCTGCTGAAAATCTGCAAGCCACAAAAATATTCTCAAGCTTAAAAATTTATGCCAATTTGAAAGGCTGCGATCTAAACAAGTTGCTGAATCAGATTTTCTAAATTGGAAAATGGGGAGTGTAATGGGGAATCAATGGTAGCCGTGGCTCAGAATGGTAGCAAACTCAGCTCCAGACAGGGGCTGCTGCTTTTCCTGACAGCAAAGCCGCTGCTCAGGGAAGGCAGCCTGTCACCTCTTCTCTCAGCTGCCACCTGCTCTCTGAGGGCCGCCTCCCGGAGCCCTTCCCTCTGGGCTCTCTGGGAGACGGGGCCATGAGAGTTGCCCAGAGCAGATGACTTTTGTTTCTTTTCATTTGCAGGTTGGAAGGAAATGGGGCTTCTTTTATTTCCGACACAATTTTTCCAAGAGAGCAATTGTTTCAGTGTTTCTAACTTCCCAATATTTGCTCATGATCTGCCACAAGTTTATGTCTCTCCGTTCTTCTCACTTTATACACTCTTCATGGGGGCTCTCCTTCATACCTATCTCCTGTTGTTTAGGATGCCAAGATATACATGCCTATCTCTGTCCTAAACCCCTATATCCTGCTGCCTACTAGACATCTCTGTCTGGATGCTTCACATCCGAAATGGACATCTTCATCTTCCTCTATGAGCTGCTCTTACTCCCGTATGGGTTTTGTTGGTTTTTTTTTTTTTTGTATTCTGGCAGACAGATTACCATCAACAGAGTAGTCTAAGCTAGAAATCCGAGTGTCATTCTCTCACACCTTGTCTTCACCAAGTTCTATATTGATTCTGCCTGCTTTTTAAAAAAATATGGATATATTCTGTCCTTTCCTCTTTGTCCATCCTTATTGTAACTCTTTTTTTTAAGATTTTATTTATTTATTTGACAGAGAGAGAGAGTGCACATGCAGGGGGAGTCGGCGGGGAGACTGATGCGGGGCTCGATCCCAGGACCCTGGGATCATGACCTGAACTGAAGGCAGATGCTTAACCAACTAAGCCACCCAGGAGCCCCTATTGTAACTCTTTTAAATATCTTGCTTGTACCACTGCAACCTCCTAAATGGTCTCCTTCTGGGGTTTCTTCCCTCTAATCTATTCTATACCCTGAAGCCAAAGCTTTATTTCTAAAATTTCTAAAAGCTTTATTTCTAAAATTCAAATTCCCCCTCCTGCCTAAAATACTTCAAGGACAACCTATGATGTGGAGTAGTGATTATCAATATTTTTGACAGGAAAAAGATTCCTTCTTCTATTTTTAAAGCAAATTCAAGAAGTGGAAGTGGACTTACTCTGGTTGAAGCGGAGGAGGTGAGTCCCTGGACCCTTTATGGCTCCAACTCACCCCCTCGCCTCTCATCATAGCTTTCCAACCCTCTTTTTACCTCCTCATACTGATTCTTACCATCTCTCCCTACCACCAGCACCTGCATCTCCAAGTTTATTTGCAGCACATCTGAACTTTGAGGAAAAGAGTGACTATGAATATAGGATAGAATATAGCTGTCCATGGCCATGTGCTTTCATCCCTGCTTCCATGCGGGCTAAGCCTGAGAGCAGCAGTCATCCTGAGATCGCTTCCTAACTCAGGGCATCCCCATTACCTCTCTCTAGTTTGAAAGATCCTATTTCTTATCTCTTATGAGTTCCTCTTTTGCATTTTTGTTTTTGGTTGTCCTTTGTTTGCTTTCTTGTTGGGTGGAACAAAGCCTCCAGTGTTTTATGAGGAGAAATGAGTGTGTGATCAATTTTTGCAGATATTGCTTGTCTGAAAATGTCTTTATTATACTCTTGCTTGATTGGTAGTTTGGCTTGGTCTGTATTTTAAATAGGAAAGAAGTTTTCCTCTAGTCTATCATTTCAGGAGCTTTTTTCTCCCTTGTCCTCTAGCTTTCACTGTGTCTACAAAAATATAAAGTCATCCAATTTTTGATCTTTTATATTTGGTGAGTGCTTTTTTTTTCTCTATCTCTAGAAGCTTATGGCATCTCCTAAGTGAACCCAGCTGCTCTGAAATTTCAGTGATGTGCCTTCCTGTGGATTCATTTTGGCCATGCAGATTTTCAGTCTGACAACTAACGTGCTACTGCCCTAGCATTTTTTCTTGAATTGTTTCATTGATTTCCCTCCTCCCCTTTTCTCAAGCCCCCATTATTTGGATGTTGGAGTTGAACTTCAACCATTCTTCTAACTGTATCTTTTCTATGTTCCTTTTCTTTGCCCTCCATTCTTCTTTCTAGGAAAGAAATTTTGTCCATTCTTATTGGGTTCTTTATTTCTGCTATGAAGTTTTTAATTTCCAAGAACTCAGGTTTGCTTTCTGCAATATTTTAAGCATTCTGTTTTTTTTTTTTTTCTGGTCTTGCAAAATCTTTTCTTATTTCTCTTAGAATGTTAACAATAGGGTTTTCCTCCCTTTCATTTACTTTTTTGCTTTTGTTTTTGAGGGGGGCACGGTGTATGGCTTTCTAAGTTTGTTTTATTTCTGCTTTGCTTTGGTCACTATCCTTCATTTTAAAGACTTTCTTTAGGTATCTGTAATCACTTGGATGTCTGATCATGATTAAGAGTGAGAGATCAAAACAATGATTAAAACCATTGAGGTCATAGGGAGGACTTGTCAATTTGGAGCTTCTCTGAAGGGTGATTTGGTTTGTATGTGTTCCCAACCTGGACATTGTAACAATTCCCATAAAAGAACACTGAACTGTATTCTTGATCATATAGGCAACAGATCAAATTTTATCCTACTCCACTGGAAGAATAGGGCTGGTGGAGCCCTCTGTAGCGCTAGCCAACCATATACACTTCCAGATTTAGCTCAGCTTCTTCTTTGGTAAAACCTGCTTCAAGCCATCCTGCCCTTAAGTCCCAGACAAAATTAATTGCATCCTCCTTGGTGCTTTCAGGATACCTTGCATATGTCTTTATTTTTAGAACCTATCAGGGTACCATAACTTGCTATGTATTCCCTTAACTTTTACTTACTTGAAGTAAATAGTTAGGTCTTTTTCAACTTTTAACCTCCCAAACCTGGATTAGTACTTACTATGAAGTGAACTGTCTCCCTTCCCCATATTCATCTGCTAAAGCCATAACCCTCAATGTGAGAGTATTTTGAGATGGGGCCTTTGGGAGACAATTAGTTTTAGAGGAGGTCATGAGATTGAGGTCTCATGATGGGATTAGTGTTCTTACAAAAATAGACACCCGAGAGCTTGCTGTCTCTCTGTCATGTGAGGATGCAGCACGGAGGCTGTCCGTAAGCCAGAAGGAGGGCTCTCTTCAGAACCCAACCATGCTGGCACCCTGATCTCAGACTTCCAGTCTCCAGAACTGTGAGAAAATAAATTTCTGTTCTTTAACATACCCAGTATATGGGATTTAGTTATGGCAGCCTGAGCGAACTAATACAGCACCTAACACATAAAAGAATCCCATAACAATCCTGAATAAGCCAAAATGGGACTATTGCCCTGTATACAAATTCATAATGGCAATAGGGAATGTAGTTTAATGTGCCAAAAAGAATATCGCATTTCCCGCTTTCCTGGGTTCTGTTCCTTTTAGCATCTCTTTATAAATGCACAGGAGTTCAGAGCATGGTTTCAGCATCAGATCCAAGTTTTAACCTGACTCTGGCACTGACTAGTGTAGGACCATGAGCATATTCATTATTTATCTATGGCTGCTTCCTTCTCTGTGAAAAGGAAAAAAATAAGCTTGTCTACCTAAAAGAGTTGTTTCTATAATTAAACATACAGTGCTTTGAAGAGCTCTGGCAGGAATTATTTTCTCAAAAAAATGGTAGTTGCGATACTCAACCACCGACACCATTATGCTACGGGGGTTCTAACCAGTGAAATCAGTGAATTGGCATATCTCAGATTTACTCCAAATAATCTGCCTCTTTAAAACCTCCTCAGAAACATTTTTGCTAAGTGTCTCTGTGAAAAGGAGAGTAGATATTTCTCATGCTTTGTTTTTGTTCTAACATTTTGAGAATGAGAAGCTTTTCTTGCCCTTCTAGAGAATGATATGTCTCTTCTGAAAACAAATGACTGGTTCCGCCTGTCTGGAGGTGCCTCCAGTAAGCTGCAGGATGGCTCACTAGTATAAGGACAGCCTTTAGGTACTAAATTAACAGGTCTAAATTCTAAGTTCTCTTAAAAGATAGTTTGGATCATTTCCTTCATATTGAAGGCCAAAAGTTCTAGATGGAGATAATTTCATATAAAGTATTGAATGACATTATTGAGCTTCCATGAAAATTGTCAAGTAAGATTTGTCCTAAAGCTTCCACAAGGGAGACAATCATTTGCTCATGAGACGTAATGAGGTGAATATTAGAGAGTTATGCAAATTGCTCCAATATTAGACTTGAAAGTTGTTTTTCCTCTTTGAATCCTTGGGTATCTCTTTTTAGCAATTCAACCATAAAGAGGTGATTTTTAAAAAGATGTGACACCTTTTATCATGCAAATATGAATACAAGATGTGTAAAAATTAAATTATAAATTATAGGTTGAAGACAAAAAGATGATCAGCGTTGTTCTAAAAAAAAATTCCCTTTTCCCAATAGGGAATAATCTTGCAATGCATTCTCTTTCTCTTTCAAGAAAGATGTTTTGCTTTTTGCAGGTACTGGTGGGAAATCAGAATTATATTCAAATGAAGGTTCATTTAAAAATACACTTCTTTTAGGCATTCTCTGAATCTTTAAAACAATTTGAAAGGTTTAAGAGCCTGTGAAAGATTAAAACAAAGCATTCCTGTTAGGACCAGATGGCTTCACTGGTAAATTCTACAAGCATTCCAAAAAGAATTAATACCAATCCTTCTGAAACTGTTCCAAAAAACTGAAGAGGAGGGAATGCTTCCAAACTCATTTTACAAAGCCAGCATTACCTGATACCAAAACCAGACAGAGACATCACAAGAAAAGAAAATTACAGGCCAATATCCCTGTTGAATATGGATGCAAAAATCCTTCAAAAATCTTAGCAAACCAAATTCAACAACACATTAAAAGGATCATACACTGGGATCAAGTGGGATTTAGCCCAGGGATGCAAGGATGGTTCAACATCTGTAAATCAATCAATGTGATACATCACATTAACAAAATAAAAGGTCAAAACCATACAGTCATCTCAATAGAGGCAGAAAGCATTTGATAAAATTTAACATCCATTTATGATAAAAGCTCTCAACAAAGTTGAGTTGTAACTCAATGAGATAAAGGCCATATATGACAAGGTCACAGCTATTACCATACTCAATGATGAAAAGATAGAATCTTTTCCTTTAAGATCGGGAACGGGACAAGGATACCTATTTTCACTACTTTTCTTTAAGATAGTATTGGAAGTCCTAGGCAGAGCATTAAAGCAAGAAAAAGAATAAGTCATTCAAATTGAAAAGGAAGAAATGAAACTGTCACTACTTTGAGGGCAACATGATTTTATATATAGAAAACCCTGAAGACTCCACCAAAAAACTGTTAGGCGTAATAAATGAATTCAGTAAAGTAACAGGATACAAAATCAATACAGAAACCTATTGGGTTTCTACATACAACAAGCTATCAGAAAGAGAAATTAAGAAAACAATCCCATTTACAACTGCATCAAAAAGTATAAAGTACTCAGGAATACATTTAACAGAGGAGGTGAAAAACCTGTACACTGAAAACTATAAGACACTGATGAAAGAAATTGAAGAAGACAGAAATAAATGAAGATATTCCATGCTCATGGATTGAAATAATTAATATTGTTAAAATGCGTATACTACTCAACGCAATCTACAGATTCAATGTGATCTCTACCAAAATTCCAATGGCATTTTCACAGAAATAGAACAAACTATCCTAAAACTTGTATGGAACCACAAAAGACCCCAAATAACCAAAGCAATCTTGAGAAAGAAGAAGAAAGCTGGAGGCATCATGCTCCCTGATTTCAAATTATGACAGAAAGCTACAGCAATCAAAACAATATGGTATTGGCATAAAATCAGACCCTCAGGTCAATGGAATAGAACAGAGAGCCCAGAAATAAACCCATGCATATATGGGCAATTAATCTATGACAAAAGAGGCAAGAATTTATAGTGGGGAAAGACCAGGCTCATTAATAAATGGTATTGGTAAAAGTAGACAGCCACATGCAAAAGAATGTATCTAGATTGCTATTTTTATACCACATACAAAAATTAACTCGAAATATATTAAAGCTTTGAATATAAGACATGAAACCATAAAACTCCTAGAAGAAAACATAAGTTGTTAACTCCTTGACATCATTAATATTTTTTTTTTAGATTTGACTCCTACAGCAAAGGCAATAAAGGCAAAAATCAACAAGTGGAATTACGTCAAACACACAGCAAAGGAAACCACCACCAACAATAAAAAAAAACAACAACAGCAACCTACTCAATGGGAGAAAATATTTGTAAATAATATATCCAATAAGGGGTTAATATCCAAAATATATAAAGAACTCATACAATTCAAAAGCAAAACAAACAAAACCAAAAAACAAAATGAAACCCCAAAAAACAACAAAAAACCCCAAACCAATTAAAAAATGAGCAGAGGACCCGAATAAACATTTTTCCAAAGGAGACATACAGATGGCCAACGGATACATGAAAAGATGTTCAACATCACTGACAGTTATCAAGGAAATGCAAATCAAAACCCCAATGAGATATCACCTCACACCTATTAGAATGGGTATCATCAAAACGACAAGAAATGGTAAGTGTTGGTGAGAATGTGAAAACAAGGGAAACTTTGAGTATTGTTGGTGGGAACACGAATTGGCGTAGCTCTATGGAAAACAGTTTGGAGATACTCAAAAAATTAAAAACAGAATGACCATATGATCCAGCAATTCCACCTTAGGGTACTTACCTGAAGAAAATGAAAACAGTAATTCAAATAGATATATGAACCTCCGTGTTCACTGCAGCATTATTTACAATGGCCAAGATATGGAAACAACTGAAGTGCCCACTGATGTAAATGGATAAAGCAGATGTATAATGGAATAATTATGCAACCGTAAAAAAAAAGTGGAATCTTGCCACTTGTGGTGACATGGATGGAGCTTGAGAGCATTATGCTAAGTGAAATAAGTCAGACAGAGAAAGATAAATACTGTATGATTTCACTTGTATGTAGAATCTAAAAAAAACAAACAAACAAGAACCAACACACCCCACCCCACAAAACCAAAATCAAATCAAAATAAAACAAACAAAAAAGCTAAGCTCATAGATACAGAGAACAGATTAGTGGTTGCCAGAGGAAAGGGGTGATGGGGTGGATGAAACGAGTGAAGGTGATCAGAAAGTACAAACTTCCAGTTATAAAATAAATAAGCCATAAGCATGTAATGTACAGCATGGTGACTATAGTTAATAATACCATATTGCATATTGGAAGGTTGCTGAGAGTAAAAGTTCTTATTCTAAGAAAAAGTTGTAATTATGTTTGGTGATGGATGGTAACTAGACTTACATTGTAGTGGATCATTTTGCAGTGTATACAAATATCAAATCATTATGCTGTATACCTGAAACTAATATAATGTTATATGCCAATTAAACCTCAATTAAAAAAAGAGAACCTGTATCAAAGATGTTAAAAAGGAACAAAAAAAGCATTACTCTTAGGAAATCTTGTTGCAACTGAAAGGCAATGAAGATTTTTCGTATAAAGAAAATATTGCTTCAGCCAGTATGAAATCACCATGTACTATGTTTCTATAACGTCCTCAATGGTGCTTATATGAATCTTATATTTTCTATATGTCTAAAAATATGTCAAAAACATGTTGCAATGGGACTGACACTGGCTTCCATGAAATAATGAGAAGAATAAGCAAAGCAATGGCAGGCCTCTGAGCATAGCCTGTGGTCAATGTGCACACATCATACTCTGGTCCAATTATTGGTGATAACTGGAAGTGCAGAATTCAATACAACATGCTGTACATTGATATGAAATTAGTTATGGAAAATATCTCTTCATTTAATTTGCCTTACCCGTGAGATGAGACCCACTGAAACATATCCCAACCTCAAAGAAATCATAATCAAGTCACAAAGAATAAGAAATAAAAAGACAGAAACATACTCAACTAATAGCAATAAAGGCAGACTTGTGTTCTGAAAAAAAAAAAAAAGCAAACAAACATATAAATGAAATTCCCCGATAGGTATTTAGGAATGTGGCCTTACACTGCATGATTTAACTGATGCTGGAATATTTAAGTAATTTTGGGATTATTCACCTGGTAGTAAGATATATGATGATAGATGGAGCAAACCATGTCTGGAGGCCCAAAGATCAGTTATGGTGGTATTATTCTATTCTAAGCCAGAGGTAATGAGCGTCTAAATTTTGTAATATATTTTGAACAGGAAAAAAGAGTGGATGGGAGAAATGCTGTGAAGGAAAATTAAGGCTGCAGAGACAGATCTGTTATGAGTCCATAGAAACACAAGAGTTGTGATGTAGTGAAGAACTACACAGAATTTATATAAATATTTCTACTTCCACAGTCACCAGAATGACCAGATATTGGAATCAAAATGTAATTTTACTGGGCCATCAGAAGGACAGAAGGACGCTGTTTTCTGTCAAATTCTAGATTGAGTGACTCCTGTGGGCTGCTCCTTGCTCAGGTAGATCGGGCATCAGACCCGAGTTTAATAAAAACCCACTACATACTTGGCACAGTGTTAAGTACTTGGGGAAAATAGAAAAGTAAAATCAAATCTATGTATTATCATGGAGACTTTATAATTGTTTAAAACAGTTGGGGCTCTATCTGGGCTCTGGCAACACTGAAGAGCCCCCCACCCTGGGTGATGTAGCACACCTCTTTCCTAGATGAAGTCCAGAACAACATGGCACCAGGATGCCAAGATTGCTTGCAGATACTATTTCTGCTTTTCTGCCATGGGTTCTCAAAACATTGAATTTGACATTCTCCATCCTTTCACAAGTAGGTGAAACTGTATTTTGTTTTTTTTTTTTTAAGATTTTATTTATTTATTTTAGAGAGTGAGTGAGCACAGGTGGGGGGGCAGAGGGAGAGAGAGAGAGAGAATCTCAAGCAGACTCTGTGCTGAGTGCAGAGCCCAAGGTGGGGCTCAATCTCATGACCCCGAGATCATGACCTGAGACGAAATCAAGAGTCGGACACTTCACTGACTGCCACCCAGGTGCCCCTGAAACTGTGTTTTAAGCATAAAGAGGATGAATGAAGAGGCAGTAAGAATGTCCCTGAATTCTTCCAGGGCTGCTATGCTGAAACCATGCTCACTGAAGGTATCAACAACCTTTGTCATTAAACCTAATGAATAGTTTTCTGTTTCTGTAGTAATCGGGTATATTTTGGTTACAAATGGCAGAAAAGCAACTCAGACTGAATTAAGGGGGAAAGAAAGGATTTTCTTTCTCATAACATTTAAAAGTCCAGGGCGCCTGGGTGGCTCAGTTGGTTAAGCGACTGCCTTCGGCTCAGGTCATGATCCTGGAGTCCCGGGATCGAGTCCCACATCGGGCTCCCTGCTCAGCAGGGAGTCTGCTTCTCCCTCTGACCCTCCCCCCTCTCATGCTCTCTCTATCTCATTCTCTCTCTCAAATAAATAAATAAAATCTTTAAAAAAATAAAAAAATAAAAAAATAAAAGTCCAGGCTTCCAGCTCTTTTCCAGTAATTCAAGTGAAATTTCTGGCATGGAGGGATTGGCCTGTTTTCCTCACTGGCCATCCCTGTGCTCAGGGAGGTCATTTACATCTGAGAACCACTGGGTGGGGTTCACTCAACCCACACCAAGTGACTCAGGAGTAGAGAAGGCATGGTTCCCACAGGAATACTGAAGTACATTATCAGAAGCATGGGGAATCCATGCATTTCCACTTCAGCATTTATTTTATTTGACTTGACAGAAACTTTTGACGCTGATGACTCATTCCTGAAACATGGCATTTTCTTGCCATCTTTGGCATTATTTGTTTTTCTGTCACTTCTCCTATTACTCCTTCTCAGGTTTCTCCACAGTACGGATACACCTGACCCAGTTTATGTGCTATCCCAAATTGTTTCAGGCCATCAGTTGCTTGCTCTGACTCCTCGCTGAAGAAAATCCATTGAGACTCACGTCATTCTATCATTTACAAAATTCCAGCTACTAATGACATGGCTTCATCTCTTGGCACCACTTCCTGTCTCAGTGTTGCCCAGAGGTACTGACTCAGTTGTGGCCAAACCTCCATCCATTTGCCCACACTCCTCCATTACTAAGGACAGAGAAGCTCCAGCACCGAGCCTTGACTGGACTGAACCTGTGGAAGCTCTAACTTCCCCAGGGGCTGCCTAGAAGGGCTGAGGAAGATAACATCCCAAACGGCACATTTTTTTTTTTTTTATTTGACAGAGAGAGACACAGTGAGAGAGGGAACACAAGCAGGAGGAGCAGGAGAGGGAGAAGCAGGCTTCCCGCTGAGCAGGGAGCCCGATGCGGGGCTCGATCCCAGGACCCCGGGATCGTGACCTGAGCCGAAGGCAGACGCTTAATGACTGAGCCACCCAGGCGCCCCCAAACGGCACATTTTTATCAATGAGAGGCAAGAAATGGAAGGAACTGGAAGATAAATCGCATGTTGTTTCGCAGCCTTACAGACTGGTAGGAAGAGGACCAATCCATAGGGTCTCTCTGGGGCTGTCTCCCCTGACTAAGCATCAGGCTATTTTCATGTGAAGCTAGGTAGGTAATGTACCACCACCTGTTTGCTTTCTTGCCTTCCTTACCTTGCTACTATTTTTCTCTTATTCTTACTGCTCTGCTATGGCACACTCTCACCCAATGAATGGTAGCATGTGGCTTTATTTTGGGCTTTGGTTCTCAGGGAAAAAACCTGGGCTAACACACAGGGCTGTCTTTCTTTGATCAATGCACATTTATGGTGCTCCTTAGGTTACTTCCTAGGTCACTTCTCATAGCACACAGTTTTCTGGGGGGACATTACCCACTCCCATGACTTCAATCGCCAACGGCAATCTGACTCCCAGACCTCCATCTCTATCCTGGGCTTCTCTTCTGAGCTCCAGGTCCGTGGACCCCGCTCTTTCTGGACATCTGTCCTTGGGAGGCTCACAGGAATCCCAACTCAACATGCCCCAAACTTAAGTACATGCCAAACCCAACCTACTCTTCCCTTGACGCTTCCTCTCTTAGTGAATGGTACCACCACGCACCTAGTTGTCTAAATCAGACAGCTGGTATCCTTGATCTGGCATTCTCCTTTATGTCTCACTATTCACATCTGGTCTCTCACCAGGCTTTGACCATTCTATCTTCTTCTTTTTTTCTAAAATTTGTTTTTGTAGGCTCCATGCCCTGTGTGGAGGCGCAGGTGAGGTCCAAACTCACCACCCTGAGATCAAGACCTGAGCTGAGATCAAGAGGCAGACATTTAACCAACTAAGCCACCCAGGCACCCTGACAATTCTATGTTCTAAGTAATTTCAGCCACATCAACTTCACTCCGTCTTCCCTCCACAACTTCTCTAAGTCATCTTCCTACTTGCCCACACTCCTCCAGGCTATATTCTATAAAGCAGTCCCTTTATTTATTTTTATCTTTTCCAGCTTTATTGAGATATAACTAGCATGTAACATTGTGTGAGTTTAAGGTGTAAATGTGTTGATCTGATATACTTACATATTGCAAAATGGTTACCAGGAGTTGGGGGGTGGAGTGGGAGAATGGGGAGATGTTATCAAAGAGTACAGACATCCAGTTATGAGTAAGAGCAGCCTTTGAGATCCTTTAAAACATTGATCTCAAAGGCTTTCTGTTATTTCAGGTAAAACTTCCTTAATGAGATTTCCTGCGACCTTTATGCCCAATGCTCTAGCTTTTCCTGCAGGTCCATTTCTTGCCTCTCCGCAATCTAGAGGACTTAGACTTTAGCCCTATTGAATTTTTATTTTCTCAAGGCTCCAGGTTCTATCTCACCTCTGAGTCTTCACTGAAAGACTGCTTCAAACTGCCTTCCCTCTCCTCTTCATCTAGCTAACCTCTCCTCATCCTTCAGATCTCAGCCTACATAGCACTTCTTCCAGGAAGCCCTTCTCTATCTCCACCCTGTGCCCCAGTCCAGGTCAGCGCTTACTGCCAAAGCTCCCACTGCACCTGCTCATTCGCTCTCACGGTACTTAGAGTGCTTAATCAGACATGCCATTTAATTCGGCTTGCTATACAGGGTCAGGTCTTCTGTCTACTCTGCTCATAATTGCTCTCCTCAAAAGCTGGCCCAGTGACTGGTTTAAAAATACTCCTAATGTCTAAACACCTTTACAAGTAGTTTTGCCACTTAGATTTTTGTTTCGTGTCAAGTCCCAGAACATCCAGAGTTTTCTCCTCAGAGTTTTAGGCCACTGTTGTGTGCAGTCCTGCCTTTGCAGATTCTTTGAACAGCTTTCCTTGCAAAATCACAAGTGATGGGATTAGGATGACTTCTAGCACATACACTCTAAGGTAGAGCTTATCACTGATTAGTTCTAAGAAAAAAACACCACAGAGATGTGAATGCAATCGTTATGTGTTTCAAAGTTTGTCTCCTTTCTGGCTTACAGAGTTAAAAACAAAACAAAACAAAACAAACCACCAAAAACCAGTCTTTACGAACTGATTTCATGGCAGTTGAGTATATTAAGCGACACGCCAACATCACTTGCCAGGGAGCTGGGGCTCTAAGTCACATTTTTCTTCATTTCTGTCTCTTTGACCTCAGCCTCTTTTTATTCATTTATGCTTCTTCTTTACTCTTTTTCCCCAATGGCCATGTGGGAGTTTTTCTTTGGTGATTGTCCTAACCTATTGTACTCTTAGAAATATTTTTTTGATTATCATAATTTTTGCTTGTGTGTATTTTTATTTTCTTCTCTGCTACTTTATGTGATCATGTGCACTATTTCCGTTATATATTTTTGCTCTATTTACGGTTTATTATCTGTTGAATAGAAGTTGCTGATGGCAATTTTTAGGGTTATAAAATGTAATATGGGCTCATATCATAAATGGGACTTTTAAAATGGAACAGGTTTCCAAAGAAATCAACTTTATGTAAAAGCTATGCCTGTTGAAAATGGATAAATACAATGGCTTATTATAAACATTAGGAACATATAAATTAACCTCCACATTTCGGTTTTATGTTCAGAACAAGCTATTACCAGCTCAATAAGGACATTTATGTCTAAGCATACTATCTTCTGCACTAGTTGTTTTTTAGTGTCTTAAATGACTTGTTTCGAGTTGGGTGAATGAATAAAAAGCTCCAAAAGCACAGATTCAAAGTCTAACCCTGTGCACCGCTTTGCAGGTATTGTATCCAGAAGTGTATGCAACAATCGCACATTATTACTAGGAGTGGATTAGGTCTCTAAAAAAAAATCACCTTCTATGCCTTATTTTATTTAAGCCATGAATTGAGTGCAGTACGGGGGTTGTGAGGATAAAGCTGTCTAGTAGATAGGTGACTAACAAGGTTTAGTCAGACAATCCACTTTCTTAACAGGCTGAGAGACACACCTTTGATTTTCCGGCCATTGCAACTGCTACGTATCTGTATCGTCTCAGATCCTCCATCCCAGATGTTTTTGGTATGTATTTCAAAGTGAGAAGTTTCAAGATTTAATTATAAGATGGAAAACAGCTATTAAGGACAGAACTATTTTTGGAAAGTCGAATGTTAATTTCATGTAAATGAGTCCTCAGATTAACTAGGAAATACTTTTGAAAGTTGTTTTGGGGGCTGAACAATTGAGAACTCGAGCCTCGGGTGATTTGCATCACAAAACGGCCCTAATGACCACAGCCCTGATTGAGAATGTCAACCCCAGAAAACCGTCAATTGTCTAAAGCAAAGCTAGCACTCAGTAGTAATGATCCCCTTTGCATCTAATACCCCAGAAAAATTCTACTTTAGAAATGCCAGCCTTTGGGCTGTCAGAAAACCATCTCTTCGTATAAATTTAGTTAATTCTTTTATCTTCACTTCAGTGTAATCTTTCATTTAAAAGTGGGGGTGGATTTTAAAAGTACCCCGTGTCTGTGGTTGTGCAGACAATCACTTTACTTCGTGATTATTTTAAGGATATTTATCCTCATTCACATTTAAATAAAATCTCAGAAAAACCAAGTATCTCCCTACTGTTACCCCTTTCCCAAAGTAGCATGACTTCATTATATTTATCACAAGAGGATGAATAAACACTGTCACTCATTCATATATTTGCTGGTAGGACTTTCCTTAAAAACTAAAAAAAAAAAAAATTGAGATAAGTAGAAAGTTTTGGGTTAAATTTGTCAAAAGTTGGAACATGCAATATCTTCAAAAAATCGCAGATTCAGCTTCACCCCAGAATTGTCCCTATTTTTGTGCTCTGAACAAACTCTGTGACCTGAAACCACTGAGCACTGTCTCACCGTTAACCGTCACCCAACGTTTATTCTCACACCCCTTGGCTTCTCTTACCCACTGCTCCTAATTAGCATTGAAATCAGCCATCAAGAGTCAGCTGTGATTTGGCTTAGGGGGATGATAACCTAATCAACCAAAGTTAAAGACCTTTCCTATAACTTACATTTGTTAATCATTCCCTTCTGGGTGTTCCTTTAACCTACCTAAGGAGAAAATGCAATAAAATTCACATTTTTTATAAATCATTTGGCCATGATCATATTCCTGTATACAAAACTCCAGGGCTGACTGTGGACAACTGCATGAACGATTAGTTATGCAAACAAATTAATCAGCAATCAGTTATTACTCATCTGTTTTGTGCTTGGCGCTGTGGACAACAAAGAAGGAAGACTTTCCAAATGCACATTAATTTCTGAGGAACCATTTAAAAAGCCAAAAGCGTTCAGAAAGAAAATGCCAAAATCAATACTTATAATCGGTATGCAACCATTACTTAGCTTTCAGTCATAACCAAAAATAACTGATGTATAGTTGCCCTTTCCATAGACTTCATGATAGGAACATCTGATTTACTGAATTTAAAAAGCTTCCTAAAAGTCCCAATTCTGAATTTCTAGGAAATTTGGGATATAGGTATATAAAGATATAAGGATAAACAGACATAGTCACTAGAGATTTATTCTTCTGGTGTTCTAAAATGCCATTTTGATTTTTCTGTTTCCTAGAAAAGGAAACATGTAATGTGGCTATACTAAAAAAAAGGTAGCTATGCTCCTTAAGCAGAATATTGTGCCTGATGTGCATTAAGATACCTTATTAGAGATAAGCATAGAAACGTTTGACATTTGTATCAGTGAGGGTCCCAAAAGGAAAGAGTTGGCACAGGGTATTTTGAGAAGGTCTCTATTTGTGAAGGGAATAATTGCAAAGACAGTGATGAGGTCTAGAAGAACTACAAAAGGTGGTGTATGGACCTGGCACGAGCGGGGCCCCTGCAGGTGTTGCCCCCTGACCCCAGAAGAGACCAGGGGAGCCAGATGTTACCCAGGGGGAAAGGGCCATGTGGAACACCTGCGTGAAGTGAAGGGACGCCCCAAGCCTGAGATGGCCCCAAAGTGAGGAGCCCAGGAGATGAAAATCCCCGCCTTCACTCTCCTCCCTCCCATTGTCTACAGGACCTCATGTGCCAAAACCAATCAGAACCCACACCGAGTCCATATAAATGTAGTCTTAGCATTTACAAGAAGGAGTAGCATAAAAAGTGGAACTGGGAAGTCAAATGGAAGCTATCTGGCATTACACTGGAGGAAATTTTGTATCTCCACATCTTATCCATTAAAGAAATAAGAGATCTAACAATTTACGTATAAAGACAGGAAGAGTTCTTTCTCAACAGACTGAAAGGTATGCTTAGCAATATTTGGATGCTGATGAAAAAATTCCATGGGTGGATATTGAGTAACAAGGCAAATAACCCAACAGCACATACAATGGGCTTTCAGAAGCAGTGTTTATTTGGGGGGCAGTTGTGCAGATACCTTTTTGTCCACTGCATATGGAGATTCTGCGGGGCCGTCAGGTTTGGGGCGGAGACCCTAGGCTTGGGTTTGGGTTTGGTTATGAAAAAGCACAATCGGGAAGTGTTTTGTGCCAGTCTCAGCCTCTCCATAGTAATGTTGTTGACTAGAAATGCCCGGGGCCACTCACCTGCACCCCATGAGCTTCCCACAAGTATCTCCCCTTTCCAAACCAGTGTCACTACTGGACAGACCCTTGTGGTTCTTCTTGTGGTTGCAAGATGCCCTGCAGCAACAACCATCGGGACACTTTGAAGAAAATAAAGGTTTACTACTTACAAGACCTGGAAATTACACAGCATGCATGTCTGGGGTCTCTGGTAGACAGCAAGCACGCGTGCCTGGGTGGGGGCTTCTCCTTTTATGGGGGCCCAGACTGGGGAGATAGGGTTTCACGGGCCACTCTTTATCGGTGAATTTAAAACACAGGAGAGAGAATTGAGAGTACGGGAGGAGAAATGACACATTGTCCAAAGGGTCTGGACATCACTGAGATGTCCAAAACAGTGGTACCCCAGTGAGGGAGGAGGCCTGGCTCTTTACCTCGTTTGTAGCTGGCATTGAGTTTGTCTTGGAAATGGATGCCTCTTTGAAAGGGCTGCCTCAGCAACCAAAGCTTAAGGCAGGCACTTGCATTACAAAAAAGGAAAAGAAAACCCAACTCTTTGGGCTTTACACTACAGAAGTCAATTGCTACTTTCCTAGCCTGGTCAGGCAGGACTCTTGCAGCTCACGTGATAAGGGGGTCATTGGCCCAATTCCCCAAGTCATCATCCCACCAGGATTGATTGCCTTGGATACTCTAGCCAGTCCTCTTGGTGCTTTGCGGGGGTGTAACTCCTCTGGGAGACCAGTCTACAGGGAATCAATCTTGGACAAGTTAACACTTAACCTCTGTAGGTAATGTTTTTGTGTGATAACTTCCTAGCTGATCATCTATTATTTTTATTCCTACCATATCAAAGCTTTAAAGTAGTATTTTAGCTTTGTAGAATCACATTGGATATACCAGGATTTAAAAATCTTAATGTGCATTTAAATCACAGTATTGACTTTAATTGGATGAACTTGGTTATTTCATTTTCCTGGTGTTAAGTTACTTTAATAAAGAAGAGGGGCTGAATAAGATGAACTCAAAGAATTCTTTTACGACTAGCATTCTTCTGTCATTTCCATTTATCTCTGGAACACAGAAGAATACTCTTAAAACCTCTGAAGGTGACCATTCTGTGCTTACTAATGTATACATTTCAGATACTGCCAGGATATATTTTTTTACTTTATTCTATCTTGTTATTATAGACCATCAGCCTCTTTTTGTATTCACTAACAGATCTTTATGTTTACAATATGTCAGCCTATGCATTAATTGAGGAAAACGGGTGATGGAGATTTTCTAAGTCAGCTTCAGGTAGGGATAGTATAAAAAAGGAGGGAGGGATGTGCTTACAGGAAGCTCGTCACTATTTGATTTACATTTAACATGAATTTCAGTAAAGTAAACTGCCTACTTTCTCTGCAGGAAAAGGGACTAAGGGGAAAGCCACTAAAGGAAAGAGATTAACAATTTTTTAAGATAATTATTAGGTGTGCATTCAGCAAGATATATTTGCTTCACCAGAAAAAAAGAGAAGGCGTGTAAATTCACTATTTACTTTGTTTACATCGTGCATTATATTGTTTAGCATTGTAGCAATAGACAGAGAAAAGAGGAAATCAAGTCATGAAGATGAGATTGTCCTTTGAGAACCTGGAAGTCTGGGTTCACCACCCACATTGATCCAACTTGAAATAAAATTGCAAGGCTTTTGAATAACACTGTTGCAGTTTTCCTGAAAGCCAGGTATCCTGCACACCACTTATCAAAAATCTACAAAGAACGAATGTGCTACAAAGTATTAATGCTTACTGAGAACATTTTTGTTATTGTGAGTAGGGATTTCCTGTTTAATTTCTTAAATGCAATCTACATGGAAGAGTCAGCCTATATAAAACAGAGCTCAGCTTTGCTGACAATTATCACAAAACCTTTCTGCTACTTAGGTCTGCATTTACCCCCCAGAAATATAGTAGTAGAGTGTGCTTTTATTTATGAGTAAAATCAAAGGAATTATTGAAGTTTTTATTTTTTGCAAAGTTTTCCATCAGCACAACTACATAACGTTATTTGGAAGCATCTCCTATCATATAGAAGAGTACTTGGCAAACCTTGGTGGCTTAGAAATCATCTGAGCACCTTGTTAAAGTGCAGATTCTGTTTCAATAGGTCTTCAATAGGTGGGTGCAAGATCTGCGTTTCTAATAGGCTCTCTGGTAATGCTGACTGCGGGCACAAGGACCACTCATTGAAAAGCAAAGATCTAAGAAAAAAAAAATAAAATGAATGAAGTATTTCTTTTCTATTTCTAGGGCATAATCTTTGACTTTTGCTACCCTAATGCTGAGCGTCAGAAATTACTGAGATTCAAGAATTTGAGCACCAAAATGTGATTGAGAAGGACTGGCCCTAGTTTCCAGCTGCAAAGAAAGAAACTAGAAACAGACGTCTCACGCCGGGGCTCATTCTGGCTCCAGAACCGACAGAAGAACAGAGGACATATTTAAAGGGCTGTGAAACTTAGACTCACTCTGGGGTGCTCACAGGTGTGCCACTGGAACCCCCTAGTGATATGTGGGCTAAGCCAGACATTTTCAGTACAATTTTTCAAAGAGAGTTTTTCCTTTATCACTTTCTCTTCCATCTATAAGCTGTAAGTGGGATTCCTTCTTTCAAACCCTCTAAGCGAGCTCCATTTCTTCTATGCCCATCCACATGGGTTTTATTTTGCCAAATATGGTAGCAGATTTTCTGTCCTTATCTCATTGGAATTCCTGGTAGCATTTGACATGGTTGATCACCTCTCTTTTTCTAGAAGCATCTTCTTCTCTTGGCCTCTATATCAACATTTTTTGGTTTCCCCTATGTCTCACTGGAAGCTTCTTCCTGATGCAACCTTCAGATTTTGGAGATTCCCCTTGGCTCAAGCCTTGTTTCCTTTTCTCTATCTGCACTAAGTCTCACTCAGTTCTATGATTTTAAGTCAACTTAAAGGGCATAGTGTCAGGCTTTGAGATGTTTTTCTGTAATTCTGAGATGTGACAAGAGAGCTGAAATAGTACAATGTAGAGAACAAACTGGCAGACTTCTCGGGGGCCATCTTCCAGGGAAGCCACTAGGCAAGGCAGCCTCAGCTGGTTTCATAGCCTCTAGCATTAAGAGTTAACTGGTGAGAGCAAAGAATGAGTCAGAAGTTCCCTTTGGGAGCAGCTCAAAGTTTGTGGACCATGCAACCTCCTTCATGCACTTTTGGAACTCCATGAACTATCCATCCTGGCACTTACAGAATGCTGGTAGTTGTTCAGGGAAGCTGCAACAAGGTTCGGGGAAAGAAAAGATGGCATATGGCTGTGAGATCAGGGTTGAATCAATAGCATGGGCTTTTTTGTTCTGAGCACTAAACTGGGGCAAGACCATCAAATTAAGTCTTGAGAAAAAGAAACAAGATCAGCAATGTTAACAAGTGTTGTTGGCATTTGGGTGTATTTGGGTGGGGGAACCCATATACACTCTATAGTTCTGTACTTGTGTAATAGTCTGCTCATTAAATCTACTCCAAGGGGCGCATAGACCTTCAGGTGATAAGCCCATCTTGGCAACTTAGAGGATGGGCAATATGGCTACAGAAGATTTTGAAAAGTGGATGTAAGTTGATGACATATATCCCATTTTATTTCTAGCTTTGTTTAACTCTCTGTGGCTCTCATTTCCCATTACTGCTTCCTACCACCAGCCCCTGATTTGTAGTGTATCACTTTCGTATTTGGAAAACCTGGTCTATGGCCAAGGATTAGTAGGAAGAATGGAGAAAAGCAGGGGTTTTTTTTGTTTTGTTTTGTTTTTATTTTCTTTAATAATCATGGTGAGAAAAATACTGGAGATGGGTTTTTATTCAAAATCGATCTTCCTTCTACCATTATGGTTTTATAAAAATTTTATTAGGAGGCCATAGCCTTATTAGGATGGGTCAGTAATTTTTTTTTTTTAAAGATTTTTATTTATTTATTTGACAGAGAGAGACATAGCGAGAGCAGGAACACAAGCAGGGGGAGTGGGAGAGGGAGAAGCAGGCTTCCCGTGGAGCAGGGAGCCCGATGTGGGACTCGATCCCAGAACCCTGGGATCATGACCTGAGCCGAAGGCAGACGCTTAACGACTGAGCCACCCAGGCGCCCGGGTCAGTAATTTTTATTGGTAAGGTTTTTGACTAGGAATCAAACGCTCTAAAAACATTCATGTTTTGACAAAGCCCTATTTCCAAGATTTTAACATATTTCCATAAAGTAGAATATGTTATTAGTATACTCCTGGATTGAGGATACTAATTGAAGCCCTCCAAATTAGTGGATCTACTAGCTATTCCTTTTGGACTGAATAAAGAAGTGCCATCATTATTTTTCTATGCCTTTCCAGGATGGTGTTTATAATGTATGATAGACAGAAGGGGTCAACATAAAATGGATGGCATATTTCATGGAAAACGGACCCTTACATTTTCTTGTGTGCTCTTGTTCCTCATCTTCCCTTGTTGGCCCTCACTCTCTTATGCAAGACAGAGGACCCTGCCCTCAGATCCCTGACACCGGAGGTGTTCAGCCAACTGCTGGGAGGCCTCTTTCTGCTGTACTATTTGCACCATCATTATGCATCTTGATTCTCTAGAATGAATTAACGATAACTGCCCAGGAATTAGAGTATTTCCCCCTTGCAGGACAAAGTTGGCCTAGAAGTTCATTTAGGGTCTTCTCATATTGGCTCTAAATGCCTGAGAATTCGTTGTGATGAAACACTAAATGCAGATAAGAACATTCCCTGAAGAAGCCCGCTAATTGCTTGGTTTCATTATTTTGTTTCTGCCCAGGAAACTCCAAGCTGAGACAGCGTCTCGTTTCTCAGCAGTAATGTGATTACTGTCTTCCTCCTGAAGTTTTCCCGTGGGGCAGGAAAAGAGCAGAAATCACCTGGTCCGGCAGGATTTGCCAAGACGGGAAGCGCATCTGCATGCACACAGGTGCTGCGCCTCTTCCACAGATTGCTTGGTCCATAGAACAAAGGGATATTGCTATGAGTTCTGAGCAGCCTCGGGGGTGCTCTTCAAAGACTCCAGGCAATGAAAAGGAAGAAAAGGTCTTTTGGTTAAATACTGAACTTCATTAATTAGAGGAAAACCTTTGTTTCATGCCTGGTTATGTCTGTATTAACTTTTGTTATTTAAAATGTTTTTGTACTGTAGTCATAAGCTTGAAACTATATTTTCCCCAAACATATTAAATACACATTTCTTAGAGAAAACTGATAGCTGTTGATATGCATACAAAATTTAAAGATCTATATTTTTAGGTAAAATGAGGAACTTCATTCAATATAAAGAAGCGAAAAGTTCAATTTTTAAACAATTATAAGCAGGAGAGAATGGAGTTTATCATGATGAAATGAGAATTGCTAACTATTGTGTATTTTCAACTATCAATTTATCATCACTAATTACTATCATTACAGAGTATGAACATAAGATTAATGGGGATTTCTGAGTTCTCTAATGAGGTCCTTTGTAGCAAAATTTATACCAGTGACATGATTTCCTTTTGTTTAGGGATCAGTATAATTAGTTCGGTTCTCTAATTATGAGGAAAGTCCTAAATAGAGATAAAAGTTTCATCAGTGAAAGTATGCCCACTGCATTTTACAAACTAATGATTAGTCTCAAAGTAGAGAATTTCAAGTTCAGATTGAGACCTTTTTGTTGTTGTTTTTGGGACTTGCCATGGGCATGAATTTTCAAGTTCCATGTTGTTTGGAAATTTGTATTTAAAAAAATTTTTTAGAAGTTTTTTTGGGGGGGTTGGGCACAGGGAGAGGGAGAGAGAGAATCCTTAAGCAGGCTCCATGCCCAGCAAGGAGCCTGACGTGGGGCTCGATTCCACAACCCTGAGATCATGACCTGAGCCAAAATCAAGAGTCAGATGATTAACCAACTGAACCACCTACGTGCCCTGGAGATTTGTATTTTAAAATGTGCTATTTACTATGGTAAATTTTACTTTACGAGGGCATAAGGGTATAAAGAGAGACTTACTTTAGTGTCCATTTCAAACAATTGTTAATAAAGTGTCCTAGGAAAATTCTAACAGGAGCTACTGCTATATATGACGTGTGTGTGTGTGTGTGTGCGCGTGCATGCGTATGTGTCTTCACAGGCTAAACCATCTCTATAATTTCTGGAAGCTCTTTCTTTAAAGGCACTTGTAGAGACTTTTTACCATGAGTCTATGCTGACACACCCTTGCTCCTTCACAGCTCTGTCCCTTCCCTCCCAACTGTCACTGGCATATCCCTACCAGGGACCACCTCTTCCCATCTCTTCATTTCTCAGAGGTCCAGCCCCTACTTTCTTTGGACATTATTTGTAGAGAAGAAGAGCATTTCTCTATGTGATTACATTTCTAATTCCTTCATTTCAGTTAAGTTGAACATACATTCCTAAATCCACCCTCAGCCCCCCCCTTTTTTGTAGAGAGGTGGGACAGTCTCATCTCTGTAAGTAACTTCTTAGTACTCCTGCCCCTTACTGCCTGCATTAGTTGCACTCCTGAAGATGTTGAAGGAGAGAAGTGGAAAAGTAACCATGAATGACCAGCACCCCCATAACGAGACTCACACCCTCTGTGTATCCTCTCACATTCAGACTAACTAAGCACAGGTCTGATTGGGTTGACCAGGCGGGGTTCCTGCTGGGCACCCCTGCCATTCTGGGCCAGACACTCTGACTTCAGTCACATGCCTCTCTCTACTGTGGGCCACTGACACCGTTCCTCAGGGCTGTTGTACAGATTAGAGAGAATATATGCAAAGACCTGACATTTGGTTAGTGACCATTATTATTATTATTATTATTATTATTATCTTATTGCCCAGTGGGTCTTTCCCACTGCAAGAAACATGGGATGTGAGACACGAGGCACGCTGCAGATGCACACGTGAAACCCTCATCTGTGCCCACAGGACTATGGACAATGTAGGTGTTCCAAGGATTTGGAAGTTCAGGCCCCCACAGTGGGAGGAGATGGAGTGGTCAACAGGCACACAGATGAAACAGTCATATGGAAAACCAGGGGAAGAGAAGTACTTTTATTTTCATGCTTTCAAAATATTCTGAAATTATAATGCCCTTAAGAGCCTGTGAGGTTTGAACTACTTTTTCCCATTTTATAAGATGCAGAAACTGAGGCTCAGGAGAAGTTAAGGAACTTGCTCAGTCACACAGCTATTAGGAGGCTGAATGACAATTTGGAGTCGGGAGTAGTAGGCTTGCGGGCCTTTGCTCTTATCCTACCCTTCAAAGCATGCACACATCCCAAACAAAGAACCAGAGTCGCCCTGCTCTGCTCCTGCAGCCAAGGATCATTCTGTCTCCATTCCTAGGGCACATGCTACAGAATAATGTGTGGATGGAGCATTGCACTGTGGTAGGGAAAATCTGGCATATTTTTATTAATTTTCCTTGAAATCTGGGTGTGAATTTATTCTCTCATTCTGTGAAATGCACAATCTTTCAGGACCATTAAAACCTAACTCCTAATTAAACATTTATAAATCAACTGTCTAAAAGGCTTACTCATTTTCTGCTTCAACACCACAGAAAATTCCAGTTTCCTGCCCAGAACTGAGAGGAGAAAACAATGTAAAGTTTATGTTAACATTTGTAAAAGTTTCCTTGGTATTTTCATTTTATACCCTGGTCCAGCATTTTTCAGTTATGTTCCCTGAAGGGTTAATAGATGCCTCAAAGTTTAAAAAAATAACATGTTAGCAAATTATATTAGAAATATAGAAATGCTATGGGGCACCTGGGTGGCTCAGTTGGTTAAGTGCTTTCGGCTCAGGTCATGATATTGGGGTCCTGGGATCGAGACCCATGTTGGGCTCTCTGCTCAGTGGGGAGTCTGCTTCTCCCTCTCCCTCTCTCCCTCTGTGCACTCTCTCCCTCTCTCTCAAATAAATAAATAATAAATTTATGTACATGTAAGTAAAGGATTGTCAGGGGTGCCTGGGTGGCCCAGTTGGTTAAGTGTCCAATTCTTGGTTTCGGCTCAGGTCCTGATATCAGAGTTTCGAGATCGAGCCCCACATCAGGCTCCGCGCTCAGTGCAGAGTTGGTATGAGATTCTCTCTCCTTCTCTGTCTGCCCCTCCCGCTTGTGCTCGCTCATTCTGTCTCTCTCTAAAAATAAATAAATAAATCTTAAAAAAAAGAAAGAAAAGTAATGTCATAGCTGAGAAAAGAAGGTAGCCACCGAGAGACGGTTCCATGAAGGCAAGCATGAGGGTCCCCCTGGGTGTGACACATCAGCAACATTTCAGCATCTACAAGTGGCATTGGGCTTATCTTTTCAGTGTTCACTCAGCCACTGACATTGTGTTTTGTCAACACAATGTAACAACATCCGATAATTTCTGATGCTGAATCTGTGCCAGACATTGAGATAGGTGCCATGACTAAGATGTCAATAAGACATTGTACCCACCTTTATGCGGCTTAAAACCCAGGCAGACAGACGCCCAAACCAACTGTGCATGCATGCTTAATGCACAGATGTGAAGATAGCAGAAAGGAGAGGGGCCCTGGGAGTTCACGAGAGACAAATCTTCAGCAAAGAGGTTGGTGGCGGAGCTGGTGCTGGACCCAGATTGTGAAGATAAGGGGTTAGCTAGGCATCAGAGGGAGGAAGAGTGTTCCAGATGGGTGAGAGTACAGAGAAGTCTCTGGAAACTGAAATTAGTTTGGAACAGATGGAGTGAAAAATACCTGTGAGGGAAGGTCAAGAGAAGAAAGTGGAAAATATAGCCAAGATCAGTTCGTGAAGGATTTGGGGTATCTTGTTTATTGTTTTGGCTTTCTTCTAAAAGCTGTGAAAAACCACTGAAGGGTTACAAATACAGGAGTGACCTAATTGGATTTTTATTTTTGGAAAATTATTCTAGCATCAGGATGCTGTAGGCATGGAAGAGAGGGGAAGGTATCAAGCAATTTTCCATATTTCTGGGTGAAGCTTTGCGTGAAGGGTGGCATCTCCCACTAAGGTACAGAATATCAGAGAAGGAGCAGGATGTGGGGAGGGGAGCGCAAGGTTCCCCTGACATGGGAGGCATTGTGGAGCAGCCATGGAGGAGGAGATGTGCAGGCACAGCAAGAGGTACCTGTTCAGAGGTCAGGAAAGATGGTCCTGGGTTCTAAGGAAAGTGGAAAAGAGTGTGGTCAATAGTTTCCAATGTTACAGAAAATCCTAGTAGACAGGGACTGACAGGTGCCGGCTTGAACTGGCAGAGAGAGGCCACTGGCGACCCCTGAGAGAGTAGCTCCTTTGGAATGGTAAGGACCCCTCCTTCTGTGGATTGATCGGGGTTTGGAAGTGGAGACTAACAATAGATTTGTCCTTCTAGAAACTTGGCAGTCAAAAGAGAGATACAGGGTAGGCTCTAGAGGCAAGATGCCTTGCTCTTAATATTGGAGAGGAGGTTTGAGGCTTGTTATGTGATAAAAAGAAACACCCAGCAGTGTGTGGCGGGGTGGGGGGAGGGGGGAAGAAGAAGAACACAGGAAAGAAAGAGGCAATCTCTAGAGGCAACAGAACGTGTTGGGCTGCAGCGCATCTCTTCCTCTGAATCAGAGAGAAGGCAAGCTGAGGCAAGTCGCAACGGCTCGCCCCTATTTCCACTCTGAAATAACAAGCAGTGTCATGCGTAGGGCTGGGGGACCAGGAGGGTCAGGTCAGAGACTGGGACCGAGTAAGGGAGATGGAGCTGTTGGGGGGAGCATGTACGGGGTTCTAGATACACCTTGTCACAATTTTGGTGACTTGCTGAATATACTTGGAAGATAGAGAAATCCTTTTATTTTTTTTTCGGGTCAGATCTTCCATCAGCCTTTAAGAACCAAATGTTCATTATTACATGATTATGAAGTACTACTTTTAATGAAGAGTTTCAGCTCTCCAACACTAATTAGGTTAAATCCCATTATAACTGTCTGCTGTATGGTTTACAACTCATTTCACTGCAGAACATCATTTATATTCAACTGGAAGAAAGGCTCCATCCGATAGTATGTTTTTACAGTCAGACTCTACCTCTTGCTTAAACAATTACCTAATGTAATTACATTAGAATTACCAGTATGTACCTTTTTTTTTTTTTTAAGATTTTATTTATTTATTTGTCAGAGAGAGACAGAACACGAGCAGGGGGAGTGGCAGGCAGAGGGAGAAGCAGGCTCCCTGCCAAGCAAGGAGCCCCATGCTCCCAGGGTCCTGAGCCCAAGGCAGACGCTTAACCAATGAACCACCCAGGAGTCCCTAGCATGTCCCTTCTTAAGATTCCAAAATGAGGGGCATCCGGCTCCTTGCTCAGCAGGGAGTCTGCTTTTCCCTCTGCCCCTCACCCTGCTCAGGCTCTCTCTCTCTCAAATAAATAAATAATCTTAAAAAAAAAAAAGACTCCAAAATGAATCAAACTCTTGGATATAGATCCGTACATAAATTTCATAAACTCAAACTCATATGTCTCATGAATAGGAATGAATTTGAAATACTTTGATTGGTTTTTTCCAGTTGAAAGTAGCATCTGTTGCTCCCAAATTTCTGGGTCCATCACAGTCTAATACTTAGAATTTTTTTTACTGAGTGATAATGAATTTATATTGAACTATTTACTCTGTCAATTCCCTCTTAATCAATGAGAATCATCTATTAATCTACTGAGTCTAAGTATGTTGTTGCATAATAATAATGCCTAACATTTTTTGAGTACCTACTATGTGCCAGCATTGTTTTAGGTGACTTTACTATTATCTCATCGAAAATCCTGGCAATTTTATGAAGTAGGTATTATTATTAATTTAAGATCATGAGGATGAGGATATTTTTCCATTGTGTTTGCTGCCTACAACAGTATCTGGTGAAGAGTAGGCCTGTAAAACATATTTATTCAATAAATAAAACTCCATTGACAGATGAGGAAACTGAGCCACAGAGATACTAAATAACTGGTCTTACTCCCTAAGGTTTTATAGTGCAAATTAAATGAGCAACAGTGGGGCACCTGGGTGGCTCAGTGGTTAAGCGTCTGCCTTAGACTCAGGTCATGGTCCCAGGGTCCTGGGATCGAGCCCCGCATCGGGCTCCCTGCTCAGCGGGAAGCCTGCTTCTCCCTCTCCCATTCCCTCTGCTTGTGTTCCCTCTCTCGCTGTCTCTCTTTCTGTCAAATAAATAAATAAAATCTAAAAAAAATAAAAAAATAAAGATAAATGAGCAACTATAAGAAAGGTACTTCCAATAGAGTAGTGGTGAGGGTGAAATACGTTCCTATGTGTGAGTTAATAGAATAGGGCCTGGAGCATACTAAACACTGTCCAGGGAATTTGCCAGCATCACTAGAAGTATCTATTTACTTTTGTGTCTTTCTCTCATGATCAGGAAAGGCCTTATTTATTTCTCTACCCTGGGGTCAGGTATTACATACATTAGGTATTTCACAAATACGTGAAAAAACATTTTCAAATAGATATTTCTGAGAGCTTAATGAATTGTTTTAATAAAAGTAAAATGAATTTAAGTCATCTATTCAATATTCATTCAACAAATATGTATGAAGAACTACCATATTCCAGGTGTTCTGCTGGGTGTTAGGAATAAAATGTTGGGGGCGCCTGGATGGCTCAGTCAGTTAAGCATCTGCCTTCGGCTCAGGTCATGATCCCAGGGGCCTGGGATTGAGCCCTGCATCGGGCTCCCTGTTTAGTGGGGAGTCGTCTCCTCCCTATCCCTCTGCCCCACCTTCCTGCTCGTGCTCCCTCTCACGCGTTCTCTCTCAAATGAATGAATAAAATCTTAAAAAAAAAAAAAGGAATAAAGTGTCGAAGAAAAACAGAAAAGATAGTCCCTGCCCTCACAGAAGTTGCAATCTTGGGACGGGGAGAAACATCAATATATGTTTTCTTTTTTATAGTCTTGAATAGGGAATGATCCAAACCATGACTTATGCATGTGAAATCTATAAAAACTTTGTGATAAACTCGAACGTAAACTAAAGTGGTAACAGTGATTAAAGGCATGACCTATGCAAAAACATTAAAAACAGAGCAAATGTATAGATTGGCGATAAATAATACTGAGAGGAAAGGGTAACCATTTAGTAATATCTGGAACAGAATAACAGAACCGGCTAGAAGAATTAAAGTGATTGAGCATTGCATAATAAGAAACAATATCATACAATCTAAAAATGAAACATTTAGATTGGAAATGGAAAAAAAAACTTGGTAATGATAAAATTGGTTAGATAATGGGATAATTTGTCAAGAAACATCCTATTTTCAAATACAGGTGATGACAAAATGTGTAAAATTTGCTATGCAAACCACGTATAAACCCAGCGGGGGAAAACATTAGCACATCAATAATGTATTTTGTTGTGCAGCAACATATACAAGCACTTAATTCTGTATTGAGATAATGACACTTCAGGATCTCACTGACATAAGCTTGGATAGAGGCCCAGTCTCGTCTCTAGAACTCCCGACTCGTGAGATGTTTCCCAAAGCTGATGCGTGAGATAGCTTGATAGTCTTGATCATGCCCTTTGACCTTTGTGGACTTCAGCGACCCCAGCTGTGAAGCAGGGTAATGATTTAACTCACAGTGAAGAAAACGATACCTCGCATTTATAGAGATCCCGCAATGTTTCTGAGTGCATGATGCTCTTACAGATGCGAGCTGCTCTGACAATAATGGACCCCGTCGTTGTGGGATCCAGAAGCTTGTCTATGTGTGCATTGTTAGTCAGGGGCAGAACTGGGAATGACCTTTCTGACTCCAGCAACCACCTTCTGTCCTCTGAGCCCTGTTACCTCCTCCAAGATGGGTCTTTCCTTCAAAACCTCCATGAAACCAGCAACCTAAAGACAACAAAAGATACACCCTCTCCAGTGCTCTATTTTACCTCAGAAATATTTCATATTTCACATGAAAAGGGGTTTTTTAACCTTCAAAAGAGTTGTGAAAAAGGAAGTTTCTGGAATTGCCACAATCACCACCATGTCTTGCTCTTGATGAGCATGTGATGCAAGCGGATCCTACCATCTTTCTCCCTGGACCCCTTCCCATCCAGCTCCTGAGTACTCTATGCTCTAAGAAATACTTCTTGCCCCATCATCCTATCTGCAGCAGAGATGTGCTCTCACCATCCAGCCCCCCTGGTCCCAGCCACGTCTAAGAAGAAAGCAGCCTCACTGTCTCTTGAAGGAATTCACAGTAGCCTACAAATGACTGCTAGAGCAACCCAACCCTCCTAGGACATATACAATGGAGGAATAATAGCTAACATTACACAGAGCACTATTGCTCACAAAGCTACTGAAAGCATATTTAATTCTGTGAGGGGTTGTTATCCATATTTTTCAAATAGGGAACCAAGTTTGAGAGAGAATGATTAACACAAGAGTCATTCTGCTATTAAGTGGCGGAGCCATAGTTTAAATGCAGAACTTCTCACTCATGATTGCATATTCTGTCTGTCATCTCTCACAGCTGTTCACGGGTATTGGCTTTTTTTTTTTTTTTTTTTTTGAGGAAGAGGATTAACTTTTTCCTTGCCCCTTTCCTAGTTCTGGCCACCAGCACACCCTTCCTTTGAGCCATGGCATGTTCAAGTCATGCAGTTGGTGATTTGGCAAATGCATTCAAAAACTTGCTAAATATTCTCTTGTATTTCACTGACCTGTTGAATAGAGTACATTGCCAAATTTGGCAACATAGAGGAAAGAGCAGATGGTTTACTATCTGAAATTAGTACGAAAGCCCTATAGAAAGGTGCTTTCAACAGAAGTGCATTATTTTTTCATTGTTTCATTTAATGTTTGGTGGGTACTATTTTTGGCACTTTGCATACATTGTCTCATTTAATATGTATGGCCACACTAGGATGAACAGCGCTATTACTATGGGCATGTTATAGATGGGAAGACTGAGGCACACATAGCTAGGTAAACTGCCTGAGAGCCAGCAGATGAAGCTGGGATGCAAAAGCCAAGAGTGTGTCCCCAGAGTCCCTGCCTTAGACCTGATGCCCCACTGCCTCCCATGGATCTTCCTCTTTCCCCCGGCGGAATGCTGCAGAGCTTGGTGTTGATGAAGGCGCCGGCAGCTATGTCCAGAGAGCCTGAAGACAGCCGTGACCTCGTATTTCTGATGCTTTCCCAGCATCTGTGCCCAACAGGCGACTTGCTGTGTTTGCTCAGTAAGAACAGTCTCTGGAATCTTCATTGATCCGAATTCAACCTCCTCCCTCTTGGGAATTATTGAACCCAGCATAAAACACAAGTTCATGTCAGGAACAAATAGATCCATCTCTGCATTCCCATCACAATGAGGCTTTTCTCCATGGAAATCAATGGAAGTTGAGTGGCTCTGAAGAGCCTGAGATGTGCTAATAGTAGAATCACTGTGTGCCCCCTCCTATTTATTGTGGAAGGGAAGAGGCTTCAGGTGGTGCCTACACCCCAGTAGGCAGGGTGGGGCTGGGAGCTAATAAACACAGAAATATCTCAAGGGCTTCGTGAGCTGGAAAGTTAGCCTTCTGAAAAATTAAGCAACACACAAGTATAGGACTCATGAACTGTGGTCCTTCTGCAAATTATTTAAACTCTCAGCGCCTCTAAATCCTTATCGTAGGGTTGCTGTTTGGGTTATGTTGTGTTAACCTACATAAAATGTTTTTAACAGTGTTGGACATTCGTGTAGTGAGTGTTCAGTAACTGTGACTTCTCTTTGCTGCTGACTCCCTGAGTAGATAATAGGGAGAGTGGGACAGCATGGATTTTATCTCAAAAGAGACCCATAAAAGGAGAATGAGGGAGGATATGACAATTTCCAGTTCCTTTTTGCTCTTCAACTCCTTTGTCACATGCTACCTCTTCTTCGGAGCCCTTCTCAATTCCTCAGGCAAACTGGTCCTCCTCCTGCAGGTCACATGCTTTCTTTATTTCTCTGTCAGATTAATTCTCACATTCATCACACTCTGATGAGACAGGAATTACTATTGTTCACATTTTCAGGTGAGGGACCTGAGGTCTGATGTTCAGCAATCTGCTTCTGTCACAGAGTTGCTAAGCAGTGGAGACAAGACTCAAATGGAGCCAAAATACAATCATTGCATTTACATTGGATTTACATTGGATTTAATTGGCTTTTGAATCAGAAAAGTCTGAGGGGGAGTCCAGGTTTCAGCATTTGTTATCCATATAACCTTGGGCAAACTCCAGTTTCTTGACCTGTTCGATGTGAATAATGGTGTTTATCTCTTGGGACAAGTGGGGATTAAGTGAGATGGCACTTTTGGAGAACCAGAAGGGACTTAATTAACTGAAGCTTTTACTAGAATTATTTATCACTACCAGACCTTGATCCCAGCTTTATGTCCCCAACACAGTGTCAAGCATGTCACAGGTATGGATGGATGGATAGATGAGTGAGACATGAAGGATTAAGTTGGACTGAGAAAATTAGGCTTTGAAATACCACATCAAAGCAATATTATAGATCAGTTATTTTAATATAAATAATGTTATTTAATGCAAATATATTCCTTACTGGACCTTTTGTGCATAAAGTAATGAAAGAAGAAATCATACAAATATAAAAGTTAGACATAGTCTAATTTTTATAAGTGGCTATATCGATGAACATTTCTAGATACTCAAACAATGTACAAATGCATGATTTTTTTCTAATCATAATATTCCATTTGCACTCACATTACGTTGCCTAGAAACACCTATTCATTATGTTGCTGAAAAATCTCACCATCAACCACTGACGCTCCATAACATTTGTATTATGACTATTGCTTCTCAAATAAGTACCCTGTCATTTGGCATATGCTGATCGTTCATATAAATTTAAAGTGGTGAGAATTTTTTTCTGGTATCACTCATCTCAGAGGAGAACAAGAACATCCTAAATCATCTGCCAGGACTATGAGAAAAGGGGCACTTTATGACCTGGCTCCTGTCCAGAAGTTTCCTTCACTGTTAGTGGTTTTGAGAAACATTCTATTGCTATTACCCAAACAGAAATATGGCGATTTTTCTTTCCCTAAAGCTGATGGCCTTGGGTAATAGATTTTCTCTTCCATTCTATCTCTGTGTCTCCAGAGAGACATGTTTTTTGGGTTTTTCCCCCTCTCCCCTGGAGCCTTCAGGCCCCTTGAAGAGCTTGTAGCCAGTAATGTATTTCCTCGATGTCATCATTCCGCTGTATATGTTCTATTTAAAAAAGAAATATTGACTCTCAGACATTTCCATTGGCCCCCAAACATGTTAATCATTACAATTATGAGGTCAATAAGGGGAGACAGGTAAAAAAAAGTGTATTTATAAATTCCCATGAACCCAGATCCATGAATTTTCCCCATTTCTCTTATCCAGGATGTGCTTTGTCTGATATCCTTCTGTCCTCTCCTGAGTCTTTTGATTCTGCCTCATAGCTTGCTAATCTAAATGGCATTTTTAGAGATTATTATCTGCCTCCTAATCTAGACATCTACATTAGATGTATCTGGATTATAAACAAATACATGTATACTGTTTTATTCAAGGCTATTATATATTTAATTAAAGAGGAAAATGCCATAGTGGTTATAAACACAAATTTCATTTCTAGGGAAGAGCTTCCTGATTTTAGATTGTTTGATAATAGTTGAATGCACTAACCAACATTAATACTAGGTTGATACCCTGTGCAACAAGAAAGAGAATAACAAACGTAAAGAAAGAAGAGGATGATGAGAGGGTTTAGTGGATCAAAGACTTTAAAAGAGCTCAGCAACAGGAATGAGGGGTGAGGAGTGAAGGGATGAACGTCATTCTGGACTAGACCTTTGGAGAATGGGAAAAAGCAGACTGCCAGGAAGGGAGGTCAGTTTGAGTTCCCTTGTCTCAAGCTGGTTCCAGTGGACCAGAGTTTATCCTCAGTTAATATCTATGCTTCTTTTCTCCTAGCCTCACTTCACCCATGAAGTTCTTGGTTTAACAGTAAAAAAAAAAAAAGAAAAAGAAAAGAAGTTCTCCTACTGTGAACATATTAATTCAATCCTACATAAGGAATAAAATTACAGCTAAATTAATCAACTCAAAATGGAGCACAGACGTAAATATAAAACTTAAAACTGATTTAAAAAGTAAGAAAAATTTCAGAATCTAGGGCTAGGCAAAGAGTTCTTAGACTTGACGCCAAAAGTATTATTTATAAAAAGAAAAACTGATAAATTAGATCTCATCAAAATTAAAAATGTTTGCTCTGCTACAGAATCTGCTAAGGGGGAAGAAAAGACAAGCTGCAGATGGGGAGAAAATGCCTGCAAAACACATCTGACAAAGGACTCGTATCAAGAATACATAAAGAAGTATCAAACTTAACATTAAAAACATCAATAAATCCAATTAGAAAATGGGCAAAAGATGTAGAGATATTTCACCAATGGCAAATAATCACATGAAAAGATACTCAACATCATCAGCCGTTAAGGAAATACAAATTAAAATCACAATGACTAAAGTAAGTCACAGTGACAACACCAAACACTGACGAGAATTCAGAGAAACTAGATCATTCATACATTGGTGGTGGTACAGTCTCTGTAGAAAGCAGTTTGGCAGTTTTCCACGAAATTGAGCATACAACTACCAAACGATCCAGCAATTAAATACTTGGGCGTTTATCTCAGAGAAATGAAAACTTATATTTACACAAAATCTGTATCCAAATGTTCACAGCAGCTTCATTCATAACAGCCAAGAGTTGGAAAAAACCCAGGTGATCTTCAATGGGTGGCTGGTTAAACAAACTGCGGTATACCCATATCATGGAATAAATACTCAGCCGTAAAAAAGAATGAACTATTGATACATGAATAACTCTGATGAATCTCTAGAGAGCTATGCTGAATGAAAAGAGCTAATCCCTAAAGGTTATGGATGGTATGATTCCATTTATACAACATTCTGGAAATGACAAAATTATAGAAATAGAGAACAGATTAGTGGTTTCCAGAGGGTAAGGACTAGAGGCAAGTATATGTCTATAGAAAGGTAACACAAGGGATCCTGCGGTGATGGAAATATTCTATATCTTGAGTATATCCATATAGATATTCTGGTTGTGATATTGTACTATAGAGTTTTGCATGATGCTACCATTGTGGCAATCGGGCCAAGGGGGTACTGACTCTCTGCATTGTTTCTTACAACCCCATGTGCCTCCACAACAGTGTCAAAATAAAAAGTTTAATTAAAACTTGGTTTTCACAAATAATGCAATATATGTTAAGAAAAAAAAAAAAAAGAAGGTAGCAGGAGGGGAAGAATGAAGGGGGGGAAATTGGAGGGGTAGACGAACCGTGAGAGATGATGGACTCTGAAAAACAAACTGAGGGTTCTAGAGGGGAGGGGGGTGGGAGGATGGGTTAGCCTGGTGGTGGGTATTGAGGAGGGCACGTTCTGCATGGAGCACTGGGTGTTATGCACAAACAATGAATCATGGAACACTTCATCTAAAACTAATGATGTAATGTATGGGGATTAACATAAGAATAAAAAAAATTTTTAAAATAAAAAAAAACAAACTTGGTTTCCAAAGGATATTTATTATGTAGTGAAGTGCTCTTATTACAACCTGTGAAAAAGCAAAATATGAAACTGTATTTTAAGTAATGACAAATTTAGAGAGTTATATGTTTACCTATATGCTGACCCATGTATATGCTATATATATATATATACATGCATACACACACAAAATGTATATATATTGCTGAGCTCAACCTATGGGAATACTAAAATACTATGAGTGATGGGGGCAGAAGAGAAGATAGGTTTTTTTCTTCAACATTCTTTTCAGTTTTTAAAAAATGTTTATAGGTTACCTTTATAATCAGCAACAACACAGCAAAACAGTTTAGGCCATGGCCACCCACCCAACACATACTTCACAACTTCAGACCTTTACTACTAGGGTGCCAGAAGAAATGGTCAATTATTGAAAATCTGGATCTGATATTAAATAAATTATCCTTTCCTACTCTCCAAACTGATGACTTTTATAATTAATGGGCTAATTTAACTGCAAAACTTCAAGTCAGTAATATTAATTAAAAAGAAGACATGTAAATGACCTTCTGAAAAGGACTTATCTCTTCATTTGCCCACAAATGAGCACTTGCCATTACTTCTTAATCAACACCAGGAAGCTGGCTGGAATTAATGCGTGGCTTCTTCGTTTCAGCCACTTTTAAGAGCACTCAGAATCACCACATGCAGACTGTTCAAGGCCAACCCTATATTTCCCTTTAATTCACCTGACCTTTCAGGCAGTGAGTGAATTTAAGGCCTTTATAGGCTTGGCCTGAATAACTGGCAACTTTCATTACTTTAATCATGGACCAAAAGCTTTGGGAAATGTCAGCCTTTTCTATGCCATTGTTTAATATGTTAATAAGATCATTAACATCTCCTTTTGCTGAGAAAAGGACCTGATAAATAAAGAAAATGGTAGGAGGTTGTAGGTGGAAGGGGAGGAATAAAACTTTTTTTTTTTATTTCTAGGAGAAAAGAGGAGTTCTTTCCTCACTTTTTTCTTGCATAAATAGTGGCTAGCAGGTTCTAAAATTAAAAACTTATAAGCGAATGTAGTGGCCTCTTTTAGGGAGATCTGGGTCTCGAGTCAGCATATAAGGTGAAAATCAAGTATAATGTATTGCAAATTATTCCTGGCATCCCTTAAATTGTCCAGAAAGGACCTTTCTAATCCATACATATGTATAACACAGCCCTGTAATTCTTCTTTTCGGAGCTAGCCTTCAATTAATTCACTCTTCTTTCTCAAGAATGTTGTTGACTGTGTTTTTTTGCACATCTTACCAAGCATTTTGCTAGCTTGCCAATAGTTAGGGAGACCCTTAAAACCACTGGCATGTTCTTTCTGTAGGTCTTATAATACCCATTGGCTGTTTCGGACTTGAATGCTTCCATTCCCTTGATAATGTAAGTGACCCAGTATGGGAATTGCCAAGCTGAATTCAGCTAAGGTAAATAAATACTTGCATCACATGACTACACTGCAACAAAGAGGTAAGGGTGAGTCTGAATATCTGTCCACCACAGCATCATCTTCACATGAAATCACTGGTTACTTTTTATGGCTTAAATTAGTATAAGATTTCTCCACTTTGGAACCTGAGGTCTAACAAACAATATTAGCACTATATCAGAATGCTTATTAACTCAACAGCAACACTGTAGAAAAGGGTGTAAGGATATTTATTTCTTACCTTTTTTTTTTATGAAGGGAAAGGCAATGCAAATTAAATAAATAAATGGGAAAAAGAAAAAAAGAAAAGCCACCACAATGAATTGTCCATTGCAAGGGAGGTAATCATAAGACTACACCTGCTTTCAGACACAGCTAGTTGGATGGGACAGTAGTTTTGAACGGGCTCAGCATTAAAATACCCCTCCTGTCCTTGTCATGGTTGGGCTGACTGCCAAGGCAGCTCCTAGATTCTGATAAGTCCATTATATGGCTCCAACCCCAACCTTGCATCACTTCCCTGAAAACATCCATGAACTGGTGTCTGATATTCTAAGTTTGACACTCTTTAGCCACTCATTTTGTGTGTGTTCATTAGAGATTTTAACTTCTCAGAGATATGATATCCTCACCTGCCCAATGGGATGGGAGGTATGCGGCAGGACTCATGGGGCCACATGGGAGAGCTGCCATAAATCTCGAAGTTCCATGCAGATGTTACAAGGAGGATAACCAATGAAGACAGCAAGTGGGGCAGCAGACGTTTCGAATCCTGATTACAGGGCTGTGAAACTGTAATTTTTCAGATAATTCAGAGCCAAAGCCTTTCTGAAATCTGAAAACACGAATGTTGATTTACAGTCTTTGATGACTGAATTCACAAGATGACTACACTAAGGCTTCTAATCATTTTGTGTTAGGTAGCCCTGGGGTCAGCTATTGGAACAGGGTTTTGTTTATTCATAAATCTCCCTTGTCTCCAGTGTTCAGGCTGCTTTGAGAAGACAGACCACTCCTTAGTGGTGGGGGAGGAAAAGGAAGTATGAGAACAGTAATATGTTTGTTCTGTTTTATTATTCTTTTTTTCTTTCCCTTCCATGTTGTGTTTCTCTTACCTAACAGAGGTAACTGTCAATAATGGATATGATCTTAGGCTCAGAGACAGCCTTCCAGCATCAAAAAGTACATTTTCCAGATTTCATTTGTCTGACCAGGGGTAAATTATTTACTGCCTATGATCCTTCCACTTTCTTATCTATGTCAGGGGAAAGGCCACTTTCTTTGGGAGATTGATGTCGAGGTGAAAAGAGCCACCTCTATGAACTTGCCTGGTATGCAGTGGACCTTCTCACCCTAGCCTCCTTGTTTCTTCTGACCAGTTTCAAGCCCTTTGCACTGAGAGACGGCATCTTTGCTTGGAAGGTGAGCTCTGTGTTATAGGCGTCCTCAGTTACACTCTGAATGACTCACTGTTGCTACCTTACTGGTGAGAAACTACATCACATGGAGCAGAGACAGAATTTAAAGGTCTCTCATACACCACCTCTGATCCATTAGCAAATTCTGTGAGCTCTGCTTTCCCATTGCTTTTCAAATCTGATCAGTCTCCTCTTGACCACTGTTATCACCCTAGCCCAAGCCACTTTCATGTCTGACCTGGACCACCACAATCATGTCTCTGTGGGTCCTCTTGCTTCCACTCTTGTCCCCTGCACAGCAGTCGCACTGATTTTTGACTCTATGATTCTACGGTGCTCAACCTTCCACGGGGTTCCCATTACATTTGGACCAAATCCAAATCCTTATCATGGCGGATGAGATTCCCACAGGATCTTGCCCCTGCCCAGCTCTCCAGACATATGGCCTGACCTCCTCACCTTGTTCATGGCATGCTGGTGACACAACACTTCATCCTGCTGTTTCTTGTGCATGCTGAGCATGCTTCTATCTTGGGGACCTGGCATTCCCCAATATGTTTCTATGGTTTCTCCTATTATCCATTCCCATGAAGTTACTCTCTATCCTCTTATCCTGCCCTCCCCCGCCCCCCACCCTTGATAGCACTTAGTAAAACAAGCTATTATATCATGTATTTGTTTGCTTATGTATCCTGGCTCTTAAACTAGAACATAAACTCAGTGAGAGCAAGTTCTTCTCATCTCCTAGATATATCCTCAGCAACTACAATAATATCTGGCACAGAGCAGATGCTCAGTGAATTTGTTGAACGGAAGTGTCAGATTCCAAAGCTGAGAAAAGAAAATGTTTAAGGAAGTTGGACCTTATTTTAAAGAAAATCCCTAAAAAGATATCTCTGAAAAATATGTAGAAAATGAACAGTTTCCAGTGAGCTCTCTGCCTTTGGCACATTTATCCCAGCATTATTTCTTGCTTTACATATGTGACAGTGTTTTGATGACTGTTGTCGTGTTTTGTAAAGCCCCTTGAGCTACTTGAAGGCAAATACAATATAAATGCAAACTAATAATAAACCACCTCTCTGGTACTCATAATAAAGTACATAAGGCTTTTGATGATTTACTGAAAAATAAAGTAGAGAGTTTCTAAAGGTAAAGAAATAGGTCAAGTCAAAATCATTATAGTCCGATCCAAGCAGCAAGGGGCCTTAGCAGGTAAACCGATCAAAAATTAAGCCTCAGAAATTCACTTCTTGGGGCGCCTAGGTGGCTCAGTCATTAAGCGTCTGCCTTCAGCTCAGGTCGTGATCCCAGGGTCCTGGGATGGAGCCCCGCATCAGGCTCCCTGCTCCGTGGGAAGCCGGCTTCTCCCTCTCCCACTCCCCCCGCTTGTGTTCCCTCTCTCACTGTGTCTCTCTCTGTCAAATAAATAAATAAAATCTTAAAAAAAAAAAAAAGAAATTCACTTCTTGATGATTTGAACAAAGGTGAAAGCCTCCTACCTTCAAGGCATTCTGTTAGACTGCCACCATTATTCTACTCTAACCTAATCTTTTAGTCAAACAGACAAAATTCTGATTTTGTTGTCTACAACACAGCTACCTCTACATAAGTCAACATTTTCTCCCTTCTGGAGCATGTATTTTCTTATATTAAAAATACTATAGACAAAGAAGGAATAATAAAACCATATGATTTAATTGGTTAGACCTACCCAAAGTCAAGATAATAGAAGTTATTTAAAACTTTCTTTTCATAATATTTATGAATACATCTTTTACTTTTATGAAAAGTTTATGGAAATTAGATTCCAAGTTTACATGGCTTAATTACAGATGCTCGTAATACATAAAGGAGAATATTTTGGAAAAGTTGAATGTGACTATCTTTTGCTGTTCCAAATCTATGCTTCTAAAACTATCATGGAAAGGAACACGTGTTTGCCTAAAGTGCTTTCCTACTACTTTTGATAGCAAAACAATAAATTTGCTGAGCCACTTTAGAGCTGTCAGTCTTCAATATAATGTTTTAAAAGTAATCCATTCATGTGGCCTTTCATTTTATTGATTTTTTAATATTAAAAAAACCTCTGGGAAAAGACAGTTATAGTCTAACATGAAACTCTATTAAACAGTTCAGTGTTTGGTTGTTACGGTAATGTTCTGGCATGTTGTATTTTGCCTTTACTATTTGACATAGAAAAAAGAAATAAACTTATCACATGGTCATCTTTTTTACTCCTTTTGGGAAAAAGATAAGGTGGGAAAAAATTTATTAAAGCAACACCCAGGAGTTGCCATCAGGTTGTAAAGGAGTTTATAGACCCAGCAAGACAGGCAAACAGAGAACGTAGAAAGAAGAAAAAAGGTATTTGTCTCAGTTTTCAGATTGATTTTATTGCTAATAATGACACACATAGGAAGTTTTGACTTGTTTCTCACCTGGAAAGTTAAACTCTTAAAAAAAAAAAAAAAAGAAGAAGTTACTGTTGACATATGTGATTCCAGAATAGGAATTCCAATTACAACTCTGATTTGCAAGGTTTAAGCTTATTAGGAACCCTTGGAGAATTTAACAAATTAATGTAAACACTCAGAATAAATTTCAAAATATATCAAAAGTCCTTTTTTGGCATAGCTCCAAAAATGACCAGTCCTGGGTTATACTTTATCACATTTAAACTATGAGACACCATTTCATGGATATTCTTCCTATAGAAGTCATCCTTCAGGGATACTTGAGAGTTTCAGATTCCTCTGGAAGCGAAGACTACCTTCATTTCACTTTTTTACAAGTTCAAATATCAAGAAATTATTGTTACTGACTTAATCCCCAAAGGGAAAAGAAGGGGAAAGAAATTACAGTAATAAAAAGGAGATTTTCCTTTAATCAGCTTCTTATGAAGAACTGTAAAGCAAACTCCTGGTACAGGATGAAGGTGATTATACCTCCCAGATGGCACAGGACTAAAGAAATATGTGGACAACTATTTCTTCTCCAAGAAATAAAGGCCCATCACCATGCTTACTCCAGGATGAGTCAGAGCATTAGAGCACTGAGCTCTGAGCAAAGGTGCTTAATGGTTCCGAGAGAAGGTGCATCACCCTCTCTGACAGGGCTCATTTGCATACACCCGGTTAATCCCAGCAGGAGGTATGCATTCAGGGGTCTCCCAGAGCAGAAAACTAGAGGTTCTTAGATAAAAGCAGTTCCTTACTAAACTTTATAACCTCATTCTAAACTCCAGTTGTCAGTTAACAGCTTTCAGGATGACATCTTAAATCAAGAAAATGCCACACGTGTACAGTAACTGGCCTCATCTTTTCTGTAAATTGCTGCCTGTGGTTTTCAAAAACATAGTAAATTGCTGGCAATTGACAATGTGTCTCCCCTGCACGGCTAACTTCCCTTCTGCACAGTTAAAAAATCAGGCTTAAATTATTCATCAGATCACCCAATGTCTAGGCTCTTCTGACTGTCATTGATTCGGGACCAGTAGCCTGCCTGCCTTTTATACTGAAGAGAAATTCATGCTCCCGGCATATAAGATTAATTGCATGCAGGAAATAATAATACTCTTTGTCTCAGTATCTCAGTTAACGGTGAGCACAACTCACTGCACAACCAGCATTTCTGCTTCCTATGCTGTCCTGAAGCAGGACAGAGTATTTTCTCACACTAATACTTAAAATAGCCTTAATACGCCCTTATACTTCTAATATACTGAGGAGGTGTTTTCTCTATTAATTCTATCATTACAGGGCAGGAAAAAAAATGGTGAGTTATATGTACAAACTAAAACATCAGACGGACCATTTAGGAATGAGGCCATCAAGCCATTGTTCATTGTTCTGGAAACAGGGTCAAATCAACTCCCCAGGGATGCCTGGGTGGCTCAGTCATTAAGCGTCTGCCTTCGGCTCAGGTCATGATCCCAGGGTCCTGGGATCGAGCCCCTCATCGGGCTCCTTGCTCAGTGAGGAGCCTGCTTCTCCCTCTCCCTCTGCTGCTCCCCCTCCTTGTCCTCTCTCTCTCTCTCTCTGACAGATAAATAAATAAAAATCTTTAAAAAAAAATCAACTCCCCAGACAGCTCAACCGAATTGAATTTTTGTTGCTAAAATAAATATGGGGATAGAGCGCTTGGTTTGAAAGGGCGTCTTAACACCATTTTTCTTTCAGCAGCAGACATGGGATTTTTCAGGAAGCATATTTACCCTTCCTTGAAATACTTTTTGAATTAGGACTGGCTCTAAGCTAAATAGTGCAGTGCAACAACCTTGTATTTGAGGAACACGTTTGTCTACTTATGCACAGGGCAATTAACTTCGGATCATCTCGAAGGGATTCCCAACAGCCTGGCATTATCTCCTGACTGTGTCTGCCTGGACAGATATTTCCCGGACACTGGTAGTAAAGGTCTGTAACTTGATAGCTCCCTTGTTTAGAGTATGTCCCTACAAGACCATGTCCCAAAGGTAGTGACCTTGGCTCTGATGCATGTAATTCCATGGAATTGTCTCACCAACGTCTGCTGGCCAGAAGAGAGTCTGAGAAAAGAGCGTGGGATGGAGGTGGGTGGATAGATGCAAATTCATTTCAGATTTTAAAACTCAAAGCATGTTTCTTACCTATGGTATGTCAATAACAGCATCTGTGTTTGTGAAGGTCAGCTTAGTAGTACTTGTAATGTTCTTCTTCACTGAATGTGTCCAATCCTCATCCCATCTTCCTTAGGAAACCTCCTCTGATCCTGGTGAAGACTATATTCCCTGCTCTGTGATTCCCTGCTCTTTTTCCTTCATTATCATAACACTGTTATTGTTATTTTCTTGTTATTACTCATTTAATGTCTGTCTTTCCTATGATACAGAACATTTTATGAGGGCAAGAACTGAATATAGCCCTAGTGCGTGACACAGTGCTTCAAATTAAGTAAATACTAAGTAAGATTATCTGTAGAATTATATGTGATTAGTTAGACATTATTTTTGGCTGTGTATATCAAGCCCCCAAACACATCTTCTACTATAAGAGAATTCTGGTCATAGGCAGCTCAGGGTAGTATGAAAACTTCACAGAGTTATTAGGTTCCCAAGGCTCCTCTTTACTTTTTATTCTATTTTTCTCATTCATGGCTAACATCCTCAGGGTCACCTCACAGTCCAAGATGGCTATCACCACTGTGGTCGCAGAATAATGGCCCCCAAATATGTCCATGTCCTAATCCTCACTACCTATGAATATGGTACCTTCCATGACAAAAGGGCTTTGCAGATGCGATTGAAGTGAAGAACCTCGATATGCTGAGATTAACCTGTGTTATCCAGGTGGGCCCAATCTAATCATGTGAGCGCTTAAAAGTCGAGAAGTTTTCCTGGCAGCCAAAAATCAGAGAGGTGCCAGAATGAGAAGGATTCAAACTGCCATTTCTAGCTTTGACGACGGAGGATGGGACATTGGCAGCCTCTAGAGGCTGGAAAAGAGAAGGAAAAGATTCTCCCCTAGATCTTCCCGAAAGGAATACAACCCTGCTGACACCTTGATTTTATTTTATTTTTTTTAATTTTAGTGAGATATAATTGACATATAACACTGTATACATTTAAAGTGTACAACATGATGATTTGATAGATATATTGCAAAATAATTGCTACAATAAATTTAGTTAATGTTCATCCCCTCACATAGCTATAAAATTTTTTTTCTTGAGATGAGAATGCTTAAGATCCATTCTCTTAGCAACTTCAACTATACAATATACAGTACTGTCAATTATAGTCATCATATTGTACCTAGCATCCCAGAACTTATTTACTTTATAACTGGAAGCTTGTAACTATTGACCACCTTCACCCATTTCCCCAACTCCCCAAGCCCCACTTCTGGCAACCACCAATCTGATCTCTGTATCTATGAACTTGGTTTCCTTAGACCCCACATACAAGTGAGATCATATGGTATTTGTCTTTCTCTGCCTGACTTACTTCCCTTAGCATCATTCATGTCCTTAAGGTCCATCCATGTTGTCACATGGCAAGATTTCCTTTTTTTTATGACTGAATAATATTCCTGTGTGTGTGTGTACACATATCAAATACATACAGACATTGATCACATTTTCTTGATCCATTCATCTGTCAATGGACACATAGATATGTAGGTTGTTTCCACGTCTTGACTAATATAAATAATGCTGCAATGAACATGGGCGGTGCAGATATGTCTGTGGGACAATGATTTCATGTCATTCAGATATATTCCCAGAAGTGGAGTTGCCGGATCCTATGGTAGATCTATTTTGAATTTTTTGAGGAACACCCATGCTGCTTTGCATAGTATGTTTGACATCTTGATTTTAGCCCATTGAGACTTGTAGGATTTCTGACCCACAGAAGTGTAAGATTTGTATTAAGTATAAGATTTGTATGCTTTTTTTTTTTTTTAAAGATTTTATTTATTTGACAGAGAGAGACACAGCGAGAGAGGGAACACAAGCAGGGGGAGTGGGAGAGGGAGAAGCAGGCTCCCCGCAGAGCAGGGAGCCCGATGTGGGGCTCCATCCCAGGACTCCAGGATCATGACCTGAGCCGAAGGCAGTCGCTCAACCAACTGAGCCACCCAGGCGCCCAAGATTTGTATGCTTTAAGTCACTAAGTTTGGGCCTGTTTTGACACGAAATTAGTTCCTTAGCAGCCTTTCCAGAAGTCCTTCATAATTCTTCTGCTTCTATCTCAGTGGCCAGAACTTAGATGACCACACCGACTCTTACAGGAGCAAAGAGATACATGTTTTTTAGCACTTCTGTCTCACGCGAAAGCAGGGTTTTCCCTGACTCTTAATCAGAAAAAGGGGGACTAGATAATAGAAGGGAACCAGAAACCTCAGCCACCACTTGTTTAACAAAAGCATAATTAGATGAATACAGTTGAAAACCTAGAAAACTAGGAAAATGACATAATCTTCATAGAAGTTGATTTCCTATTTGGAAATTGATTTAACAAATGGATATCTTTCCTTTAAATTTTCAGTTCTCTAAATTTCATTCAATTTTTGTCTCTTCCATCTAATTTTGATCTTAGAGATGTGTGCTTTTAAAATTTCTATACTTTTAGCAAATTAAGAACTACTGATACTCAGATCCCATAAATACAAGACCTTGAGTCAAACCAGCTTCCACAAGAATAAAGTAGAACTACTTGTTTAATACCCTGATTTTTTTCTTCAGCTTCATCTTTTATTTGAATGTGAAATAGTCTGCCTGGTTTTTATAGTAAATGGAAAGACCCCCCCAAAGAGCCAAGCTTTCAGGGAGTCCAGAGTGCTAGATGCTTCAGCATGACAATTGTAGCACACAAGTACGCTAACCGTTCCCAGCAACACAACTGGACGGTGTATCGCTACTGTGCTGTTATTCCTGAGTCAGCAAACAGGCCGAGGGTGATTCATGCTGAGAACTTCCAGATGATGGAAGAGATACAGCCTTGTCCCTGATTACCAGACACTTGGAGGCTTGTTTCCGATTCCCCTTTCCTCCTATCTTCCCGTGTCTCCGTCCTGCGGTCTGAGCAGACAGCTAGTTCCACCTCATCTTCTGGGCAACCTTTGCTCTGGGAACTGTTTCTCGGTTGTCCTGTCTGTCAGTCCTCAGCTAGGACATGGAGGGCTGAAACTGCTCCTGCCTCCTGACGCTCTTGCCCGGGCGGGCGTGTGCTCAGACAGGATCCCAGTCAGCTCTGCTGGTGGGCAGACGTGACTCGCAAGGACCTTCATACTAAAGGGCATGTCATTACAAGGATTTCTGAATTGTCATTCTGCTAGTGCTCCCTGCATCAAGAGAAAGCAAAACATACCTCCCTTCTTGTCTCTCATCTTTGACACTAATCTCCTGGCCAATCATTTTTTTCACAGCTTCTCCTATATATCTGGTTTGATTTCCTTATCATTCTGTTTATCCTGCGTTCTCAAGCTTATCCTTTCTGAGCCAGGGATCCCGAAATCGTGTGCCATGGCAGCTGGTGGGACAACACTGGGCTTCCAGTGGCTGCCATGACAAATCGCTGCACAGATACTTTTAGGGCCATTTGTGTTCAAGACCCCAATCAGTCAGAGGCTTCAGGCCCATACTTCCTCATACCATCACAGAACAAGAGACACTTTCTCTGTGCAAAGAGAACCTTTTAGATATTATCAGTGTTATCTGTGATGTCCCCTCTACAGGTTACATAGGAGAATTTGGTACAAAGCATGTAAATGACTTGTGATTGCCTTCATCTGAGAGTAGTGTTGAATAATTGTTATCATAGGCTCCTCTGTTGTACAGGGCCCTTGAGCTTAACGCTCGTTAGTTATAATTTGGCTGTGTGGTGCTCTTTTATTTTATAAAACTACACCATGGTATATGCTGCTACTCTTGTTTTATAAAGTAAATAAATGCAACTAATCAGACTCTCTTTTGAATCTTGTGAACACTGGAAATGTCACCTGGAATTCACTAGGATTGTACTCTTAATTGACATTTCATAACAAAGAGGTTGTGTCTTCAAAACAAACTAATTAACATCACAGCAAGAAATTCCAAAATCTTAATGGCATTTTCTCATGTTCTATTCATTCTACACATTGTGCTAAAATGGTCTTATGTTCAACTGACTGCATCAAAAATTCTGCAGTAGCTACTTTAAATTGTCTTTACAAACATAGCAAAGCATTTGAATATAAGCTATAAAAGTGTGGTTTCTCTGCAGCACCAAAGTTTTCTTGAAGATAATGCTCTACATGGAAATTCAGCAGGCATGGCCAACTCAGAATGGTTTAACTTATGTAACCCATGGCTTAACAAATTACATCTATTAGAATCATCATAGATTTATTAAAAATAAATATCATCTAGGGGCACCTGGGTGGCTCAGGTCATGATTCTGGGGCCCTGGGTTAGAGCCTGCTTCAGGCTTCCTGCTCAGTGTGGAGTCTGCTTCTCCCTCTGCACCACCCGCCGCCACCCCCCCCCCCCCCCAGCTCATGCTCTCTCTCTCTTTCTCTTTCAAATGAATAAATAAAATAATTTAAAAATGAATATCATTTCATCGAATTTAGGGAGAATTAGGCATATTTGAAGACTGTCACATCGGCAGAGGCCACTAGTAGAAGCTGAAAAGACTAAGGCCAGCATGACGTCAGAATCTGCAACCTCCACCATCAGCTATAGGATGGTGATGTAAGCAGTTGACTACTTCCTGTCTGCTCTCCCAGAAGAGTAGAGTCACAAGAAGGGAGGAGAGGGGTATGTGAAGGCCTTAAGCACGGTCAGCTCTGGTGAGGGCACAACAGATCTGAATCAGACATGAGACTAATTTTGAATGACCAAATCTGTTACAGAATCTATACACAATGTAATAAGGAATGGAAATAGGGTTTGAGACAAAATAGTTGAGAGACTGTTCACTCTCAAGAAATAAAACTAGTTTATAATTATAATCCAGTGAGTTGAGACAATAAACTAGCTATCCAGGTACCATGTTTACCCTTCTTTAAAAATTGATCTCAGGCATATTTTCATTATAAGAATATGAATAAACTATAAAATACAAAAAAACCCCTTCTGTGTAGTTTTCCAATTATATTTGCCTGGGCCTTGTTCAATACAGTTTCTCTAGTCATACAGCAACAGAACTTACTGTTGATAGAATAATACATCCATCTGCTTTTTTGGAAAAAAAAACTATTTGAACGTCTACAGAGGGGCATAAGATTATCACACAAATTTCTGATTAAAAACTCCTAACACCACCCACCCTGCAGCATTTATTTATTTTTTTTTTAATTTTATTTATTTGCGAGAGAGAGAATGAGAGACAGAGAGCATGAGAGGGAGGAGGGTCAGAGGGAGAAGCAGACTCCCCGCCGAGCAGGGAGCCCGATGCGGGACTCGATCCCGGGACTCCAGGATCATGACCTGAGCCGAAGGCAGTCGCCTAACCAACTGAGCCACCCAGGCGCCCTGCAGCATTTATTTAGCAGTATGTTATACTTTCTATATGTCATTGGACTATAACATAGGGGCAAATTATATTTTTAGAGCAAATGTTTTCAAGACATTTGCATTTGATGAATTTTATGAAAAATAAAGTACTAAGTTTAAACTGGGTTATAATTTTCTTTATATGGAAAAGAAGCTACAGGGGAAAACAATGATTTTCCCATATAAAGAAGGACCCTGAGGATGCTATTTTAAGAAGTTGTGTTCACTTAGATCCATGCCAAAAGAAAAAGTATAGTTTAAGTCTTTCGGAATAAGAAATGCATAAATATATTTATGCTGCTTTGCTATTTAAAAAATAATAATTGTATTATTTTGGAGAAAAAGGGTTTAGACATAAAAGATGAATGAACCACAAGGAACCAAACATAAAAATAAACATTTGCAAGTCTTTGGGTCTTATATTAATTTAATGCCTGGAAGCAGATTGTGATGGTTCTTCCTTTATTAATCCTAATAACTGGGTAGATATCCGCTTCCACTTCCATCTTCCCCTATCCCAGTCAATATCATATGCAAAAACATTCTTTCTGGATAGCAGGATAAGTACATAACAATATGTTAATTCTGATCCTGAAATATTTTGCTATTCTAGTGAGCTTAGTTTATGCATTTTCCCAAAGTGTCTCATTGATATAGATATGACATTTACTTCATGATAGAGTAAATAGAATACCATTCTTGTAGTTCTAAATGTAGGCATAATTTTGCTGGGTTTCTGAGATGCTCCTGTATCATTTGCTGCTACATGATTCTCAAATAAAGATATTTTGTGCCCTAGCTTCACCCCTCTGTAAGCATCATATTTCAAGATTCCTTTTGAAAAATGTCCAGGTAGGAAGAGATCATGAAAAGGAAAAGATAAACATAAGTTTAATATTCATTGCTAGATTCAGTAAGTTGCATTTATTTCAATAAAAAAGAAATACACTATACATCATTGATTTAGTTTGAAACTGTCATCCGAAAAAGAATTCTTTGAGACAAAAATATTTAGACTGTTTATAAGAAATAATGGGTGGATTGTAAACAGCCGAAGGAAACTGAAGTTCTGTTTCCTAAGCAATTGCTCCTGTACATAATTCTGAATTGACTCTAAAAGTCTTCTACTTGAAAGTGCCTGTCCAAAGCCACAGTTAGTGGGAGAATCCAACCTTGAAGGAAAATGAATCTTGAGTAAGAAAGATAATTTTTTCAGTAAGTACAGAAGAACAATTCAGGTTAGGTAATAAGAATGAGCCTTGAAAAGAAGAATTATCTCATTGATCTGGCCTGGCTGCTCAGGTGAAATATTCAACTGAAGAATCTCACAAGAGAAAAAGACCCTTATGTATGAAAAGGTGACAATTTAAGTCAAAAAAAGGCAAACAACAACAACAAAAAAAAAACAGAGAGAGTGCTATTATTGCCATTGGGGGAAATGGCTTAAATTTCCTTAAGAATCAAAATACCTATAAATTAGGTCACAATGGAAAAAGTCCAGTTGTTAAAACATGATATAGAAGGAAAAAAATGAAGGTAGGTTTCCTTTTGTGTGAAGGCAATGTAAAGCACCTATACAGAGTAGAAATCAGTAAGGGTTAGTCTCTCTCTCTCTCCCACCCCTTGTTTATAAGTTTTTGAAAGGTCCCCGATCAAAGCAGATGATTAATAAGATATTCATAGAACTTGTTTATATTTATTTTTCTGTCTAAATTATGCTCATGCACAGTCATGCACATTTTATATTCTATGAAAATGAGCCACACTCAAAATTCTCTAGGATCACAATGTGTAAGCTCCACACACCTTTCAAGAAAAGGTGATTAGAAGGAATATTAGCTCAAAGTTTGTACACTTTAGAGCAAGCAGGAGCATGGCGTAAGATATTAGCTTAAATTCCTTTGGAATTAAAAAGAAAGTACAACTTAAGTTCTCAACACAACTTATTTTTCACTCTCTTTAAATGTGGTAAATAAGTTGAGTTTTCATATTTACATTCTGAATGTATTCCTAGGGAGGAAAAAAATGATTTCAAGTCTTGCAACCTCCAAAGAAGCAGCAATAACTTATTAATTGTGCCCTGGGTGATCTTAAACTGTGGCAGAAAAACAGCCTCAGAGACTTCCAAAGATGCATAAAGTTCTCCTAGGGGGAACAGTAGGGACACCAGGAGAATCCAGCTGCAGAAGTATTTCAAAAAAAGCCATTTACATGTTGAAGGAAAGGATTTAATTAATAGTGCTTCAGCTGTGAAGTTAATATGCAGATCTGAGGTCCTATCACAAGGGACTGTTACATATTTTTTAAACACGTCACTCAGTCTTACATTTTTTCCCCTTACGGCTCTTGCATAGTAATAAATATATGTCCCGAAGGCTTCAGGCGAGAATCATGATGTCTGCTAATTTCTTCAATAATAATAAAGATGATGATGTTGATGGCAATTATGAGAACCACTATTTACTGAAACCTCACTCTCTGCCAAGATCTCTTCTAAGTCCTTTATATGCATTATCTTATTTAATTCTTTCAACAATCCAGTAAAATTAGTGCTGCAGTTTTCCTCAAAAGGAAGCTGAGGCTCCAGGAGATTATGTAAATGCAGACCCGTAATCATCCCTGACCCCACCATACATGTACACCTTCCTTAAAAACAATACAGCCATTTCTTTTAAGTTCTGGAAGATCTGAAGAGAATCAGGACCCTCAAGACCAGTGATAAACACACGATGCAGAGCTGATTGGCAGATGAGGTAAAAAGGAAAGGAATATCTGGATGTTGGGATCAAGAATCCCCATAAGAGGTCAAATGTAGAATTGTTCATGTCCACAATAATGTGCACGATGAGTTAATAAGAATGATTATGTGGTTACTGTCACTGGAACAACACTGAATAGAGATAATTGTGGAAATTAATCTGAATCCAGTTTGGGGGAAAAGATCTGTTATTTTAGAATGGATATTTTAGGCAAACATCCAGGCCAAAGGAGACTTCTATTAATCTATCCAAGTGGGTAATGCCAAGGAACGCCTTCACGAACTAGCAAGAAATAGAGAGCTCTAGAAAGTATATACCAGCATATATGGACAAGGAATTTCTTATAAAAACTAGAGTCCAACCTCGAAGTGTTGTAGAGGTGCTTGGGTTTGTCAAGCGTCCTTAACTCGGCTCAAGTTTTCAGAATAGATTTCCTACAGACTGCAACTGAGGCTACACTGTGGCTAACCAGGGAAATGTTACCAGCCTTTGAGGCAGTTAATAGAAGGAGAACAACAGAAAATCTTTAAGATGCTCACTTTGGCGTCATCTATCCTTTTAGCGACCTAGAATACTTGGTTGATTGCCTAATGGCATTTGAATGCGTAATAAAATGAGTGACTGGGACTAGTATATCCATCATTTTTAACCTTGCACCCAAAGAAATGAGAAAGAAAAAAACCCTTGACGGGCATATTGATATTAGAAAAGCAGTTACAAAAAGCAGTGCACAAAAGTTACCTTGAGCAGCGGAGGGAAAACAGACTGGTATGGAAAAAAAGACTACCATTATTATCTTCTTATCACTTCATAGGGTTGTTTTGAAGCTTACCTGAGTTACCGTAAATGATGTGCTTAAAACAATGCTTCATACCCAACAAGTGTTGATTACTACTACCATTTATTGGCAAACTGGTCCCGTTTTTATATTTCACAGAGACTTAGCATGGTTAAGTGCTTTGCCTAAGGGCCCATAGTTAATAAGTGCTAAAGACAAGATTTGAGTGAAAGACTTGGGATTTGAAATTCAGTTTTCTTTTAGCATACCATAATACCAATTCCATAGGACAAATTTCTTCTGGTCTAATTTTTTCCCAAAAAATCGGTTTATATGGAAGAAAATAGAAGAGAATTACTACCCAGTACAGTAATGATTTAAAATGACCATTCAAATTACAAGATAAAAAATGCCATGGTTTGAAAAATGCTATGCTTAACTTATTATTCACAATTATTATATTCATAAAATTTGCATTTTAAAATTACTTTATAATCTGCGTGTTACAGAAGATAACTAGGCACTGATTTAAGCACTTTTTTCTGTCTTAAAAATTAGAGGTTAAATGTGATTAATGGCACAAATATTAAGGGTAGATGCTTGTGCATATGTATAAAAGTCAGTATTAGAAATGTCATTTTTGGCTCCTGAACACATTTGCCAATGTGAGAAAATGATGACAAGTTCTAATTATAAGGTTATTATAGTGTAGAATAAAGAGTAACCACCTCTGGAGGTTCCGGAGAAAATCCTTCAGGGATTTTTGCTGCTTAGCTAAATCAAAAATTCTTTGTTACCCTATGCACTTCAATGGAGCCTAACGATTCTGAGTCTGTGCTAGTCAATGCAAATTTTCTAAGATCTAAACCCTCAAATGCTAGTAGAAGACCATTATGTTACTTAGAAGTTTTCAGACGATCATACAATAGAATAAGTTAGCACACATACAGTGAATAATGAGAAATCTGAAAAAAGAAAAAACAAAACACAACAACAACAACACTATAGCTTTCTTATTCTTTTTGTAATTATACTATTACATTTCTTCTCTCTGATTTCTACAAGTAAAAACTGTGCTGGTTTATGAGAAAAATGTATGAGAAACACAGCTAGAAACTTTACCCAAGATGCCCTTACAGTGGGATGGCGAACGAAAGCTGGCTCTGCAGGAGTCACAGTGAAAACTGTGTGCTTTGCTGACACTAGATGCAGACAGACAGAAATGAGGCTGGTAACACGTTGCATCAAGACAACTCTCGTCTGTCTGAGCAGAATTTCAAGATGCACTTAGTTAGTGAATATATCCTCCACTTACACATATAAGGCTTTCATCCTTTGTCAAACTTTTATTTTTTCAGAATTAATATTGAAACAAAGACAGTGACTTGCTATTCATATTTATTACATTAACGTTTTTGTCAATCTCTGTTTCCACTTTAAATTACGAGAATGCTCAAAACCACTTTTCATTTAACATTTGGGGCTGTTGTCACTGTGACATTAGGCCTTTTTAAACTGGACATGAGGATACACTGGAAGCTGAGTTTCAGTACAGCTTAACAAACCAAACCATAAAGCCATAGTTAAACCATAAAGCTCCTAAGATCATTCTTTCCTGATCAGTATCCAAACTTATTTTTGATTAGTATTACATTTATAATGTTATTCAGATTACCCCTCCTCTCTCTCTCTCCCTCTCTCTCTCTCTCTATATATATATACATACACACACACACACTCTCTCTCTATATATATATAATACACACACACTCTATATATACACACACACATATAGTCATAATAATTATTTATTAGTGTACTCTTTTTAAAGTGTACCTATTTAAAAGCATGATAAACTTACCTTAGAGAGTCCACCTACTTCCAAATAAAAGCAGATAATGAACACGTTCCAGGTGACCCAGAGGGCAGTCCATACTGTGTACTAGAGAGAAAGGGATCAAGGGGGAGAAAGAGAAGAAAAAACGTAGAGATTAAAGGCATGTATACTAAATAAATCAATAATAAAAATGTCAATAAGTCTAAGTCTTCTGGGAAGAAGCAGGGCACGCTCAGAAAAGAGTGCTCCTTATGAGGTCCCCTAAGATCTAGAAATTAAAAATCCAATAGTTTCTTTGGCTTTCAGTGGATGCCAATAAAGCTAGATTTATTTTTAAAGTGCTTTGCTGGCTTGCAGATAAAGTTAAATCCAAGTGCTGACTTGATTTCTGTTTTCTGAGTATTAGCTTTTCCAGGAAATACAATTATGCAAATTTTCTGTGGGTTATCTATCTA
>NC_138372.1:108834586-108860084 GCF_054177405.1 Leptonychotes weddellii | reverse complement strand
ATATACCACATCTTCTTTATCCATTCATCTGTCGATGGACATCTTGGCTCTTTCCACAGTTTGGCTATTGTGGACATTGCTGCTATAAACATCGGGGTGCACGTACCCCTTCGGATCCCTACTTTTGTATCTTTGGGGTAAATGATGAGATTTTAAACCTATCTGGAGAGCTTGACATATACTCCTTAAATCATTTTCTCAGTAGAAAATCCCGGCAGATATTTTAGAGTATCATATTCTGTGATATGAGTTCATCCATTTCTTAAAAGAGATTTTATTTATTTATTTGAAAGAGAGTGCACAAGGGGGAGGAGGGGCAGAGGGAGAAGCAGACTCCCTGCTGAGGGGGTAGCCTGACATGGGGCTTGATCCCAGGACTCTGAGATCATGACCTGAGCCAAAGACAGCCGCTGAACTGACTGAGACATCCAAACACCCTGAATTCATCATTTTTTTTAAAGATTTTATTTATTGGGGCGCCTGGGTGGTTTAGTAGTTAAACATCTGCCTTAGGCTCAGGTCATGGTCCCAGGGTCCTGAGATGGAGCCGCACATCAGGGCTCCGTGCTCTGCGGGAAGCCTGCCTCTCCTTCTCCCACTCCCCCTGCATGTGTTCCCTCTCTCGCTGTGTCTCTCTTTGTCAAAAAAATAAATAAAATCTTTTTAAAAAATTTTAAAAAAACGAAGATTTTATTTATTTATTTGAGAGAGAGAGAGAGCATACAGAAGAAGGGGGATGGGGCAGTGAAGGAGGGACAAGCAGACTTCCCACCGAGCGGAGAGCCTGATGTGACTGGATCCCAGGACCCTGGGATCATGATCTGAGACTGAAGGCAGATGCTTAACTGACTGAGCCACCCAGGCGCCCCCTGAGTTCATCATTTTTTTAAGTAAAATGATTGGCTTAGTATAACACACTAGAAAAAAATAACTACAGGCTTGAATGCTAGAACTGGTATATGATTTTGGAAAACAAACAAAAACCCAAATCTCCTACTTACGCCTGCCTTCTTGTAAGAAACATAAATTACCAAATATGTTTGGTTTCTTTACTTTCATCAGTCCATCACTGATGATAATGACTAACCACTTTTTCAAAATGAAGCTTACTGATTTATTTAGCTCTGGGCTCAAGGCTCCCATGTAAAACTAAGTTAAGTAATTCCTTTGGATCATATTTTATTGAGATCATATACATACATGAAAATTCATCCTAGATTAGGCAAAATCCATTTTGAATAGAGAATTAAAAATTACGGGACCATTACAATTGTAGACATGCCACAGTTTATTACATTTGCATTATATACAATTACATTTTAATCAATTATACAATGTATTAAAATATACACTTAAATAATTTGTGTATGGTTGATGAAACAGATAAATTTCATATAGTCCAGTGAATGCCAATAATGTCATTATCATATTAAAATGATATTTATTGTTTTCTATATCTAAACATTTTATAGTTCCACCTGCTGTATTTGGACACCAATTTTACACACTTCAGGCATTTTTCTAGATTTACTTTGATAAAATAGTAATTCTAATAAAATGATCCAACGATTAGCTATGTTGATGGCACTAGAAACCGCAGATTTGAAATGAAAATGGTACCCTAGGTATTTTTTTAGTTATGTGGCAGGTGTATGCCTGAATAGCTTTAATTTCCTTGGACATAAAGAAATGTCCTCCATCCAGAAAGCTGAATTTACCTTGGTTAAAATTCACCTTCAGCAAGCTGTGGAGAAGAGAAACGATCAAACGCCTAAAGAGAACCACACCAGAACCACATTCATTTCATGGGCATTTCCTGATCATCAAGTGATCTGTCACCATCCCCTGCTCACACAAATGAGAGGATGCACAGAAATGGCTAAAACACAAAATAATCAGAGCGAGGTAAGAAGCAGCACCATGTTTTCAGTTTTCAATCCCCTGTTTGTTTGTGACTCTAATTAGTTCCTTGGAACATTCCCCTAAAAATGCATCATTTTATTTATTGGCCCATCAGCGATGTAAATATGCAGTTTTTTATGTCCAAACAGGATGGATGTGCTCAGATAAAAAAGAAAGCTTGAAGAGCAGCTGCAGGCAATTTATTCTGAAAAGCAACCCTATTTTAAAGCTGTCACGCATCACAAAAACCTTTAAAGTGAACTTTTCAAACAGAGGAAAATCCATTTTCTTTTCTGTCAGAAGATGCATGGATAGCATTCTTTTTTATGATATTAAAGAAAACACACATAATGAAAGAGAAGCTGAATTAACACCACTTATTAGAAAATCTGCTTGCTTTCTTGGAGACACTGTATCTATTAAATTTATTCTCTGATAACTTACTTAAAAATGATTCATGATGACATGAGATAAGAGCACAAATCAAAGGTCAGAAAAAATCTAAACAGGGAGGGGATCATATCGAGTATTAAAAGAGAGGCAGCTTTAATAACTCTTCAAACCATGAAAAGTAAGTTTCAGTAGTTGACCCAGAACAACACGGGTTTGAATTGCACAGGTTCTTATATGAGGATTTTTTTCGATAAGTACAGGATGGCACTGTAAATGTATTTTCTCTATGATTTTCTTAATAACATTTTCTTTTCTCTAGCTTACATTATTGTAAGAATACAATATATAATACATAAAACATACAAAATATGTGTTAATTGACGGTTTCTGTTATTATAAGCCTTCCAGTCAACAGTAGGCAATTGGTAGTTAAATTTTGGGAGAGTCAAGAGTTATATTTGGATTTTCAACTGTTGGGGGGTGGGGAGGGTTGGTGTTCCTAACCCTCCTGTTGTTCAAGGGTCAACTGTGTTGTATTTTAAAAAGTCAACTAACAACAAAAAGCCCTTCCAAAATAAACAGAACACCACTGCATTTTTTTACTTGATTGTTTGATCTAATTTCCATGTTAAGCTATTTTGTCATTTAGTTTATAGGCAAATATCTTCTCTCTAAATGTCATAATCTCTAGAGACACCACTTACGCCTTAGAGCTTGACATTAATAATAATGACCCAGAGCCACTAAATGAAGTTAAATGAGATCCAGGTTGCTTTGTTAACTCACAGAGGATGAATTTATTTTAGAAATCTCTGTCAAAATGGTTCTCATCAATGGAGCAGGCCCGGGAGTGCATACTGGGTGCATCTCTTCCCAAATCCATGGTCAGTGACCTCAAGTTGGGAACTTGACATCAACCATTACAGGAATATGTACAACATGGACATTGGGAAATGCTAAAAATCAGGGTTTTGTTTGTTATGAGAATCTATTGTTAAACGTTACCTGTGCACCACTGAATACAGCACGTAGAAAAGAGTGCTTCTGATTCAGGAAGGTAATGAAAGGAAGTGATCAAATGTGCAATGTAGCATGAACAGAAAGCATCCAGACCTGATGAGCACAGAAGAATGGAGGGCTCAAAGATGGTACCAGCAGAGATGCCATAGCTAAGAAGAGAATGACCGAGACATCTGAAGAATTTGAGGTATAAATGTAGAGAATTCAAGAAAATATAGGCAATAAGACACTCCAGGGAAAGCAAAAAACCAACCAGTCACCCGTGTAAAACAGGAAGCAGTGATCTAAAGAACAATGAAATAATTTCTAAGTGAACCGTAAAGTAGGTAAGACTCTGGAAGCTATAAGAATATGAGGAAAAAGGATATGTTTCTTTTCCTAATAAGATAAAAAATAAATTCAATCAGAATCTTAATAATAATGGAAGGAAAGATAAGAGAGGGAAAGAAAGAAGGAAGGAGGGAAGGGAGGAAGAAAGGGAGGGAGGGAGGAAAGAGGACCAAATCAGTGATGCAAGGAAAGCATGGTTCAAAGATACCAGGCAAATTAGAATGGGGAGTTATTTTGAATGTAAATATGAAGAAGCCATTCAAACATTCTCCTTGAGTGGCAGAGGGTTGGGAACCATTGGAACTATTGGAGAGAAATGTAACCCTAGCTCATACTTGGGGCTGCATGAAAAATAGTCCATACTCATTATCATGTAAATGTTGCTTACTGGATTATAGCTTTCAGAATCAAATTGTAGAAAGTTTGAAAGTCTTCATTATGCTTATGGAACAAAATATAAGTGCAATTTGATCATACAAAGCATATTTAACAAGAGTTGGGAAAGGCTTAATGTTCTGTATGTATGGCAATAGGAATGGAGTGTGCTTTAAACTTCTTTCTGCAGGGTCAGGCATTTCCTTTTACCAGGCTCCAAGGTGGGAATATTCCCTATAAATCTATGAATCATTAACTGCAACCCACTTTAACCACACACACCAGTCACTCAAGAAATATTTCTGCTTCCTTATTTTATGTCCACACAAATAGGAGCACCTTTAAAACACAGTAACTTTTTTATTGATTCATATATTATGTTTAATGATTCACATGGTATTTTGTTTAATTGCTCATAATTATTACTAATCGTGAAAATTAATTTATACTTAAAGAGCTATAAAAACTCCAGGTGACCAAACATTTCCCTAGGCATTTACCTAGGCTGGGTCTACAAAATAAGCTTCTGCTCAAACAAAAGCTGGGTTAGAATGTTCATTCTTAAGGAGTGAGTACCCTTGGAGATTCAACTTCCCAGTAAGAAAAGTGAGCTGGCTTTTGCTCTCATTCCCCTTGGACTTTTCCCCTGCTCACTGGAGGCAGACACAATAAAAAGGATCAAAACAAGGTTCTTCATGTTGGCAGAATCATAAGAAAGCATTTGATCAAACCATAGTTCTATAAAAGACTGAGAAATTAAAGCATATTGTATGACTGATATTCTCATCTCTAAAATCTCATGGCCACTCAACTCCCAGAGGATTTTTCATGCTTGGAGGTGATAATGCCCAACTTGTATGCTCACAGACCTGTCCTAGGCCAAATTATGGTCTTATATTTCAAGCTCTACTTTGTGAATATTTCTTCATGGCTCTAAAAAAAGGATCAATAGCATTTATATAATGATTCTGTTTCATAGAGCCATGTCACAAAGAGTTCTAACAACTTGGAGATTTACCACTATGCTAAAGTAGGCGCTATTCCAGAGAAGTTTCTGTGTGTTTGTAGATAGGTAACCAAGCCTTAGGAGGTATGTGTTCCTCTTCTAGTGTATCCAAGAATTCTAGATATGGCCTGTTCGTGATTTGGTTCATCCAATAAAGACAGGAATAATGTTAAGGGCTTCACAATTTCTGCCTGGTTTTGTATTATCTTCGGTAGGGTTCGATGGCAAAGGTTATTCCATTGAATCTAGAAACCAATCATTTAGTGAAATGAAGAAAGTCAAATCAAGTTTAATATATCACCTCCTTTTTCTGTTGCTTGATTTTTAGTACCCTCTCAGTGGCTGAATGACCATTAGTGTTTATGTAGCTAGATTCTTCAAGAAGAATTAATTGAAAGAGAATTTGTAGTAGTTGGTCTTTCTAGAGTCCAAAGTATGCTTTGAACGGCAGGCATTACAAAAACCACATGATACCAGATCATATATGAGATGATTAGTGAATGTAATGCAGAAAGACAGGAGAGACAAGCATAAAATAGTTTTAAAAATAACTTTTAATCCAATCACTAGAATGTCATCGGTGATTTCTTTTTAGATTTAGTTTTTTGAACCTAAAACCAATTATCTTTTCTTTTGTGTAAATTCATTCATTTGTTCAGCATGTACCACTTCACAGTTGCTCTGAGGGTATAAGGATGAATGGCAGAATTCTTGGACTGGAGAAGCTAGTTCATACTTTAGTGGGGAAGAAAGACATAGACCAAATAATTATAATAAAATATATATACTGTGGTAAAGAGCTATAGGAACACAGAGAAAAGTGTTTTAACCTCTGCCTGGTATGACCAGCATGTTTAAGACACCTTTACAAAAAAGGTGCCTATTGAGCATGGTTCCCAAAGAATGGTCAAAACTTTTCATGCAAAGAAGAGTGGGGGCAATTAAATTAACAATGAAATACAATTAAAGAGCAATTAATTAAAACAATCAATTAAATAATTAAACAGTTTGTTAAATTAATTAAAGAACAATTAAAGCAAAAGGCACAGCAGAACATTTCAGAGTGCCATAAAATGCCAATTTTAGTTCCACTAAATTTAAGTCCACTTTCAGGAATTTATCTTAATTGGACAAGTCGAGGCAACATTGCATAGTGTTAGGTACATAGACCCTTGAAACAGACTGGCTAGTTTCTCAAATCCTGACTGTCACTTATTAACATGTGACCCTGGCCAATATACTTAAATTCTCTGTGTCATGGCTCCTCATCTGTAAAATGATAGAATCTATTTCATCATGTTGTTTTGTAGACTGAATGAGTTGATATATATAAGACACTTAAATCTGTGCCTCATGCACATATATATGCACACACATACACACACACATATGTCTGTGTGACATATATGTATATGTGTGTATATGTGTGCATATATACACTATATATATATACACGTGTTTGCTCATATAAGGATGTTCACAAAAGTGATGTTCATAATGAAGGGGGATAGAAAACTAAGTGTCCGATATTATGACATATTAAAAGTATATGTTGATAAGATGAACCACTACATATCCATATAAAATAATGTAGATCGATATGTATTGATTTTTAAAAAACTGATCATAATATATTACATAGGACAAAATCATGTGTACATATAATGACATTCTACTTGATAACAAGAAACATATCTAGTCATTCAATCAACATATTTTGAGACCCTACTAAGTGTATGAAATGGTTGTGTAGCTATCCATGTAAATCTTGTGTAGAAACATACAACATTAAATCCACTTGTCTAAACTGTAACCAAATACTGGAATCTTGGTCATTTAAACATTATTGCTATTTAAGTTTTTCTAAAAATTTTACTCAACAAACATGGATTACTTAAGAAAAAGATTTGTGCTTTCTCCCATCATGTCTCTCTCTCCCCCACTCTCTCTCTCTCTCCCCCTCTCATTCTGTGTGTGTGTGTGCACACGCTTTTTACCTTAATCCACACTATTTTACATCGACAGCATACATACTGAAACAAAACATCAAGAAGCATGTTTAATCTTATGCGTGCCATAGTCTGATCTATTCTATTGTATCTCATTAGCAGTGCAAGTCTAGACCAACTAAATTGGTTTCCAACCTACCAGTTGGTCAAGAATTGTCGTTTGCTAAGCACTAGTATAGCACACATGCTGTGGAAGATACTTCCTCAGGGGAAGATGAAGAGCAAGGTGTGCCTGGCTAAAGAGTTTGTGCTTTACCTTGTTAAGAAGCCATTAAAGGTTTTATCTCATGCATAAAAGAGTTTCATAAACAGTATTATGCTTTAGAAATCCCCTCTGTCAGAGGTTTGGAAGTGTTTTTATCCTGTTTTGTAATGGGAATAGAGAGGTAATGGGGGTAAAGTAAGACTTGGATTGAAGGTAGGGCACACGGTGGAAGGTATTGCAATTTTCACATGAGAGACGATGGAACCCTGAACTAAGAAGTAAGACAAGGGAAATCAGAACAGAGACAGTGTAGAAATATTCAAGAATGAAATTTAATGGCCACTTATATGTGAGAGGTGAAGGAGAACCCAGGTCAACTTGGCTTACATCTTTGCTCTGACCAAAGAAAACTTGCTGGGTGGATACTGTTACAATCATTAAAAGTGAGGTGAAAGATTACAGTTTTGAAGCTGATGTGTTTGAACTCCTTACAAATCTTACACAGCATCCTATTACATATTCCAACTGTGGGCTTTCCCTATCTTTTTTTTTTTTCTTTAAAGACGGATTACAACCTAGTGTGGATGGTACACCAGTAGATTGTGACCTTGATAATACCTCAAAGCAAGGAACTGTGAACTTTGCCACTGAACTCAATACAGGTATGGAAACCTCCTCCTTTCTGTCAATATGTGCATAAAAAGTCAATTTAGATTAAGCCAAATATAATTTGAATAACTGAAATAATAGTAGGAACTGGGTAAAAAACATGCTCTAAGGAAATCTAAAGCCTACTAAAAATAACTTCTCGGTTACCTACTGTTAGGGATTATTTTAAACACTAGTCTTCTTATATCAACCCAGTTAGCTTAGCTAAATATACAAACTTTCAAGCTCCGGGGTTTAATTATAAGAAACGAGCTTCTTATAATTAAGTAAACTTTTAAAATGCTTTAGCAGCAAACATTTTAAAAGGATTCTTACATTTACCAATAGGTTCTTTTTTTAAAAAGAAGATTTTTATTTATTTTCTTTGAGGGAGAGTGAGGGCAAGAGAGATCACAGAGGGAGAGGGAGAAGCAGACTCACCACTGAGCAGGGAGCCGGATGTGGAACTGGTCAGATCATGACCTGAGCTGAAGGCAGACACGTAACCGGCCACCCAGGCACCCCTTTACCAATAGGTTCTTATCCAGAGAGTGGTTTTCATACTTGTTTTCTAGTGCTGCAGACACTGATACTGATACAAGACAAACCCATGCCAAAAACAAACTAGGGGGAGGATACGCTCGTTCAATAATACTCTGAGTAAGAATTCCGCAAAAATTAGGCATAAGGGAATAATCTGTATTTGTTCAAGGATGTCCCTTGACCTCTAAACAGTGTGATTTCATCATTTGATTCAGCTTCTAAGTATCCTTCCCCTGCCAGAAATTATCCCACAGCCTAACTCCTCCAACTTGCCAAGCAGAAGCCGACCTTAAAAAAATGCAGTTCCAATCCATGAATAGCTCAAGCCAGGAATAAGGCAACTATTTTAGCAAAAGCCCAAAGTGTCAATTTGTTACAGAACAGTGATTGAAGATTGAATTTCAATCCTCCAGTGGAGCCATAATGGATCCAAGAACACTAAAGTTGAACCCCCTAGGCTGGGTGACCTATACAATCCCACAAACAGCTGGTGAGAACATGCCTGCCATGGCATTTAAGACTCCCATGGAGGTTTTACTTAAATGGCAACCCAGCATGAGAAGACAGAAGAGAGGGTTATGGGCCAAAAGTTTCTTCAAGGCCTTTTCACATTTTTATTTGTAGTAGAGACCACCTGCAAGAATGCCTTCTTTCAAGAATTCCTTTAAAGTATACATTTTCAGCAAGAAGTAGATTTTTCATTTAGGAATGAAATTAAATGTTTCTTCTTTCGAAAATCATACAGAAAAAAACCCAAAAAACTTGAACATGTCAAAGCATCCATGCTATAGAGAAGCTCTTCTCCTTTGAAAATTAGAGTGTACAATTAACTTTAAGCAACAAACAGTCGATGGTGTTAAAGTAAGTTAACACCATCAACTGTTTCTTTTTCTTACTATGGTTCTCTTTGCCTTTCTCTTGCTATCCTGAATGCACTATGTAGCAGCTGCTTGAATATCCTGTTGCTGTCCATATTCTGGGGGGGTGCTGGTAGGTGCTGCAAACCGCTGACAGTGGAACATATTTTTGGTGGTAAAACTAGTGAAAACCTCTGAGAATGTCTGAGGTGTTTCTGTTGTAAACTTGCATTGCATTTTCTTCTTCACAGCTATTACTGCCCAATAGCTATGATCTAATTTGGTGAGGTGGTCTTCATTAACTTGATATGGGTGTCTTTCATCTTCAAAGTTTCAGGGGACAAACTGATTTAACCATTTTTTAACCATGCTCAAACTTTTTGGACGTTAAGATATTTCTCAAAGGATCAGCGAAGATTGATCAGCCTCTTAGCGCCCAGTGTTTTAGATTTTAAGTGTACAAACAGACTAAATAAAACAGAACTTATCCTATGATCTGTCTTCTGGGCCCCCTCTTAGTGACAGGGGTTGAGTAAGTGTTAATTTTATGAGTTCTGGTGCAGGTATGCCGATCATACAGAGATACACTTTCAACATCTTGAGCTTTTATCACAGCCCCACTCATTCCCTTGCTTCTACTGAGGATCCATAACTGTAATGTTCTGTGTAGGGATAATGCTGTTCCCCACAATTTATGTACAATTACTATAATTACTGTTCCATACTGAGCCTTAACATGCTAATATTACAGAACATATTTGTGATACTTTGACCTATGTCTCAAAGAGCCTTATACATTTTTTTTAAAGATTTTATTTATTTATTTAACAGAGAGAGACACAGCGAGAGAGAGAACACAAGCAGGAGGAGTGGGAGAGGGAGAAGCTGGCCTCCCGCTGAGTGGGGAGCCTGATGCGGGGCTTGAGCCCAGGACCCTGGGATCATGACCCGAGCCGAAGACAGACACTTAATGACTGAGCCACCCAGGCACCCTTCAAAGAGCTTTATATTTGAAAATAAAAGAAGGACTATTGTTTTTACAAATCTATTTCCATTTCTGATAAAGTTAGGGGAAGAAGAGGGAGCCAATATTTGCTAATCACCTACTGTGTGGTAGGTATTACATTCTGTATCATATACCCTATAGTATACCCTACAAAGAGGGTATTTTTGCTTTAATTTTACATGGATTTAGAGGGCAACTAATACACTCAAGAATCAACATGAGAACCTAGCTTAGTCAGGCTCCAGAGTCCTGATTCTTTACACCATAGTATGGCCTTGCCCTGAAGGTTTACATTAATTCCTATATGGCTTAAATTTTTTATCAAAAATATATATATGGTTTATAAAGTTTACAGACATCTTCTCATTCGTGCCTGCTTCATGAATTTGTTTTCTGATCTGTGGTAGCAAGGTTGTAAGAATAAATTCAATAATTTCTAGGAAGTAATTCAACAAAACAGGTAAGATTTTCTCCTGCAGGAAGATGGAGGAGGCATACTTTTCTGTATTATTCTGCTAAGTACATCTATAAACCTGAGACATCACATTTTAAACAAACATAAGACTCTGAAAGGTGGAGAGAATAGCAACCTGAGGAATAATGAGATAGATGGTGATTTCCCTGGGTTTTCTTTTTGCTGTATATACTCCAGACTTGGAATTATAAAGCTGGTAATTCAGAAATGCCAGTGGGTGCAGACAAAGAAGTCCTTCAAAACTTGTTCTCTCTAGTCCAAGGACCAGGAAAAGGGCATTGCTAGCTCAGTAAGAGAGAAAACTTTTAGACAATAACCACTCTACTCCAGTCAAACACCACACAAAAAAAGTGCAGCCACTCCCTCAGTGATGCCAAGAAGGTAGAGTGAGGAGCCTATAATTCTGCCCTAGTGAAAATGTAATAAGGCAAGGACAGTGTCCGAGAAGTCCAAATAGGGAGTTGAGACTTCCATCACTGCCAGCCAATAATGGGTGCTCTCCACCCTGGAGTGACCGTAGTGACCACATGAGGAGCTAGAACTTCCACTCCTACCTAGCATCTCTCCCTTTGGTGAATGACGAGGCATCTCTCCCTTTGAAATCTAGTGGAGAGTTCGCACTTTCCCCCATGCCCAGCGGTAATGAGGCTATTCCCACCCTGGTGCCAGTGGAGATGAAATTTCCATTCATACCTAGCAGTAAAGAGGTATCAATGGAGTCTGAAAGGGAAATCTGTATTTCCACTCCACTTGAAGGTTGCCCCACCCTCTTCTCTTGCTAGAGCAATGTCACCAAAAAGACAGTTAAAATGGAAGGTTTATATAAGATCCAGAGTCTCATTACATAATACAAAGTTGTCCAGGTTTTAAAATCACTTGTCATACCAAGAACCAGGAAGAACCATGAAAAAGATAATAGATGCCAACACCAAGAACAGAGAGATGTTAAAATTATCTGACAAAGATTTTAAAGCAGCCATGATAAAAAATGATTCAATAAGCAATTATAAGCATACTTGAAACAAATGAAAAATTAGAAAGCTTAGCAAAAAATAGAAATTCTCAGCAAAAAAATAGGAGCTATAAAGAAGAACAAAATGGAAATTTCAGGACTCAAAATATAATAACTAAAACAAAAAGCTCAGCGGATGGGCTCAACAACAGAAAGGAGGGGACAGAGGAAAGAAGCAATAGAATGGAAGCTAGAACAATAAAAATTACTAATTTGAAAACCATAGAGAAAACAAATTGAAAAAAAAAAATGACCAGAGACTCAAGGGCCTGTGAAACTGTAACAAAATATTTAACATTTCTGTTACTGGACTCCCAGATGGAGAGAACAAAGAGGGTGAGACTGAAAAAACATTTGATGAAGTAATGGCTGAAAACTTCCCAAATCTAGCAAGAGAAATAAACCTAGAGATTGAACAGGTTGAGTGAACCTCAACCAGAATAAATCCAAAGAAATACATGACAAGATGCTTCATAATTAAACTGCTGAAAAGTAAAGACAGGTAAATTATCTTGGCAGCAGCCAGGGTAAAACAACACTTAAATTATAGGGCAAAATAGTTTTAACAACTCATTTAACACCAGAAACTATGGAAGCCAGAACAAAGTAGCACAATACTTTTCAAATACTGAAAGAAAAAGAATTGCTAACTGAAAATCTCATACCCAGCAACAATATCCTTCAGGAATTTGTGGAAACCAAGATATTCTCAGATAAAGAATAATGAAGAAAATTTGTCATCTGCATACTTACCCTAAAAAATTGGCTAAAAGAAGCTCTCTAAACAGAAAGAAAATGATCAAAGAAGGAATCTTGAAACATCAGGAAAGAAGAAAGAACACAACAAGCAGAGATACCAGTAAATACAGTAGGCTTTCCTTCTCCTCTTGAACTTTCTAAAGTATATTTGATGATTGAAGCAAAATTTATAACATGGTTGTGGTTCCAAATATATGTAGAAGAAATATTTAAAATAACAATATTACTAAAGGGGTAGGGTAAAGGGAAAAAAATGAGGTCAGGTTTTTATATTTTACCTGAACTGGTAAAATGATGACATCAATAGACTGAGGTAAATTATGTCACCCCAAGAGAATCCACTAAAAAAGCTCTACACAGAGATATACTAAATGACACTATAGATAAATCAAAATTGAATTCTGAAAAATGTTCAAGTAACCCACAGGAAGTCAGGAAAAGAAAATAGAGAAATGAAAAAAAGTGAGAAACAAAATACAAAATAAAATGTTAGAATTTCAATCCTTAATATATCAAGAATCACATTGAAACAAATGAAAAATTAGAAAGCTAGCCAATTTCCATTCATACCTAGTATGAAGTATATAACTGGACTTACTTTTTTCAATTCAACTTGAGAATCTTTGTCTTTTAAGTCAAGCATTTTGTCCAATTATATTTAGTGTGATTAATGATATGTTTGTATTGCTTTTATTATCCTGGTTTTGTATTTATTTTTCTTGCCATTTCTAGGCTTCTTTTTTCTGATTTTCTTCTTTTGGAATGGTCATCTTTTTCCTTCTATTTTCTCCTCTCACTGGTTTCAAGTATATGGACTCTACTTCTTTATTTAAACAATTGCACTAGACTTCTTAGCATATTCATACATAAGTTATCAATGTCTACAGTTAGTCATTATCTTTCTCTTCTTCCCAAACAATACAATGACTTTAGAACACTATAATTCCCCAAACAACAATTTTTTATGTATAGTTTTCTATATTGACATTATTATTATTGTTTTTTATTTAGTCAATGTTTGTATCTGATTTTTCCACGTATATGTCATCTTCTTCATCATTTATTCTTGTCTCTTAAGGCTTTTTCTTTGGGAAAACTTATTTTTTTTCTGAAAAATACATTTTCGAATTTGTTAAATGAGGGTATCTTGGTGGCAAACTCTTTCCATTCTTCTTCACTTGAAAGTATATTTATTTCATTCAAATACTTAAAAACAATGTCAATTAAGTATATTTTGCTTCCTGCACATTAAAAAAATGTGTGGGATCATAGTTGTGCTAGTAACAAGTGAGATAATTATTTTTCCTCTGAACACAATGTCTCCTTCCTGCTCCACCAACAGATTTCAAAATCTACGTCCTTGAAGTTTGATGATTGATTATAATGTATCTTTGTTTGGATGTCTTTTAATTTATCTTTCTTGGTAATTTTTGGTTTTCCAGTGTCTGATGATTGGTGTTTTTCATCAGTTCTAAAAACTTCTCGGTGAAAATTCTCTTCAAATACTTACACTTGACCTCTTCTGTTTATCTTTTTTTCCTACCAGAACTCCATACAGGCACATAGAACTCATTACATCTTCCTCTCTTTTCATCTACATTTCTTAACTCTTGTTTTTTTCTACTGCATTCTGTATAATATCCTCAAAAATATTTTCCCATTCATTTCCTTCCATTCTTTTGAATTTTCTAAACTCATCCGTGAATTTTAAAAAATTAATATTATATATTTTTATTTGTTAATTGTATATGGTTCTTTCTTCAATTGTGCTCAGTCATTTTGCTCTTTTCTTACATTAAACCTCTCTTTTACTTATTTATATTAATTTATACTTATTTCATATTCTATCTCTGATATCTTTGTGGGTTTAATTCAGCTTGTTTAATTCAGTTTGCTTTTTCTATTGCTTTACAGGTATGGTGCCTTGGTTCTCTGTATATTCTGAATTGTTGATTTTGAGTCTAGTTCCTTGGAACTTTACCTGTGGGAAATTTTATTTGTTTTGAAAGTAGAAAACTTCCAAAAGGATTTTTATTTGCTTTTGGATTTTCATTTGTATTTGCCAGGTGACTTGAGACACTAATAGCCTACTACTACTTGAATTTAAATTCTTTGCTTATAGATTTTCTGGATCACCCAAGTGGTGTGAGTTTAGCTTACCAATCCATGTGAGGACTAATCTATTTTATGAACATTCAGGAGAAATTTTTATTTTTCTCCATGTAGTACCACGATTGGAGGAAGATAATTTTACTTACCTTTGGGTGGGTGGGTTGGGAGGCTTGGGTCTAGTTCTCACCTTCACTTTGAAGCTATAGCTGTTTGGGGTTCCAGCTCTATGAAAAGGTTTTTCTGGCAAAAGCTCAGGTTTAGAAAAACTTAATTTTTTATTAGTTCATTGATGCAACTAAACATTTTTTAAATCTGACATTTACAGTTGTTTCTAATATCAGTGATGTTCAGGAAAATTATTCTACCCTATTGCCAGAAATAGGTCTTCAAAGATGTTTCTGATCTCAAGTATTATATTGCCTCTATTACATGTTCCTCTTACAGAGTTACAAAGAAAAATATTTTATTTCAAGGAAACAAAATTCCACTGATAGGTTTTATTAGGATATTACTGACATAGGTCATCTATATGTTTTGAGACAAAGTGGAAAATTGCACTCATCTAGTTCTCCAGCAAGGGAATGTTACTGTTTCATACTACACGTTAGAACAAATAAAAGTAGAAGTCTTCTTTTATAATAGTGATTAAAATCTGATTTTTCATTTTAATCTATGTGTTTTTAGAAGATCATGGATCAGACTATGGTTACTAGAAAAAATACTGCATGTTCATTCTCACTATGTAAACATTAGAGGGCAAAACTGTAGCATGAGATAGAAGGTTTTAGTAATCCAGGGCCTGGGTCAGCTCATGTTTTTATCAGGTGGCCCACATGTAAGGAATATAGCAGTGTTTTGCATCTGGTGGCTGTATGATAAATATTTGTCAAATAATATTCTCTTCAGAGAAAGAAAGGATACTTTTTTTATTTTTGCAGTGAAAATATTCAGTGGGCAATCTTGCTTTAAATCATGATAGATGTAGTAAGTAAAATGTGTATTTACATGAGTTGAATGAAATAAGAGCAATGGTTTGACAGGTAAAGTGGGGGAGTTTATTTTTTTGACTTGGGACATAAGGGAAATAAGGAGACGAATTAACACGATGATTTTAATGGTATATTTTTGCATTGACGTGCTAAAATGGTAACATAAGTCTTCAAAATATACATACGACATTCTTCCCCGAATTGTCGAATTCTATATAACCTTTACATTGGAAGGAGATTTGGGGATCCTATTTCTTTGTCTCCACCACAACCACCACCATCTGTTTTTCCTCTTATAGCCATCTCTCCATGGCAACACGTATTGATTTACCAGCGTGATTGCAATTATATGGCCAACTTTATGTAACCCTGTCCTGGCAACCATGAACCCCGCAATTTTCTCTTTCTACCTTCGCATTCAGAGTCACCTTCTGGTGGCTGTGTTGCTGCATTTTAGGGCACACCACACAGAGGGGCGAGGTGGTGTTTTTTAGTCAAAGGTGCCTTTTATCCCAGCAGCCCTCTCAGGGCCAGAACTTCTCCAGCAGTTCTTTTGTGGAAGTTAAGGCCTGACTGGCAACTGCAAGTGTACATACTTGTCAACAGCATTAACTGGGATTTTAACATACCAAACCAGACAAAAGAGAAGCAGGGTGGCTGGCATCAAGTTCAGAAATAGCATGTTTCTTTTTCCTTTGTTCCTCATACTGCCATTCCGGATACAACTTAATGAGAACTGGATGCTTCTTTAGTCACTAAATATTAAATCCAAAATAACGGAAACTGTGAACGGACCACTTATCAAGACTGGACTCTCGTTCATCTTTATGGTTCAACTAAGAAGAGCATGCAGGTGTTGCATTATGACAGATCGTCAATGCAAAGAAATCATTAAACTCTCCGGAGTCAGCATACTATTTTTATTCTAAAAACTCCTAAGTTAATCAAAAATAAGTCTTTAAATAAATGAGAAAAGGAAGGCCTCCTTAGAAAGTAAAACATAGGACATATTAGAACTGATTACGATATGTGAATGTAGCTCAAACAGTGTTCGACAAAGTCTTTGCTCTTTATTTCCTCAACAATTGTCTATCTGTTGCACCACAATATTTAGAACATGTTGAATTCAGTAGTTCCATGTTGAGTAAATGAATTATGTCCTGGGTCAAGGCATTAGAAACTCAATGGAAAGACCCACATCCTCAACCACTTTGGTATTTTGCACGTGGTAAGACTTGATTAAACACATTGGCAAAGAAATGTGATCAAAAGTTCATTTTTCCACTCAAATGGAGTAAAGGTAGAGCGAATGTTTCCAAGAGAGAGGTGGCTCAAGCCAAAGATGCAGGATCAAAAAAAGTGTACATGGCCAGCAGGATCTCTGACGTGAGGTTTATCTACCAACAATATTTCAAGAGTAAGCATGTTTGACACGTTTCCCATCTGACTTCTGCATGCAAAAGTCTTCTTGCAGAAAGTCCTGGCACAGTGACTGGTTAGTTTTTACAGTGATATACCCCTGTTGTCTCTGAATGCAACTCAAATTACAAACTCATTTCCAAAGGTCTCAAAACACCTGTTCAAACATAGCTTTTTGTCCTTTCTGACCTTTGTAGGCTGAGTTAAAAGTCCTTTTCCATCACCACACACTCAAACAATACAATACTAATTTCTCTCGGTTTTAAAGTGGCTTCCTTATTTTTCTCTTTTTTAATAATTGCTAAGGCACAGATAAGCCTTATTTCCACAGCTCCTTTGTTTTCCCTCTTCAGCATGATTCAGTTGCACTGATACTTCAAATGAAGTTAGTTTGTGGTTAAGCAACAAGAACAACAAATACCAAAAACTCTCTGGTCGTAAAACTTTGTTTAAACTACAGAAGTCCTAACAAAAAAGATATTGAACTCAAGTGGAGTTGGGGAGCCTAGAGACTCAACTTTTGCCCTTGCCTTCTGCCAATTCATCCCATTACCCGCTATCCACTAGGGAGGAGTCGCATTTGAAAAATACTAAAGTAGATGATGAAATTTTATTCATACATTCCAGAGTAGCCAATAGAAATTTTCTCTTCTTCAAATCATCATTCACTATAGGACTTTGCATCAACAATACAATGTAAAAATGTTTTCTTCTCTACTCTCTGTGTAGGACTAAGTATGAGGCAAAGTCCATCCAAAGCTCACAGTTAAATTGAGGAAATGGGCAAATTAATCAGCCATACACATACTGTGGAACAGTGGAGGGGAGGAAAAAGAGAGCAGCAAGATGACATCAGGACCCCAGCAGATCTCCAAAGTGCTTCTGGGACTCCAAGGTCAGGATTTATAAACATAATAAGGAATTTACATTGTTCTGCTTGCACCAACCAAAGACATGTTTGATTTGGTCTTGTATATTCTCTCCCCTCCCCACCCCCAATACAAAGGCAATCGTGTTCTAAGAATATGTACAATCTTTTACAATGTATAGCACACCTAATTTTCTAGGAACACCAAAGTCTTTTTATCTGTATAAAATGCAATGCTCACTTGGCCTCAGAGAAGTTTAATAAATATGGCTTTTCCTTGAGCATCTTACTCTTTTTTTCTTAAAAGATTTTATTTATTTATTTGACAGAGAGAGAGCACAAGCAGGGGGAGCAGCAGGCAGAGGGAGAGGGAGAAGCAGACTCCCCGCTGAGCAGGGAGCCCAATGCGGGGCTCGATCCTAGGATGCCAGGATCATGACCTGAGCCAAAGGCAGATGCTTAACCTACTGAGCCACCCAGGTGCCCCTTGAGCATCTTACTCTTTTGAAATCATTTCTGTTCTCCATCTTTGGATAAATATTGTTTGAACATTTTTAACTGTGTTTCATTGTAGAGAATGTTTCAAATTCTAACTTCAATTCAGCCATTGTCAATGATGTTCTAGGAACCGATCTAGGCAATACCAGAGATTTAAAAAAAAAATCATTATTTTCCTAAAAGGGTTGAAAACTGAGTAGGGATGAAAAGTCAAGTTGCCAAATGACAAAGCAGGATGAGATAAATGACAAAAGAGAGGTGTAAACCAAATGCTGTCCTTGTTCAAAGGAGAAGATGGAATTACAGATTCTTAAGTGTTGTTCATATTTTTCAAAAGGAAAAGAGGAGATGGTATGAAAATAAAAAGGTAAACAAGTTTTTTTTTTTAAATTTTATTTATTTATTTGACATAGAGAGACACAGTGAGAGAGGAAACACAAGCAGTGGGAATGGGAGAGGAAGAGGCAGGCTGCCCGCTGAGCAGGGAGCCCGATGAGGGGCTGGATCCCAGGACCCTGGGATCATGACCTGAGCTGAAGGCAGATGCTTAACGACTGAGCCACCCAGGCGCTCCAAAAGGTAAACAAGTTTTACTGAGGGTTGCTGGAGTGGAGGAGGGTGGGAGGGATGCAGTGGCTGGGTGATAGACATTGAGGAGGGTATGTGCTATGGTGAATGCTATGAATTGTGTAAGACTGATGAATCACAGACCTGTACCCCGAAACAAATAATACATTGTATGTTAATAAAAAAAAAGATAAACAAGTTTTAAAGGCCATGGTTTGGCAGCAAATGGTGAAGCAAAGGAGAAAAAGAAATATTTACCAACAAAAGTGACACGATTGAAGATTCCAGCAAAGGGGTAGTCAATGTGGACAGGCAAACTATGAGTTTCTAATCATTTGTTGGTCTTCAATACTATTTCTTTCCTCACTAGGAAGAGCATTTGTTCATTCTTCAATTCACATATTCGTTCTTTCAATGAACATATATGGAGGGGTCTGCTAGGCTCCAGAGGTACAAAGGTGAGCAAAAGGAGAGTTGTTTGTGCCTCTCAAAACACGAGGATGCCATAACATATGTGTACAGGTGTGAGTGTAGGTGTGCATTTGTATGTGTAAATATAAACCCAAATATCTGAATAAAAGTTAATTTGAAGACATTTATCTAGAAGTGCAGATCATTTAAGGGAGGAAAAAGAGGGATGAAGAAAGGGAGAGAAACTGGTAGAGGGAGAAGGCTGGGAGAGAGACAAGAAGTGTGTCCACCTGCAGAAGAGAAAGGAATCCATAGGCTACTCTAAGAAAAAGAATTTGTCCTCTGCCATTAGTAAAACTATTTCAATAAGGACTCATGCTGTCAATTTCTAAGCAGAAATTTTACTTCTCGGTAAAAATGCAAAAAGTTAACGCGACCTTCTCAGCTGCTAGCTGGTTTTACCCGATCACATCACTTTCAAATTTAACAGTTGTCAGCAGAAAGATGAAGGAACATACCTGTTACTGAGGCTAGATTTTACATAAGATGAAAACAAAGGCATGATTTTATCTTTTTAAAAAAGATTATTTATTTATTTGTCAGAGAGAGAGAGAGAGAGAGTGCACAAGCAGGTGGAGGGGGAGAGGCAGAGGGAGAAGCACACTCCCCGCTGAGCAGGGAGCCCAATTCAGGACTCGATTCCAGGACCCTGGGATCATGACCTGAGCTGAAGGCAGATGCTTAACTGACTGAGCCACCCAGGCATCCTTTAGGCATGATTTTAAATTAGAAAAAATAACTTATGTAGTACAGAGGCCTAAAGAAGTGCAGTGGGGAAAACACTATCCAATTCATTTAAGCATGCAAGAGTTTGGCTACATTCCATTTGATAAGGTGAATTCCTGACAGCCTATCTCATTTTGCTGAGTGTTTGGATGAGGAAAGAATAAAATGAACAGGACAAGAGCTCTTCCTTAAGGGTCCTGTGAGTTTCATCGAATTTTAGGGAATACTATAGAGTTTACAAGTAAAATGAAAGCATTAAATAATCTATAAATTTTATTCACTCTTATAGTTAAATGTTTTCAAAATCTGTCTTCAGTTTCTCTAAAGGGAGTCTTATGTAGAGTGGGATTTTACAGTTAAGTACGTGGAGGGAAGCAAGAATGATGTCTAATGATAGTAAAATAGAACTCATTGTGGTTTCTTATTATATATAATTTATTGAAAACTGTAATATAAAAAAAGGAATACTTTTAAGAGGAAATTAACTCATCCATAATTAGGCTACTGTTTCCATTTTCCTAAGTTCATTTTTGTTATTTATTCATTATATATTAAAAATTGTAAACACACAAAAGATGCATTGTTGCATCCAGTTTTTTTTTTCTCACTTAACATAATATAAAAATTTCATGTTGTTAGGGTTGTTGCAATTATTATTTCCTGAGGTACATTTTATTCCCCTGGATTGACGTGCCATCATTTACTTTATGTATTTATTCCAAGAAGGATTTTTTTTCACTAGCATTCATTGAGCGCTTGCAGGTGCCTGGTCCCGTGTGTGGCAGGTAGACACAGGGATGAAGGGGTGCACAGCTAGTCCTTGGCCTTGGAGCAATGTGAGAACCCCACACAGAGGAGGGGCCATAGTGGTACGAAGGCAGTAGCCCCAGGCTTCCCTGAGTCCTGATAGGTGAGTCAGATTTAAAGCTGCAAAACACTATTTCTTCAACATTACCATTCTTTTCCTTTTAAAAATTTTATTTATTTATTTGAGAGAGAGAGAGAGAGAGAACGAGGAGGAAGAAGGGGCTGCACAGGGAGCGGGATACAGGGCTCGATCTCAGGACCCCGGGATCATGACCTGAGCCAAAGGCAGACGCTTAACCGACTGAGCCACCCAGGTGCCCCAGCATTACCATTCTTAACATTCCCAACTACTGTATTTACAGCTCAGCAAATTGTGAAATGTTTCAAGCAGTAAAATATTGACTATTATTTAGTTCATTTATTAAAACTCAACCCTAACTCTAGCTAGTTTACTTGGTGACATCATAAGGAATGAAGGGATTATCAGAAAAAACTACGTTAATCACCTTTTTGTCATTGTAACAATAAAATTTCTGTTTACTTATGTCCCGAGAAGGGCATAGAAGTGGAAATTCCCTCCAGATGAACAACCCAAGGGATCCCAAACGGACAGAGGTTGTGTTTATATCTTCAGCTACAATGAAAAGATTCAGAACATAAGATTTCATATACTCAAAGTGGGGGCTGTGGACCAGCAGCATCAGCAGCACGTGGGAGCTACAGAGTACTGTAGAATCCTGGGCCTCACCAAGCCCAGCAGAATCTGAACCCCCAAACCCGCATTTGTACATGATCCCCAGGGGCCTTGTGTGCACATTCAAAATTGAGAAATAGTGCCAACTTTGCATTGATTGCATGCCATGGTGCCTGCCAATCTGTGTGACAATGGAAACAACAACCCAGGATTCTCCTCGAAGCCTGAAGCTCAGTAATAGCACATCTTTCACAATGTATTTGCTTGCTATCTATTGGAAGAGCAATTTCGTGACCTGTGGACCATCACTGAACTTGTGGCCAGGGGCCATTTCAAGTAATGGCCATTTTACCAGCATTTTAAGACACATTCAAATAATGGAAATGTAATTACTAACATCGTGGAATAGAGATAACTATTTTTACTCACCCTCAGCCTATTGGTCTCTGAGTTTTCCCTTTCGATGAGAAATGAAGAAGCAGGGAAAAGCCCCTGATAGTCAACTGAAGCTGCCATAAGCCAGGACCTTATTGTGGCTAATTATTAGTGATATTCTTCATTACACAATGATCTTTTAGTTACCTTCACTTTTGAAACTCATACAGGAGAAAATTGAATCTGGGGGCTGGAGAGAAGGAGATATGGTATATGGGACGGTGTTAACTGGTCAGGAGCTGCAAGAGGGAGATGCACCAGTGGAGATCGCTCTATGGACCAGGATGAAATCTCCATGCTTCTAATGTAAGAAAATTTAGGCAGCTCGGATCAAGCACAGATCACTAGGGACACTATCAAGACATTCAAAATTTATGTGGTTGTAGCAACTGCCGGTATCTTTTTTGGGGCACAGTTGTAACTCATTAATGGCCTCATCCTTGTCTGATTTCTCCAAGTGAGTTCCTCAATCCATCTTTTAGACCTTAGACACCAGTCATGAAAAGCACTGTCTCTGATGGAGGCTCAGCTGCACCGGGTCTTCAAAAACCCACTTCCTCCCTGGCAGCACACATCATATAATAGAATGTTCACTGTTCACACAAAACCATATGCTACATTGTCACAAATCCCATCATTCAATATTTAAAGCTGCAGTGGGTCCCCTGACACCTTCTCTCAGAATCCTGGGGATGGCATGCTAAGTGTAATGACAAGACTTAAACATCTACTATTTCTTTTACTACTCCTTCCAATATTTTTTAAGGCTTATGTTTCAATAGAAGTGAAATTACATAAAATATTTCACACAGAAGCAATCCAGAGACTTCTGATTTAAAATCGTGTCTGGTTCATACTTATGACATGACCTTTCCAAATTCACACAATGATAATGATGAAGGCACGAAGACAGTGAAAATTCAGAGAAGCGCAACACAAGCAAACAGCTAATTGCAGGATCTGGAAGAAATCATCACTGATATAACAAAAGGTGCAGTAAGTACGCACTTGTGCTTGTCATTTGGAAACAAAGCAAAGCTGCAATACTGTATCTAGGTACCTAGATGCCACCTCTCCCCATCATTTCAGTGTCTCATTATGTGCTGTTGCCACCAGGAATGCAAGATTCAGAGCAACTCTGCTCTTTTAGGCAGCCAATGTACCACATCAGCTTTGCTCCCATAAGGAAGTTTTCCTACATCCATTCCAACTGTCATGTCCAGAAAATGACCGGGATTGTAGTATGAGTGATCTGATGAAGGTCTCTTGAATCTTTTGCTCCGATTCTGAGATGGATATGGGCACACACATAATGCATTAATCTGCTATAGACAGAAGGAGAACACTGTAGACAGAAGGACAAGCCGTCGAAGCAGTGCATGCTGGGCAACGCAGCTTTCCTACATGGAATGCCAACCGGCAGCAAACAGCCTGTCTGCCTGCAAAAAATTCAGTCTGAAGGGATGCCTCAACTCCAAGAAACATGTATTCAAATAAAAATTAGTATTTTGTACTGCTCAAATTGTCAAAACATTTAAAGATTGAGAATATTCAGTATTGGTGGTGGTGTGAATAGTTATGCATATTTATATATTTTTGGAGTAACTCATACTGCCTTTTTGGAAAGCAAGTGAGCCTTCCAATAATATTAAATATTTATATATCCTTTGGTAGAATAATCCTACTTTTAGGACTCTATCTGACTAAAAAGACTATTTTGTACACATATGAAAAGTGGTTTGTGTGCAGATACATTAAACAGTGTTGTATATAATAGTAAGAAACTATTGGGTTGCCTGGGTGGCTCAGTCGCTTAAGCATCCAACTCTTGATTTCAGCTCAGGTCATGACTTCAGGGGTCCTGGGATGGAGCTCCAAGGCAGGCTTTACACCAGAGTCACCTTCAGGATTCTCTCTCTCCCTCTGCCCCTCCCCCGCTTCTTTGCGCTCACTCCCTCTCTTTTTCTCTCTCTCTAAAATAAATAAATAAATAAATCTTTAAAAAATATAGATAATAGAGTGTTATGGAACAAATAATTAGAATTCCTTTTTAGCCCTATTTTTCTCTAAAATTCTTCAAGGTTAATCTTTAAAGTTTGTTGTGTATTTTCCCCGATCTTTGTATGCATTAAACTATTTACAACATTTACATAAAGCACATTTCCTAAGATCCAAAGACACCAATGTAAATAGGTATATATATTTCTTAATTAAAGGGGCGCCTGGGTGGCTCAGTCGTTAAGTGTCTGCCTTCGGCTCAGGTCATGATCCCGGCGTCATGGGATCGAGCCCCGCATCGGGCTCCCTGTTCAGCGGGAAGCCTGCTTCTCCCTCTCCCACCCCCCTGCTTGTGTTTCCTCTCTCGCTGTCTCTCTCTGTCAAATAAATAAGTAAAATCTTTAAAAAAATATTTCTTAATTAAATAAAATTACAACACACATACTATTCCACAACTTGCTTTTTAAATTTGGTCATTTACAATAAGCACATCTTCTATTTTGGTGAATATAAATTTATCTTATTCTTTTTAATGACCTCATGGGCATGACATACAATAATTTATGTAAAAAACTCCCAACTGACAAATACTTAATGGTGTTTATAGTTTCTTTTTTTTTTTTAGAGGGGGAGAGGAGCAGAGAGAGAAGGAGAATCTAAGCAGGCTCCATACCCAGTGTGGATGAAGGGTTGGCCGCTTAACAGACTGAGCCACTCAGTCGTCCCTCTGTCATCTATATTTTTTATTTTTTTGTAGTTTTTAATTTTATTATGTTATGTTAGTCACCATACAATACATCATTAGTTTTTGATGTAGTGATCCACGATCCATTGTTTTCATATAACACCCAGTGCTCCATGTACCCAGTACATGCCCTCCTTAATACCCATCCCGGGGCTAACCAATTCCCCCTCCCCACTCCGCTCTAAAACCCTGTTTGTTTCTCAGGTCCATAGTCTCTCATGGTTCATCTCTCCCTCCAATTCCCTCCGCCCATTTTTCCCTTCCTTCTAATGTCCTCCATGTTATTCCTTATGTTCCACAAATAAGTGAAACCATATGATAATTGACTTTCTCTGCTTGACTTATTTCACTTAGCATAATCTCCTCCAGTCCCATCCATGTTGATGTAAAAGTTGGGTATTCATCCTTTCTGATGGCTGAGTAATACTCCATTGTATATATGGACCACATCTTCTTTATCCACTCATCTGTTGAAGGGCATCTCAGCTCTTTCCACAGTTTGGCTATTGCGGACATTGCTGCTATGAACATTGGGGTGCATATGGCCCTTCTTTTCACTACAGCCATGTCTTTGGGGTAAATACCCAGGAGTGCAATTGCTGGGTCATAGGGTAGCTCTATTTTTAAAT
>NC_138372.1:108812167-108834086 GCF_054177405.1 Leptonychotes weddellii | reverse complement strand
TCTGCATCCATTTGTAAATCTGCAGCATAAGTCATAATCTCTGAGTCTTTTCTATTTTGGAGGCTCCTCCTCTTAGTCAGTCTGTTGATGGGTGTTTGAGGGAATGTATAGTGTCCAAATTATTGACCAGAACCCAAGCAAGATGCACCTGTTTTCTTGGGACCTTAGGGTTGCTGGCCTCTTGTTTTCCCAGCCTGTCTTCTGTGGGAGGGGCCTGCCGTGCTGTTACTCAGGCAACCCTGTTTGGGCGGAGTTGCCCTGCACCCCTGTGGCAGGGGATGGGCTCAGTGGGAATCAGTCTTTGGGGCTTTTGTTCTCTGGCGCCTTTCCCTGGCGGCTTTCTGCGTCTCTTCCGCGAGTCAGAGCAAAAGAGACCGTTTCCAACCCTCTGCCTCAGAATAGAGAGACCTCAGTCTGTTCTTCAGTGAGCTCTCCAGGCCACACTGTCTCCGTTTCTGTCCATGCTGCTATAAACTGCAGCGACCTGGGTTGTGCGCCCCTCTGCAACGCTCCCAGTCCTGCCTCCAGGTCGGGGCATGTCTCTGCCCTTTGTGCTTCTAAAACTGCCAGCCGCTCCCAGTAGGCGTGCGAGCAACTCCGCCGCTTGGGGTTTCCACCCCGGGGGTTGCAGTTCACTGGTGCAACCCCGGCGCACTGGGTTTCCGTCTAGGAGGCTGCAGCTTGTGTGCGCGTGACCGTCGCTCCGGTTTCTGTCTGGAGGACTGCGGTTCGCGTGCGCGCAACCCCGCCGGTCTGGTTTTCCACCCTGGGGGCTACCCTAAAATCCTTTCCCAACGCTACCGGTCTGCGAGTCTGTGCCCATCCCCAGCGCGCGAGGCTGTCACTCACCGGCGGTGTAGGATCCCCATGACCAGGCACCCTCCCGCCTCCGTTTATCCTCCGATATCTGCCCACAGAATCATGGCTCTCCGCTTCCTACCTCAAAACCAACTGCCTGCAATATTCTGTTTGTAGAGATCCAGATCTTCTTACGTCTCAGGCTGGTTTCGTGGGTGCTCAGAGTGGTCCGGTAGATATCCAGCTCAATTCTGGGGACCAGTTGAAATAGGGTCCCCTACTCCTCCACCATCTTTCCCCCGAGAGCTGTCATCTGTATTTTTAAATGAATATTTTTTACTTTTGTGATTACATTTTTTTTTAAATGAGGCCTTGGAGAACTATATAAGTATAAAGTTTTAACGTGGTTTCATCTGGCTAGTCAGATTCTGGATTTAAATTTCTTATGTGTTTCTGTATTTTCTAAATATTTTATAGTGAACACATACTATTACTGAAATCACAAAGATTATTATCTTCTATTTATTTTTATTTATTTTTTAAAATATTTTTTTTAAAGATTTTATTTATTTATTTGAGAGAGAGAGAATGAGAGACAGAGAGCATGAGAGGGAGGAGGGTCAGAGGGAGAAGCAGGCTCCCTGCCGAGCAGGGAGCCCGATGCGGGACTCTATCCCGGGACTCCAGGATCATGACCTGAGCCGAAGGCAGTCGCTTAACCAACTGAGCCACCCAGGTGCCCCAAGATTTAAGATTTTTTTTTTTTAAGATTTTATTTATTTTTGAGAGAGAGAGAGAGAAAGAGTGAGCATGCACACAAGCAGGGGGAGCTGCAGGCAGATGGAGAAGCAGGCTCCCCGCTGAGCAAGGAGCCCAATGTGGGACTCGATTCCAGGACTCTGAGATCATGACCTGAGCCTAAGGCAGACGCTTAACCGACTGAGCCACCCAGGCGCCCCCTTATTTTTATTTATTTTTTAAAGATTTTATTTATTTGTCCAATAGAGAGTGCACAAGCAGGGGGAGGGGCAGGCAGAGGGAGAAGCAATCTTCCCGCAGAGTAGGGAGCCCAATGCGGGGCTCGATCCCAGGATCCTGGGATCATGACCCGAGCCAAAGGCAGACACTTAATGACTGAGCCACCCAGGCATCCCAGATTATTATCTTTTAAATTTAGTATGTCAATGTTGTTTCTATCATCATAGTAAAGAAGAAAAAATAACTTGAAAAAAAGCACAAAAATATTAACAGTAATTTCCTTTGGTTAGTGACATTCCAGATATTTTTTTTAAATTTCACTGCACTTTAAAAATTGTCTAAATGTAAGACCTTTGCACCAATAGAAAAACAAAACAAAAAAATAAACGAGAACCTTCCAAATCCTGGGAGATACAGGCCAAAACAGTTACATACTGTGAAACACCTAAAATAGAAGGTACGTCAAAATGGGAAAGGAATTAAATTCAGGAAACCAGTTTGAGGTTTCCAGTTTCCTATGTACCAAAGATGTTCCATATTGGCAAAGATTTAGCCAAACTATCCAACTGATAGGCTTAAATAAAGCAGATAAGGATTAGCATTTTCTCTGGGTGCTAAAAGTATGGTGCTCATGAACTACCACCTTCTAGACTAATGTGATAGACATTTTGGGGCATTTGTAGGCACCCCTACACAAATCCCTTCTGTGATTCCACTAATTCCAATAGGGTTCTACAATGTGGTTGACAGTCTCCTATGGAGCCCTCACAGGGGCCACATCAAAGCTACTGAGACACATAGTCAGTGCCCTCACTGAACCAATATTTATATAGAAACTGAAGGCCTGAGCCTGTAGAGTGAAGTTTTTATGAAGCTCTTTACATGTGCCTTCTCAAGGGGCATAGAAGGAAAATGAGTGATCTCTAAATTCTCTCCAGACTCTAAATGGGGCATCTAAGAGCAGGGTGACCCAAAGGAAGGCTAGGAGACTGGAATGCTGGGAAAAACCACCAGGTGACAAACTGGTCCAGAAAAATGAGATGAGTGGAACTGGGTGTGTCACCAGCAGTCTCAAGCAACAGGGTGGTTTGCCTACAGAAGGAAGGAAGTTGACAGCCACGCATAAACAGCTTATTCTCTAATGGGTGTCTCTGCTGAAAAGATCACCCCTTCAAGTAGAAGTCAACTTCCAGACAGACTGTGAATGTTGAGAAAAATAACTTGCATGTTTAACAACACACGAAATAGTATGTAAAATAGCTGAGGTGTATACATGTAGTGAAAATAAACAGAAAAGCCAAGGAGAGAGAAGGGCACATAAGGAATATTGAACTGTGCATTGAGGGTTCCTTCTAAAGTTTGGTAGTGGGTATATGGGTATGCACAATATAACACATAACACACAACATGACATATCTTTAACACAAAAGACATCAAAAATTTTTAAAAAACAACTGAGAAAAGACTATGCAGAGGGGAGAAATTTCTACAACAACAATTTGAAATAACCCCAAACCTATCATTTATATTCTTAGACATACAGAAGATCACAATTATAAAACAAGAATAGGATGCTATAAGGAAGAAACACTCTTAACATAAAAAAGAAATTTTGGAAATTTAAAAATATAGCAGTAATAGAAAACTTATTAAGGGGGGCGCTTGGGTGGCTCAGTTGGTTGGGCGGCTGCCTTCGGCTCGGGTCATGATCCTGGAGTCCCGGGATCAAGTCCCGCATCGGGCTCCCTGCTCGGCAGGAAGTCTGCTTCTCTCTCTGACCCTCCTCCCTCTCATGCTCTCTGTCTCTCATTCTCTCTCTCTCAAATAAATAAATAAATAAATCTTTAAAAAAAAAATTTAAAGAAAACTTGTTAAGGAAGATAAATTTGAAAAAATCTCAGAAAACAGAATTAAATGTAGGAAAATAGAAGAAAAAGAATGAAAGATACAATATCTAAATAATAAGAGTTCCCAAAGAAACAACAGAGAAAACAAAGTAATTTAATAAAATTTCTCAGGGCTCAAAAATAAAAATTTCTAGATAAACAATCTTCCTCCTCAACCAAGGGCCCTGCAAAATGAATGGAAATTACCCTAACAAGCTATATAATGGTGACATTTCACAACATTGGCTACAAAAAAAGGTTTTATTCTTCATTTTCTTTTCCTTTTTGGGGGGGGTGGTGTGTGGATTACAAACACATGCGAAGGATTTAGAATCACGATGGCATTGGCCTTTTGCTTCATTCCTGTTGTTGCAGATGGCAAGAATTCCTTCTTTTTAAAGGCTGGGTAGTACTACATCATACATATATCACTTTCTCTTTATTCATTCATCCATTGACAGACATTTAGGTAGTTTCCATTTACCTTGGATATTGTGAATAATGTTGTTATATACATGAGAGTACAGTATTGCTTTGAGATTCTGACTTTCATTTTTGATGGATATATACACAGAAGTGGGATTGTTCGATTTTAAGGTAGTTCTGTATTTAATTTTTTTGAACAAACTCTATACCGTTTTTCCATAACGGCTTTACCAATTTCTGTACTGTACACTTGAAATTTGCTAAGAGGGTAGATCTTAAGTGTTCTTACCACACACACACATGCACACACACACATGCACACACATACATACAAGGTAACTATGTGAGGTGATTAATGTGTTGATTAGCTTAATTGTGATTATTTCACAATGTATATATTAAAACATCAAGTTGTATGCCTTAAATATATACAATTTTTATGTCAATTATACCTCAATAAAGTTAAAGAAAGAAAACAGCATTGCACTTCTTGATTCAACACAGGATGCTGGAGAACAATGGACTAATGTCTTCAAAATTTGTAGGGAAAATAATTTTGAACCCAGAATTCTATACCTATTGAAACTCTTCCTTAGGCAGGAGTTCTTTGGCTTTTTAATATTTTAAGCAGGCTCCACACCCAGCGTGGGGCTTGAACCCACGACCTGGAGATCAAGAGTTGCATGCTCTACTGACTGAGCCATCCATGTGCCCTCCTATTCAAACTCTTAATTGAATGTTAGCATGAAATAAAATATCTTTATAAAGTCTTTAAAAATTTACTTCTTTCACTGTGCTTCTCAGGAATCTACTGGAGAGAGTGCTCTAACATAATAAAGAGTAAATAAAAACGTAACGGAAGACAGACAAAAAAAAAAATCACAAACATCCAAAATGATGGTTGAGGGGGCTCTTCAGATGACAGCTGAAGAGCAGGCCCAGAAAAGACCCAAGCTGGAGGGTTATGAGGGAGATGTCTTTGAGAAGATAAAACTGATAGAATAACCAATGTGTTTGAACATATTGACACAGTTACATTATGGAGGAGAGTTGGGAGTTAATAAGAGATATATATATGAAAAATTTGTAACCAAAAAGATAAGATTATAAGAATGAAAATCTAATTGTAGAAACTACATGGCTCAGTTATGAATAGTGCTTTTTTATCATATTAATACTGAATACTGATCTATCCAAAAATTATGATTTGTTCATACTGGCTAAGTGGTAGGAAAAAATTATGGGGATGGGAAAGGTTGAGAGTTGGGGGGAATAAAGGAAAAATGTGAAATCCTCTTCTTTCACCACAAACATTTAATCGCTAATTGCATAAAGCTAAAAAGTCAGGAAGAAGCAGCTTACACACATTATTGAGTGATTTGGAGGTAAATATCAAAGAAATAACTAGAAAAGTCTTAAACTGTTTCCTTTTGGAAGCAGGAATTAGGAAGGGGGGCAGGCAAGAGGTGGATACTTTTCACAATAGTTGAAGTAGTTGATTGTTAAATTATATGAACATAAATTCGATAAAGATTTAAAATAATAAAATACCATAATATCGGTAGAGAATGTTATGTTCTTGACTGAAAGCTGACACATTTAGTGACACAAAATGAAGCAATGCACAGACCATTTGTTGTGAATATGATGTTGGCTGAAATATACAACACACACTAGAATGTTTACCTTAGAGAGAAGTGGAAAAAATGCACCCAGGTTGTTTGATGTCTTTGTATGACTGATCGAAAGAAGCCCTTGGAATCTTTTAAGGTCTGGACACAGTACATCTCTAATTTTGGTGATTTGTAGGGAGAGTCTATGGTAATTGGCCAATTTCCTACTGCACTAAAGCTGAAATAAGTTCCCACACTTGTTTTCTGCTAGCTTTACAACTGACTTTTCAGATGTTCCAGGCAAAGCCTTTCGCTTCCCTTCAGTGTTTTGGAACTCTATTACTCCAATGAGTTATCGTTCCAGGAATTAATTCTTCTTGGTGTCACATCTGTATAGTGATGTTGCTTGTTTTGTGCTCAAGTTCAAAAGGAATACATGATTGATTCAGATAGTTCCAGAGGCAATGTAAGAATAACACATACATTTCAGGGCACAGACCCAGGAATCATGGGTAGAGAGTATCAAGCTTGAAACTAGAAGTTGGGGCCCTACTAATATTGTTTATTCATTTGCCAAACATTCACTGAATGCCTCTCATGAGCCCCTCACTGTTCTGTGTACCTGGAGGATAGAAGAGAGTGAGAGTAGGTAAACAAACAAACATTTAATATGTACAAGGGTATAAAGGAAAATGAAAGAGGGTAAGGGATAAAGAGTTAAGGGAGATGCTAGTGTTCATTTCATCACCTGCTTGAATGAACTTGCATCCATTTAATTTCTCAAAATTAGTATAAATAGAGAGATCCACTAGGGTTCAAGGTAATAAGAAAAACTAGAAAAAGTACTATGTAACGTAGAGGAACATATTGATGGCACAAGAATACAACAGTCCACAGTAAATTCAACTTAGACTGCTAAGGCTGAAATCAGATTTAGCGTTATGGGATACTGAAATGTGTCATGAGTAGAAAAATCTTTATAATTCCAAAGAGAATCAGTTTTGTGGCTGAAATTAACTATCGTAAATTTTATGGTGGTCTACACTCTGAAACGATTTTCTTTTGGAACTGTGTTCTAAGATGTATTTTGTGATGAAAAAAAAAAGAAGACAACTCTAAAGCTACTTCATAATAAGAACTACATTTCCAAATGACATGTTTAGAGAATAAGCCAGACCTACAATTTTCCACAGTTCCTCAGGGCCCTGTTTTCTTTCCCTTTCTCCCTGTGCTCGGATGCTTTCTGTCAGGGGAAGCAGCTCCTGGTAGAGACGCAGGACTTGGGGAGACTGGGCTGTAATCACAGTTGCCATCACTATGGAAGAACAGCACAAAGATGACACAGCTCTGTCCTTGAACTTGGCTTCTCCGAGGTTGTGTCAAAAAGTAAAAATTGTCCTACCCAAGTTTCTGCAAATGCAGTGTTGAGCAGGAGTACCTTTCAAAAGCAACCTGATCAAAGTGGCCCAGAAGGCAGAAATCAACTTTTCAAGTCACCAGCTCTACTTTGTACGTGACCAGGCTCTTGCACGTTTTCAAACAAGGTTTACTTTCTGAGATTCCTAAAAATAAGTCACAACTAGTCTCTATAAAACTACACATTAATGCTCAAAGGAATTACTAATTGAGAACTGATGGATGAAAAACATGAAGACAGATGAGGGTATTGCTAGATACAACAAGATGCAATTAGGGGTAACGAAGTCAAACGAAGAAAAGGAGAATCTTCCTGCGAAGTGAGGCTGGAGAAGACTTTATTTCTAATTAAAGCCATTTTATCACTTGTGGCACCTTAAGTGATGCTGGGCGACCTACAGCAGTCGCAGCACCAAGGCTGAGATGTTTTAGAATCCCAAGAACTGTGACTGGCTTCTCTTCCATCCCCATGAACAAGAGTAGAAGAATATATATAAAATATAAATAAAGGCATCTTCTTAAAAACTTTGCCAGTACACCCTGGGTGACATGGCTGCAGTTACTTGACAAACACGGCTTCAGAACAAATTCCTTACTTCTTCCAACTAGCTTGTCATCCCAGAGTTCCACCTATAAATAGATTCTGGAGAAGACTCTGCTTGGTTAAAACAACGAATTCTGTAATGAGTTCTTTCTAAGTCTGATTGTCAAGACATGTTAGCATTTGTCCTCATTCTAAATGTGCCCTACCCAGAACTTATCCCAAAGTAAAGGCACAAGGTGACTCTTCCTCTTTTCTTTCTCTTTCCTGCAGTATTCCTCAGTGCTTCTCCCAGAAACCACCCTTAGAGTATATGTTGCCATGTTTGCATGTCCTTGCTCCCTAACGAGACGGGCCTCAGTTACGATGATTACTGCTGTCTTCAGATTCTTCGCTCTCTCCCGACAGTGAGGCAGAGCTCAGCAATACTGAACTAACAAATCACAGTTGTCCCTCCACGAGTGTGAGGAACATTGTGGGAATGTAGGTTGAGGAGGGCTTGTACTGTATATAAAATGCCTTTAAGTTTGGGAAAAATGAATGAAGGTTTACTGCCAGTGTTCCAACATAATTTAAGAGAATCGAAGCAAGCAGCCCCTCTAAACTCTGTTTCAGTTGTTGAAAGAATTTAATTCAGACAAGAAGAAAGAAATAGCTACTGTTTCAGGAAGGTTTTACAGGTTTTTCCAGAGACAGATTCAAGGCCATAGAACCTGTTCCTGTCATGTATCTTCAGGCCTTCTTAAATGTGTCCACGGATCCACCATGTGGAAAATCCGGGAAACGTGCATTGCTGTTTTACTGGTCCCTTTATCCAATTTCTACAGAGAATATACTAAAAGCAAATGCAATTCAGCAAGTCTAATGGATTAAGTTCTATCTCCCGTGGAGAGAAAGGACATACGTAAATATCATTGTTAAATTAATGCCTGACATGCACATAATAGGTGTTTAATAACTGTTCTATATGCTTACGCCTTAAGCATATTTTTTTCCAGATGTAATAGAGAAAGCAAGTGGGTCATGCCACCCTTCTCTTCTTCAGCTAGAGGCCTGGCATCATGGGAGTTTGTAGCCTTGCTTTCTGAAAGGCATTAGCAGGATAAATTTATTTTTAAATGAATTTCACTCTTAAAAATGTTGTAATCATTCTTCATCCATGTTCCAAAAGGCTCCACTTATAATAATGTTCAAATGTTCAAAAAATACTTAGGGTCATTTCTTTGAAATTTAAAAAAAATTAATGCATCTCCAAGGGAAATTAAAGATTATATATATATATATGATTCATATATATGTGTGTGTCTATATATGTATACACATATTATATGACATAGATCATATGACATGTATTTGTATACGACTGAGACAGGGCATGTACCATGGCATATGCTGCTGGTAAGATGAACAATATATGGATTCAACTCAGTGCTCATCTGTTAGCTCTATCAATTTTGGATGCAAAAAGGAATCACTTAGTGTTGAACCGAATGGTGGTAATGACTCCATAAAGACAGTCCAATTCCAAGTTTTATAAATAATGCTACTCATAAACAAAGCATGCACACAAATCAGTTTGAATTCCAATATCCATTTGCAGTGGGTAGAGTGTTATTTGTCTAGCTCTGTTTCACAAGAAGCTGCTCAGGAACACTTCATTTGGGACCAACCACGGAAAATCAGAAATACACAAAGAAGAAAAACAATAAATGGAATGTTATCCCATTTTTGCCTTGCAGAAAGAAGTGTTTGTTTTTTTTTTTTCTGGCAGGAAGTGGCAGCCACGTGGAAAGGCAGAGGTATCTGTTAGACCAGTGGTTCTCAAAGTGTGGTCCAGAAGCAGCAGCATCAACAAATATAAATTCTTCTAAATTGTTAGAAATGGAAATGCCTGGGCCCAACCCCGATCTACAAAAGAGAATCCTGGGGTGGGGCCCTGCACTCTGTTTTTGCAAGGCCTCCAGGTAATTCCAACACATGCTACAGTGTAAAAACCACTTAGGTTATCAATGATAAGAAACAGCCAATGACTTTTAAAGTTCACATATGAGACTTATCCCATGTTGTTTTTGTGGGGGGAAAGATATATATATATATATATATAATTATGCTCAAAGTTACATAATTTCCCACTACAAAGAAGTGTGGGTGGGTGGGATTTCATAACTCAGCAATATCCTCACTGCAAAAGAGCAATTATACTACAGAGTCAGCCCAGACGGAGAGCTGTTCTATTAGCATCCCTTTTGGCTGGTATGTACTTCCTTCAGACCGGTTTAGATGTTCATGTCACCTCACCTGGTTCTCACAAATCTTCAAAGGAAGCCGCTCAACTATTCCCAAAAACATGGCTGCTCTCTAGCTCAGAGCCAGCCTTCCTGTGCACACTGATTAGGACACATGCATTGGAACCAGCCTACTGAGGCAAAGAGCTTTCATTTCATGACCAAAATGCTTAATAAAGAATGGCAGATCTAAGGCAAGAAAATCATCAGAGAGTACAGAGAGCCTCAGAAAACTCAGTAGCTAGGCAAAAGCTCAGCTCATCCTTCCCATTTTCATGAAGTTGCCACGGTGATGATGATGATGATGCACCTGAAGGCTGGAGCAATCACTACCTGGGACTCTTGGGCCCCTCTGTGGACCCCACATTCTCCAGTGGGCTCCAGTTTTCAATTTCAGTCTTCTGACTTTCTTTCATGACTGACAGCTTGCAAGTTTGGATGATACTACAGAATAACTATTATTGCAGCTTCGTTTTCCATAAATCCATGGTGGAGAACTTCTATTTACTCAGAGCCTGGAGAGAAAAGACTTTAAAAATCCAGGCACAATTACCATTCCTGTGAATATATGAACTACCAATTTATACATATTGACTTTTCCTCTCTATATAACTAATGATCAAGCTCTCAAGGAAGAGGGAGAACAATTTTAAAAGTTTAAGAAGCTTCTAAAAACCGTCTACAAAGGAAAGAAGAAGCAGAAGTAAGGGGGAGACCTTTACTGGGGTTTCAAAGTGAAGAGACTGCCTCCCAAATGTAATTCATGTTCCTTCCTCAAAGAATGTTTCTCCCAGTCCAAGCATCCTGAAATGCTGATTTCTGAGGTAAGATTGGATGATGACCACATAAGGGCCCTCTAGCCATGGGACTAGGTGATTCCAAGCCACATTTAGAATAGTATTCTTTTTGGTGTCACCATATAGACTCCCAATCTAATTTCTCCACATTTTTCCATTGCAGTTGGGTTATACTGCAAGATAATCTCTTGGAAGGTATCAAATGTTAATAGCTTTTGTCACTACTAGCAAAATTCCATCCTTTTACATTTTTCCCTTGAGACAATAACACTTTAACAGAGTACTTCCTTAAGTCACATTTTCAGTGAGGCCTCTCCTAATCAAGCTATAAATTACAACTACCTTCCTAAATTCCTTATTTTTCTGTTTTCTTTTCCTCTATGGCACATGTCATCATTCCAAAATTATATATTTTTTGTGTTTATTTAATTTTTTTTCTGTTTGTCCCCACTAGAATGTCAGGGATTTTTGCTTGGCCAACTGTGTATCCACAGTGTCTAGAGAAGTGAGTGACACAAGGAAAGCAATGAAGGATCTGTTGAATGAATGAATACATGAATATTCCAGGACATAACATCTTCTAGATCCAAAATGTTGATGCACCAATGCTGGAATGTAAGCATCAAAGCCAACACTGATACGGGATGTGGAGCAGAATTTTTCACACATACCCTCAAACTCACTACCTCAATCAATTTATAAACTCTATGTAGAATGAGAAGAAGTCTCCAGAAGGTTCTAGGGAGAGCTACCACTAATGTAGTGTTAGGCTACATTAATAAACTTTCTCATGGAGTGGAACTGAAAGGCAGAGCCAAATCACAAAGTGACTGAAATCATACTGACTTCTAATCAGACTTACCTACAAAAATATTTCCAATATGGTATTCTTCCAGAGACTGCTGAAATGCTGACACACACAAACATAGGACAAAGCTATGTATCATTACAAAACAAATGCAAAATGCTGAACCTGTCTTGCAGGGACACTAATTCTTAAAGAGATTAGCTTCCCAGGTCTATGAATACATGGATAATTATAGCATCATGTTTATTATGCTGTAGCTAGCAATGCACACGTTCATTATAACGCAGTTTTCCTCTCCCTGTTGGGGATAGAGTACAAATATAGATGTTATATATTTCGGACTGGCTCATGAAGGCATGAAACCTCAGTATGGGGGATTGAGTAGGGTATGCGTGGTGGAACCAGATCACAGCCTTGGCATGGGTAAGTCTTTGTCTCTCTGCCAAGGGCTCAATGGTGTCTCCTGGCACCATGAGGCAACCTTAACCTTCAGTTAACAGTCACAATCAATGTGATGACATGGTACATTCTAGATGATCATCTCATTTCTCATGGATGTCACTGACAAACAATAGTTTAATAGAGGCCCTGGTCAAGCTGAGCTGTGCTCAAGAAAGAAAGCATCAGACTGGGAGCTTTAACCCAAGAACAGATGCCAAAGTTAGTCAAAAGAACGGGTCCATTGGGGCTCACAAGGAGATTCTAAATAACAATGTGTTTTCCCAGACACACGGAGGTGAGGTGTATCGAGTCCCTAGTTCATTACTCTCATCTGAGGGAACTGGGCAGTCATGATAACACTTGGCAGGCAGCTGGACACATGGGGATGATCCAGACTTCCTCTTCCCCAGCAGGGAGCATGCTTTTGTATGGCTGAGAGCTACATTCACACCAGGAAGGTAGACAGTAGTGCTGCTAGTCTGCAGTACAGAGTCGGGTTATTTCCCTTCAATCTGCCTGCTCATCTCCAATCAAACCGGGTACCACCCGAACAAGGTGTGGGGAGAAAAAACCCACCAGGTGGTTTTTTACTTCAGATCATCTCTATGTCAATGCATCTTCAACTAGTTTGTGGGTTGATTTATTCCTTCATTCCTTTACCCAGAAAAAAAAAAAAAATATATATATATATATCAGCCACCTACTCTGCACCAGACAGTGGGCTGCGGATGCAAAAGAAAAGAGATCATGCTCCCTGTTCTTAAAGTACCCAATCTTGGGAAAACCTACACAGTGAGTGTAGTGCCATTGTGATTAAAAAACAAAAAGTCCCAGTGGACTGGGAGTACACGGAGGGAGCAACTAATCCTATATAAGCATAGAAGGAAATAATTTAGGGAGGACAGGCAGAATTCCTCTGTTGCTTTAAAGATACCAGTAAGTTAGTACCAACCCATGAGACATGTTAGGTAGATGTAGCAGAGTGTGGTGTGCTGAACACAGGTAGAAGGGGACAGAGAGAACCAAAGGCACCTATTGTTCATGATCATTTAACCTTTATGACTTACTAAAAAGATGTAAGGTACCCTCAGGATGCTGGTCAGCTGTGGATGTGGCCAGGGGATTTTGCTACCGTGTCCCAGAGAGACATACATGTGTATAGGCTCCAGAACTTTTGGTCTCTGGCCCCCTGACTCTGATCCTCACAACTACATCATCAGTGAGGAAGGCTGATGTGGCAGAGAGACAGAACGTAGGGATAGAATGCAGACTGGGACTCCCTAAGTGCAGCATCTAATTTAACACACACGTCTAGGAGCCTGCTGGAACATTCTCTGGGGACAGAGAATGGTCATGTCATTTTTGTGTTCTCCCTTTGTTGTGGTCCAGAGCACCTGTATCTCCCAGAGGGAAGCTTTTACCTATCTGGTGCCCTGATATGGGGGGCTGCCACCCAAGGGATGCCTCTTGACTGCCTGACTCTGGAGGCCAGAAAAGCTTGTGTACACCAGGTGTGTACTCCTGGGGCTGTAGTAATTGGTGTCACCTAGAAAGGAGATCAGACCCCTGTATGGTTCCCTGATAGTTGCAGCTGTAGTCAGAGGATGCCTCTACATTGTCTGATTGTAACCAACAGAGAAAGAGCTCTTAGAACAGCTACTACACCCAGGGCAAGTAAAGACCCAGGAGCTCTGGGCTTTCTATGAAGGAGGACTTTTAGTTAAGGATTATGGCTGCAGGACTCTAATTAAACACATACCTAGGAGCTGAGTGTAATCCTTTCCAGACAACTTGGAGGATGGGCTCTGCCTTCATACTCTCCCTCTGCCACATTCCAGAACACCAGTGTCTCCTGGAAGGGAGTGTTACACATGGCTGGTACCCTAGTCTTTACGTCTGGCAATCCAGTTTTTGCAGCTCTACCCAGGGGACACCCCTTGATCACCTGGCTCTGGTGGCAGGGTCCCACGGGACTGTGGCCATTGGAGAGATGGTTCTTGGTAGGCTGCCACCAGCGGGGCACTGTGCAGACAGCAGACTGAGGCACACCCCTCAGTCTTTCTGTGAAGGGTCCTCTTTGCCTGTCCTGGAGCTTTCAGGTTTGGGACACGTGTAGTGAACTAGGGAAGTGCTCTCAAGGAATGTAGACTGTGAACACCATCTTGGTGCTCTTCTTCTACTTGCTCCAGCTCACCAGTATCTCCTAGGAAAGAGCTTATACACTATCTGGAGCCCCAAGTTTTGTGACTGCCACCCAGGGAACACCATCAGATGACCTGGCCAACAGGGCTTACACTTGTGATGTCCCAGAACTGTATATATTTGTATGCTTTTAAAAGCTGCTGCCTAAAGGTCTGGCTTCCGAACAGCCTAAATCTAGGTGTGACTGAGATCCTTCCTTTAGGGACACTGACAAGTCTTGGCACACCCTCAACTTCCGGGAGCACTAAAAATACAATAGGCTGCTTGGGTAAGCACAAAAGTTTGAGAAACAACAAAGAGCTAGGGCAGGGTTGAATGACAAGGCTAGTCTCCTACATAACTCCCACTCCTACAAGACTGGGAGAGATGGCATTCCATCTACTATACAGAACCAACACAGAGGAAATAGGAGTATGAGCAAAATGAGGAAACAGATGAATATGTTCAAATGAAAGAACAAGATAAAACCTCAGAAAAAAACCTTAATGTAATGGAGGTAAGTAATTTATCTGACAAAGAGTTCAAAGTAATGGTTATAAAAATGCTGATCAAACTGGAGAGAAGAATGGATGCACACAGTGAGAACTTCAATAAAGAGATGGGAAATACAAGAAAGTATGAAACAGAAGTCACAGAGTTGAAGAATGCAATAACTAAACCGAAAAACAAACTAGTACAGTTCAACAGCAGACTGGATGAAGCAGAAGAAAGGATTGAAGACAAGGCAGTGAAACTCATGCAATCAGAGCAGCAAATAGAAAAAAAAAAAAAGTGAAGATGATGTAAGGGACTTTTTGGATAACACCAAGCAGACTAACATTCACACTGTAGGAGTCCCAGAAGAAGAAAGGGGTAAAAATCTTGTTTGATAAATAATGGATGAAAATTTTCCTAACCAGGGGAAAGAAACAAGACATACAGATCCAGGAAGCCCTGAGGGTTCCAAAGAAGATGAACCCTAAGAGACCTACAGCAAGACACACTGCTATTAAAATATTAAAAATTAAAGACAGGAGAGAATATTAAAAGCAATAAGAGAAAAAATAACTTGTTACATACAATGGAACCCCATAAATTATTGGCAGATTTTTCAGCAGAACCTTTGCCAGAAGTCAGTGGTGTGATATATTCAAAGTGCTGAAAGACAAAACTCCCAACCAAAAATACTCTACTCAGCAAAGTTATCATTTGGAATTGAAGAGTTTTCTGAACAAGCAGAAGCAAAAGGAGTTCATCACCACAAAGCTGACTATACGTGAAATGTTACAGGGACTTCTTTAAGCTGGAAAGAAAGATGATTTGTAACAAGAAAACATATGAAAAAATAAATCTCACTGGAAAGGTAAATTTATAATAAAAGTATGGATTAATCCCTTATAAAGTTAGTATGAAAGTTCAAAAACAAATGTAGTAAAAATAACTATGATTATAATAATTAAAGGATACACAAGTAAAATGAGATTCAAAAAGATTTGACAAAATTCAATATCCATTTATGATAAAAACTCTCAACAGAGTGGGGACAGAAGGAATGTACCTCAACATAATAAAAGCCATATGACAAGCCCAGAGCTAACATCATACCCAACGGTGAAAAGCTTTAAAGCCTTTCCTCTCGGATCCGGAACAAGGCAAGGATAATGCTCTTGCCCACTTCTATTCAACATAGTATTGGAAGTCCTAGCCAGAGTGATTAGGCAAGAAAAGAAATGCAAGGCATCCAAATTGGAAAAGAAGAAGTAGAACTGTTACTAATTGCCGATGACATGATATTATAAATAGAAAACTCTAAGACTCCATCAAAAAACTGTTAGAACTAATAAATAAATTCAGTATAGTTATAGGATACATAGCAATATACAAAAATCTGTTGTGTTTCTATACACTAATAATAAACTATTGGAAAAAGAAATAAAAAAATAATCACACTTATAATTACATCAAAAATAAAATACCTAGAAATAAATTTAACCAAAGAGATGAAAGACCTCTATATTGAAAACTAAAGACTGAAAAGTACAATTAGTGAAAGAAACTGAAGAAGACACAAATAAATGGAAAGATATTCCATGTTCATGGGTTGGAAGAATCAATATTGTTAAAATGTCCTTACTATCCAAAGCAATCTACAGATTCAAGTAATTCCTATCAAAATTCCAATGGCTTTTTTTCAAAGAAAGAGAACAAATAATTCTAAAATTTGTATGGAATGACAAAAAACGAAAACAAAAACAAACAAACAAAAAAACCCTCTAAATAGCCAAAGTAACCTAGAGAAAGAACAAAGCTGGAGGCATCGCCCTCCCTGATTTCAAACTATATTACAAAGCTATAGTAATCAAAACAGTATGGTAGCGGCATAAAAACACACACATTGATCAGTGGAACAGAATAGAGAGCCCAGAAATAAACCCATACACATATGATCAATTAATTACAATACAGGTGCCAAGAATATACAATGGAGAAAGGACAGTCTCTTCAATAAATGGTGTTGGGAAAACTGGACAGTTACATGCAAAATAATGAAACTTGACCACTATCTTACATCATACACAAAAATTAACTCAAAATGGATTAAAGACTTGAATGTAGACTTGAAATCATAAAACTCTTAGAAGAAAACTCTTAGAAGCAGTAGCTCCTTGAAATAGATCTTGGTGATGATTGTTTAAAAATCTGCCACCAAGGGCGCCTGGGTGGCTCAGATGGTTGGGCGTCTGCCTTCGGCTCAGGTCATGATCCCAGGGTCCTGGGATCGAGTCCCGCATCAGGCTCCCTGCTCCTTGGGAGCCTGCTTCTCTCTCTCTCTCTCTGTCTCTCATGAATAAATAAATTAAAAAAAAATCTTAAAAAAATAAATAAATAAATAAAAATCTGCCACCAAAAGCAAAAGCAATAAAAAGAAAAAAGAATAAATGGACTACATCATACTAAAAAGCTTCTACATAGTGAAGAAAATCATCAACAAAATGAAAAGGCAACTTATCAAATAGTGGAAAATATTTACAAATAATATATCTGCTAAGGTCTAATATTGAAAATATATAAAGAACTCAAATAACTCAACAGCAAAAAACAAAACAATCTGATTAAAAAATGGGCAGAATATCTGAATAGGCATTTTTCCAAAGAAAGCATTCAGATGGCAAACAACTTCATGGAAAGATGCTCAACATCATTAATCATCAGGGAAATGCAAATCAAAACCATAATGGCATATCACCTCACACCTGTTAGAATGCCTATTATCAAAAAGACTAGAAATAACCAGTGCTGGCGAGGATGTGGAGAAAAGAGGACCCTTGTGCACCATTGGTGGGAATGTAAATCAGTGCAGCCACTATGGAAAACAGCATGGAGGTTCCTCAAAAAATTACAAATAAAACTACCATATGATCCAAACAATTCCACTTTTGGGTATTTATCCAAAGGAAACAAAATCAGTGTCCCAAAGAGATATCTATACTCCCTTCTTCATTGTGACACTATTTACAATAGCCAAGCTATGGAAACAACCTAAGTATTTATCAATGGATGAATGAATAAAGAAATCATGGAATATATATATGATGGAATAATATTCAGCCATAAATAATAATGAAATCTTTCTGTTTGTGACAACATAGATGGATCTCCAGGGCATTATGTTAAGTGAAAGAAATCAGACAGAGAAAGACAAATGCCATATCATCTCTCTTACTATGTGGAATCCAAAATAAATCTTAAAATACAGAGAACAGATGGGTGGTTACCAAAGGTAGGGGATGGGAGAATGGGAGAAATGGACGAAAGGGGTAAAATTTTTTTTTAAAAATTAAAATAAAAGAAGAGAATAAAATAAGGACTGGTTAAACTCTGTTGATAATTCAAATAGCAGTATAAATATACTATTTAGAGTTACCTAGTACATTTAAAAAAAATCAGCTTAAAAAGTGGAAGGTAGTTGCCTTTGTGGAGCAAAGAGGGGTTATATTATATGTCGGGCCTTGTGGAAGACACTATAGACCCAGTCCCTATCATCATGGCTACTAGATTTATGAGTGCTTCACTGTGATAGAAAAAATAAAAGTTCAAAATGCTCTAAGAATAAAATATAGAGGGCAGTTTCTTAATCAATACATTTTAAAAAGTAAATATAATAATATGCAAAAATTACAAAGCTGTCTGCATACTGTTTAAAGGTAATGTCTTAAAACTAACTTCATCTAGAAATGTTCACTGGGGTGGAGATATACTAAACAAAACAAAATAAGATAATTTTCCTTTTCCCTTTGTTTTCATTCTTCTGACTATTTTGTATCTGATTTTGCAAGGCACTTGGAATTCTAACAACATACTCAGAAAAGAAGCAGCATCTCTGCGGTCTAGCATTCTGAGGAACATGCTTATCAAGACATGGGAGATATATTTCCCAAATTAAGAAAAAAATTATCCAATTATAAAATGATTTAAATTTAATAGAAAATCCCCAATATTTAAGGGATGTGAATTTAAGGGTCTAATCTCTCAATACACATTTTCTGTTTATATGACATAAGACTCATTCATTTTTATTTCTGTGCATTGTGACTTTTTTCAATTTTAAAAGTTTTAAGTTCTAATCTTCAAGGATAGACCTGAAATGTGAGGAATAACTATCTGTAGAAACAGGAAGTGTAATACGGAGATTTTCTCCTTTTACATCATTCTCAATAACAGTTACCTCCCTAACAAAATGTGCTAACTCAAGTTGTAAAAGTTACTTTTTTTTAACTCCAATTGCTATGTAAGTATGTTCAAATTTCAGGTTAATCAGGAGTGTCTACCATTGTTTCTTGCTTTTGAAAATATTAAAAGCCCACTGTATGTTGATCTCAACTCCAACATCTTATAAAAAATCCTAAGGATCTGAATACAAGAGCAGAAATATCAGCATTAGAAAATTAAGATTACTTATTAGATTTGATAAACTTTCAAAATACATCCTACTCTATTTGTACCGTGTAGATATTCCATTTGATAAAGTGCAATATTTAAAGTAAAGCACTTTAAATACTTGATGCATTTTTATTATTTTTTAAGATTTTATTTATTTATTTGAGAGAAAGAGAGAGAGCACAAGCAGGGGGAGTGGCAGAGAGAGAGGGAGAAGTAGGCTCCCCGCCGAGCAGAGAGCTCGATGTGGGACTTGATTCCAGGACCCTGGTATCATGACCTGAGCTGAAGGCAGATGCTTAACTGACTGAGCCACCCAGGCTCCCCTTGATGCATTTTTCTATTTGATACACTAAGCTTTTTCCTGCCCCCAGTTTCCTTGGTACTGGGGAGTGGCAAAGGAGTTAAAAGATGAATGTATTTCTTCTAGTGATTCAACACATACAGCCCGATGGACCAAGATGTACAAAATTTTTCATGAAATTTTGTGTTTGATCTCACAATAATTGAAAGTGCTAGGGATTTATGAAAATAGCAAACTTCATATGTTGAAATAATGAGAGAGGGATAAAGATACAGTCACACATATTGCCATATGGTGTTGTATTTTGTTTTTTAAAGTAAGACCATAAGACAAGAATGCAAAGAAAAAAACCCTCAAAAAAACAAGAAAATGAAGAAACAGTAAACCTCATGGTGATGTTCAACAGAGTGGATCTGACCATTCCATTTGCTTATCTTTAACCAAAGGACCAGTCCTTTGATTGAGGAGTCATTTGGCTGAAACTGAGATGGGAGATTCTGGTCTTCACCTCAGCCCAGGTAGGGAGGTTGATTGGATGGGATTGTCATGTATCGACTCATGAGCTCCTCCATCTCTGGTTTAGGGATTCTATAAAGGAATTCCAGTCTGGGGATCAGAAAGACTGAGGTTTATCTCTTAGAGACCCTGGTGTGAACATACATGGAAATGCCAGGTGCTGCAATGTGGGTGGAGGGGCAATGAGATTAATGCTTGATACAGAGGCAATATCCCCAACACTGGTTCATCTGGGGGAGTGTATGTCAAGAAGTATGTGGCTAGGGGATGAAGGATGGTGTCTTCAGGGATTTTCATTGCTGTTCTTGAACTACAGATGACTATGGGCCAAGCCTTAACCAAGTAGGTAGAAAGAACTGTGGAGCTAACTGTGGAGCTTTTATCAAGGGACAGTGCTCTGCCCATTACTAACAATAAAGCCCTGGGAAGGGCTGAAGACTCTGGGCTTTTACTTCTCATTTCTAACATGAAGTCCATTTTAGATTTAATGTTCTATGGGTCTATATTTACATAAGATCATGGGATTTTTGTTTTCCTCATCAAGTCAAGTCTGGAGATCAATAATGCTAAATAACACTAAATACTCGTTTGTGAATATCTTAGAAACTGATCTGGTTTCTGGGACACTTGTGTCAAGTATAACAAAGAAATCAAACAATCCATTACTTAAAATGTTGCCCTGTATGTGAGCAAATATATAATAATCAGAGGGGATCCAGTTCAACCTCTACTCCAGGGCAGAATTCTACTCCAAAATGCTCCTGATTAAGCAATAGCCAGCTTGTTGGTATGATGGAAAATATGTTGGAAGGGCCCATTCCACTTCTGGAATGCTTTAAGTTAGAAAGTACTTACATATTTGAGCTGAACTCTGGTTCTCTGTAGAATCCAAAGATTTTTTTCCCCCTCATCTGTCCTCTGTAGTCATCCTTATATTTGTATTTGTCTTGCACACTGAATATTATTACTGTTTATGCCCCTCTCCCCCTTCCTGTGCTCATTCACTCAAATTCTCATTCTTTCAGCCTTTCTCTCATTCCATAGGTCCCAGGGCTTTTATCCTGCAGGTTGCCCCCTCTGACCCACTCTTAGGACCAATGCCTCTCATACAATGTGCCAGACACAATCTGCAGATGGGGTATGGCCCCATAAACCTGGGTATGACCTACAAATTGAGCACAAAAGGAGGGTGTTTTAAAAGCCATACTCTAACTTGTGCCTGTTAAAACTGCCAGTTATTTAATGTGAATTGCTGTTTGCTTCCCACCCAAAAGTTTAATATGAGACACATTCATTTCACTAATTACACATGACATGCATTCACCCCATATCAGAGCAGAGTTACATTCCCTGCATGTCTTTGAATTCATAGATAAGAAAATATAATTATGGTTCTATCAATAATTAACTCAGATTTTTGAAATTTAGATAAGACCAATAGCAATAATCTTATAAACATCTAAAAAAGTTTTAACATAGACTTTTAATTGCTTTGAAGCTTTATATAGTTGATTTAACCTTCATGAGACCATCTGATAAAATCTAATATGAATATTTGGAGAAGGTTATTAATATCTAAATGAGCTCATCTCATTTTTTCTATTTTTATTTTACCTATGAATTATTTCAAATACATACAATGTACTCATCACTATATTCATACCTGAATTCTTTCTCTTTTTTTTGAGGCAGAAAGCATTGCAGCTAATACCCCATTCAAAACCCCTTCCCTGTTTGCCCTTTCTAGAGGTAAACACTACATGAAGTTGGTGTCCATCATTCCTATGTATGTTTTTATATTTTTAAAATATATTTATTGTTATGTTAATCACCATACATTACATCATTAGTTTTTTTTTTTTAATTTTATTATGTTATGTTAGTCACCATACAATACATCATTGGTTTTTGATGTGATCCATGATCCATTGTTTTCGTATAACACCCAGTGCTCCATGCAGTACGTGCCCTCCTTAATACCCATCACTGGG
>NC_138372.1:108768805-108811667 GCF_054177405.1 Leptonychotes weddellii | reverse complement strand
CAGGCAACCCTGTTTGGGCGGTGTTGCCCTGCCCCCCTGTGGTGGGGGATGGGCTCAGTGGGAATCAGTTTTTGGGGCTTTTGTTCCCTGGCGACTTTCCCTGGCGGCTTTCCGCGTCTCTTCCGTGAGTCAGAGCAGAAGAGACCGTTTCCAACCCTCTGCCTCAGAGCAGAAAGATCGCAGTCTGTTCTTCAGTGAGCCCTCCAGGCCACACTGTCTCCGTTTCTGTCCGTGCTGCTATAAACTGCAGTGTCCTGGGTTGTGCACCCCTCCGCAGCGCTCCTAGTCCTGCCTCCAGGTCGGGGCATGTCTCTGCCCTCTGTGCTTCTAAAACCACCAGCCACTCCCAGTTCGTGTGCGCATGACCCCGCCACTCCGGTTTCCGTCCCAGGGGCTGCAGTTCACAGGCGCGACCCCGCCGCTCTGGGTTTCCACCCTGGGGGCAACCCTAAAGTCCTTTCCCCGCCGCTACCAGTCTGTGAGTCTGTGCCCGTCCCCAGCGTGCGAGGCTGTCACTCACCGGCGGTGTAGGATCCCCACAGCCAGGCACCCTCCCACTGCCGTTTATCCTCTGATATCTGCCCGTGGAATCAGGGTTCCCCGTTTCCTACCTCAAAACTAACCGCCTGCGATATTCTGTTTGTAGAGATCCAGATCTTCTTACATCTCAGGCTGGTTTCGTGCATGCTCAGAGTGGTCTGGTAGATATCCAGCTCAATTGCAGGACCAGTTGAAATAGGGTCCCCTACTTCTCTGCCATCTTTCCCCCCCATTTTATATTTTTACTATATATTCATGTATATATGTAAACCATATATAATATTTTTTTGTTTTAAACAGTTATATGCATGGTATCATGCTGTATGTATCTTTTTGCAACTTTCCTTCTTTTTTCAGTATTATGTTTCCAGTTTTACTCATGTTGATATATGTATTTCTAGATCATTTGTTTTGACATATCTATGGTAAATCTCTAAATAATTAGCCAGTTTAATTAGCAAGCCTCTCATGGAAAGGTCAACTGATTGCATACAATTCCTCCCCATTACAGCCAATATACTCTCTGGTATATTTATGAGAATTTTCATAGGGTCTATCCTTCAAAGTTGGAATTGTGATCAGACCATGTACATGTATTCAACTCTCTAGGTATTTCCAAATTGCTCTTCAAATGGTTATATTCATGTTCAAAAAGAAAAGATATTGTTCTATATGAAGATAAGACAAAATTTTCCTTTTGTTGAACAAAAAGTAAAATGTTTGTGAAGGGGTTCTGGACAAATATCCCGGAAATATGCCACTTTGGCATGAGGATTATTTTGAGTTAAAAGCAATCAAAACCCAGCATGTTCATGGCAAGCTCTACACTTCCCCTTAATTGCCTAAATTTACATTGGAAAGGGGGGCTTGTACTGGGAGGGAAGGGAGCTATTAACAAAGATTTCTTTTTATCTAAGAAACTTATCTTCAGATTAAGGCAGCCATTGTCTTCTAACCATTCCCTCTCACTATCCTGCTAAATGCCTTCCCCCCATTTGTGCCCCCAGACTTCTATCCCTCTCCTTAGCTCAGGATGTCATTAAGCCTCATTTTGCCTGAGCTTATTGGGAATCTCTTATGCTTATATGGATTCCCCTTATGTAAGTAATTAGCCTTTGACTTTCTTCTATTAATTTATCTCCTGTCATTTTAATTCTTAAACCAGCCAGAAGAATTCTGAGGGGTAAGAGGAAAATTTTTCCTCCTCAACCCCTACAATGTTCAATAAACCTAAAGGCTAGTTTAAGGAGACAACAATAAAAAATAATTTTAAGAGTAAGTTCAAACCCTATGACACTGATATAGTTTTTGGAATGTAGGCGAGGTTTGGCGGGGTGAGGTCCAGAGCTGATGACCAAGAAAGAATTCTTGAGATATCTTTGGTGCAAAATGGTGGTTTTATTAAAGCACTGGGACAGGACCCATGGGAAGAAAGAGCTGCTGCACCTGGGTTGTGAGGGGTGGCTGATTATATACTTGGGAGTTGGGAGAGGTAAGAAAAAGGGAGCTTTTCAAAAGAACTTTCATATGCTAAAGAGGACCTACAAGATACTGGAGGCCTTGCCATTGTCAAGTTAAGGTTGTTTTTCTCTCTAGTAAGGAATTAACATTAAGACAGTTGGGAGCTTCCTGGAGGAACTTTATACTCCACCTGCCTCAAGTATTTGTCAATGGGCTGCAGATTATAAGGACATTTATTTTTATCTACATTTCCTTCTGGAAGTTAGGTTATTGATAAGAATGCTTTTTTTTGTAAACCACTAAGACATTTGTAAACTGAGGGAGACTCATGTCTTGCAGGACTATAATCTCTATAAATTAACTATTTGTTTTTCCTTCCCTTATCTTTAGGGCAGCCAAGAGTGCCTGAGGAATGTCACACACATCCCACTGGGCAGTGGGGTGGGGAGGGTGGTAGGGTGTCAGCTTGTGCTTTGTCCTCAGCTTGCCTTCTTCTCCCTCATCAGCACTATTTGGTCAAGTGTATGCACTAAGGAACATTATAAGAAAAGGTTTTATGAAATTCTTCAGTATAATTACTACAGGGAGAAATGCTCTTCTAACTATTGTCCATTGTATTATATAATGGCTTCTTTGTAGGTGCAATGGGAAAGATGTCTTTTGGGCACCTGGGTGACTCAGTCAGTTAAGCGTCTCCCTTTGGCTCAGGTCATGATCCCAGGGTCCTGGGATCGAGCCCGTCATCGGGCTCTCTGCTCAGTGGAGAGTCTGCTTTTCCCTCTGCCTCTGCCATTCCCCCTACTTGTGCTCTCTCTGTCTCTCTCTCAAATAAATAAATAAAATCTTTTTTTTAAAAAAAGGAAGATGTCTTTGTGGGGACTGTAAAAAAACTACTTCTTGACATCTGGTTTTATTTGATCCTCTATACCCTGTAAATTTTATAAGTGTTCTTATTTTCCTCTTTGCTTTGACCACTGGAAGCTTTGGCCACACAACCAAGTGTGTGATCACCATTGGCAATAGTGTGAAACAGAGCGACAGAATAAACTCGCGCTTGGCACGGCTTTCTTTTTTTTTTTTTTTTAATTTTTTTTTTTGGCACAGCTTTCTTTTCCTACTCATACCTCTCCAACCAAATTTTCCAATGAATTTATTTCATGTAGTGATAATATTAGTGTTTTTATAAACTGCCTCAAATCCCTTTTGGAGTGAAGTGAGGTGTATAAGAATAAATTAGTAAATAAAACGAAGAAAAAGTGAGTGAGAAAAATAAATCTCTGTCATCAGTTTTGACTACAATCTCAATCTGAAGCTCCAGTCTTGCTTTTTAAACTGCCTTCTGGACATTTCCAGTAAAATGATCTACAACTGACTCAAACTCTAAAATAAAACCCATCCTCTTCCTCACAGAATAGCCTCCTCTTTCTGATACCCCATCAAAGGTGTTCTATTGACTACTTTTCATAATAAAAGTAATTATGCATATTATTATTAATGGTAGGATAGTGGAGAAGGAGGATTCCATCTCCATAATTTGTTAGTCCCTCCACAACCTCACCTATAAAATATTATTACTTAATATAGAAATTTGGAGTTTTCTTGGTCTCATTTCAAGTGTGAATAATAGATTGTTTAGCATGTGTTCTAAGTGTTAGGTGTGATATGTACCCTGTGCTCAACACCAGGAATTCAAAGTGAGGTGGACACAATCCCTGTCCTCCAAGAAGGAAATCTCAGCATCATCTCTGACTCTTCTACCCTGACTCTTCTTCACCTGACATATTTAGTCACCAAATGTAACTGATTCTTCTTTTGTCTTATTTTGTGGGATCCCTGTTCTATTTGTGTACAACCCCTATTGCTTGTGGTTCTTTCATTTCATTCTTAGACCATTGTGTTCTCTTCCTCATTAATTTCTCCAATCCTAGGCCCCCAATCCTGCCGTCTTTCTTGCTGTCTACTGCTGTCAGATTAATATTCTCCAAATATCTCTTGGCCATCTCTTTCCTGCTTCAGGGAGCTCTACTTTCCCATCTTATCCCTAGGCCTGTCTGGCAACTTTCCACAAGCACCAGTTCAACTTCTATCTCTCCTGTTTCTACAGTAATTCTCCCGTGCCCCATTGCTCCCATTCCAAGACAGGACACCTCTCCTGCTTCAGAGAGAATGGGGAAGTTTCAGGTCCCTGTTATTCCCCCCAACCCCCACACTCAACCATGTGCAACACATCCACTTCTTTAATTTACCTATCCTTCATTTCCTTCCTCTCAACTCTGAGGAAATTGTGCTTATTTATTCCTGTTGACTCCTAAGTCAGTATAGATAATATGTGTTTTGGCAAAGTCTATGTTTGCAGTCCTGACAGATAGAAGAAACAACAGTGCTAGATTCCTATTTGAGAAAGAAATAGAGAAGATTGGTAATTATGGTGTGGTTACACCCATGGAAGGAGCATGTTTACCACGGAAAACCATCTTCCATGTGTAATTTATGGAGAAAACATTAAGAGCTGACCTAACTTAAATACAGAGATTTACTTAATGAATCTTGAAACCACTCACTTGGGTCAAGTGTAATAGTAAAATTATGTAATTAAATTTTTAATGGAGAAAATATGGGCTGGAAAAATAAATTAAATATAATTTTCAATTATTTATATGGTGAAAGACAGCAGGAACTCTTCCAATGAAAGTTTTGATATAAACCCCTCTAATCAGCACCAAATCCTATTCCATTCCAAAGAAGAGCAAGAAGCTGGTGTGGAAAAAAGAAGAGAAAAAGGTGATTACTTACTCCGTGGAATGATCTGTCAGGTTTACCAGGAACAAGGGGTCCTTCTGATGTGATCCTTTCCTCTAGTTATGCAATTGGCTCCTCCTCCTCCCAAATACTCAGTATTTGTTTTTTCTTTTGAAAATGGCAATTTTCAAAAGGGTACAATTCACTCTTAAGTATGCATCCCTTAGTAAGCATTTGAAAAAATGTAATCAGCTCTCCTTAGGGGGTTCTGTGGCAGAATTCTTGGTACACAGCTCCCCCTTAAAGCTAATCTGAGTGTAGTTGGTGGCTCACAGCAGGGATTATAAAGCTGTTAGTAACTGAAGAAATTTATACGGAATCATTTACCTTTTGAGAACCCCCCACCACAGTAGCCTCTGTAAAGGATGACGCGACAGAGCAATAGATGGCTCTGCGTGGCTTCTTTGTTATGGACCCTTCAGCAAAATCAATCCTTAAGTGCAATTAATACATCTTTAATACAACCATGTATATCACCAAACTAATGCAGCTATTAAGCCAGAGTATTTCAAGAATTCTTTGAAGGCCTGCTTTCATTTTATAAGATCTCAAGATATACTCAGTAGTGACAGCAAACAAGTCACCAACATGGGATGGACAGAGTGCTCTTAAGAATAAAGAGTGAGGGGAGCCTGGGTGGCACAGTCTGATAAGCATCTGAAACTTGATTTCGACTCAGGTCATGATCACATGGGTCGTGGGATCAAGTCCCATGTTGGGCCCCAGGCTCAGTGGGGAGTCTGCTTGGGATTCTTTCCCTCTTCCTCTACCTCCCCCTCTGTCTCTCACCCTCCCCTCTCAAATATATAAATAAATCTTAAAAAAAAAAACTGAAGAGTGAAAATAGTACAACTGTTCAGTTTAAAACCTTTGCAAAGAAAACACAACAAATTTGAAAATTCTGGATAGCTACCTTAGAAGGATGGGGTATGCCTGGAGATTTCAAATAATTGAAAAATACCATGAGGGTTAATTGATGTCAGTAGTGCAAGGCTGAGGAAACCACTCACTGTGGACTAAAAGTGAATAATTTGTTCCATCCAGGGCTATTTTCTGAGCGACCTATGCTGATTCCCATCAGCAGGTAGAATTAGTTATCACTGCCAATGTGTCCCTTCAGGGCCGCTCATTTTTCAATTCACTGCCATTTGGTTGAGTTATTCCCTAAATGAATCAATCACTAATTCATAATTAGATCTAATGACAGCATAAATCTCTGCAGTGGAAAACTTTGGAGATGACAACGTGAATCTTTAGACAATTCAGAGATACAGCATGTCTGTTATTCTTAAAACCATTTAAGTCTTGACTGAAAATCTTGGTCAAGATATATTAGCTAGAATTTTGTTGTTGTTGGGTTTAGTGTGATGAACTTAATACTTCTTTTGTTCATCTTTCTTTGTTTTTCATATACATACACAGCAACTATTCTAGAGTATTAGATTTATCAATGCCACTGACATAACAATTCTTGTCATCAGCTCAATGTTATAGGGACTATGACATGAAAGTAACTACCATTACTCTAAGACCAGATCATCATCCTCGAGGACCAAAAAGTCACACAGGAGAAATCCCTTGTGGCTCTGCTAAAACTCTATAAAACAATGGGCTATAAAACAATAAGGCTGGATAAACCACCTGGATTTTCTAATTCATCCTTTTCTCTGTGAGGCTTGGGATAGTCTTGGCTCCAGTGTAGTGTCGTTGGTATCATAGCCAGAACTCATTGTTTTCCCTTATCCTTGCTCCACTACGTGCTCCTAAGTACAGCTGAACATATATTTAAGTGTGAAACATACTTGCTATTGATGCATTACCTCCCTACCCTCTTCTAACATTCAGAGCCCTGGTAAAACCCAGGTCATGATAAAACCCAGAGATCCTTCACTGTGATAGCTCATGGGAATGCTGTGCATGCCTACAGTATGGCCCTTACCCTTTTAGTTTTCCTGCCCCAGGGAAATACTTCCAGTTCTAAACGTTTTGATTTCTGGTATGCAGCAGCAAATAGCCAGGGGGCTCTTTAATTACTCTCTCACACAAGTTTGCCTAGCTGTTCTCTTCTCACCAAACTGCCTTAACATTTTGCATCTGCTTAGGTAAATCAAATATTGAGGAACGTGTTCAATACTGGCAAACTTGGTCACTGTGTTATGGTCCGAGGGCCAGCATTCCCCAGCCCTCTCTTATCAAACACAGTAGTTAAATGAGTACATGTTTCATGTATGAATATGTGGGATCTAACCTCAGAGCAAATCCTAGACTGCTGCCCTTTTGGACTCCTTACTTTTTATTTACTCTCAGCTCCAGGAGAGGACTAGAGTCGCCATGCAACTTGAATGTCCTTGCCACCACTGCTTCCTAACAACTCTCTCATCCAGAGAACTCATGCCTAATCTCAGCCAAAACATTGAGAACTTTCAGTTTCATATTCAAAATGTTTTAAAAACAATTATAACATTTAAGAATTCAGACTTCCCTGTACTAAGGAGTAAAACGACTTAGGGAAAACCTTAACTAAATCTTATCCAGGAATAAAGATTTTGATGACATCAGCCAGAGACGTTTTCTAGTTTCTAGAATCATTCTTTCTTGAACTGGCAAGTCCTGAGTACTCTGGATTAATGAATCTTCTGAGATATCGCTTCTCGGCCTTTTGGCTAAGATCAAGTGTAATGAATCTTCTGAGATAAACTAGAACTGATGTCATGGAGAAATGGATGCTTCAGTCTAGGTCCAGATCCAAGACGCTCTTTTTGCCCATGATTCAACTACACTGCCAACAATTAAAGCTACCCAAGATCATTTCCAAGTGGGATCAATGGGCTGACTCTGCATTTAATTCAACATGGTTGTGTCCTTGGCCTCAGCAGTCTTCCGCAGACCATTTAAATGAGATGTGTGTGTTTGCCCCTCAGAGACACACATAGGATTTACTGTCAATGGACCATGAGCACACTTTTGGCCATGGAAAGGACTCCTCCACCACTCCAGAACTTTCCTAATTTCAGAGCTAAGCACTTGTTCCATTATTAACACATTCCCAAGCAAGAAAAAGAAAAGTTAGAAAACTCTGTGGAACCAGTCACGTAATCACACAGATTAATTGTTCTTCCAATAGCAACACTTTAAAAACAGCTGGCATGTGGTCCCGCTACCCCCGGGTTATCCCAGAATCAGAGAATCAGAGCGGGAAGAGAGACCTGAGAGAACACCGATGCAATCCCTTGGTCCTTCTGGAAGCTTGCAACTAAATCATCCCAGACAGAGGTACATTTGCCCGAATTTTAATGAGCTCTGGGGACAGCGCTCTCATGACTTCCTACTCAGAGTAGGAAAGAAATCTTTTCTCACAGCCAAACAATCTCTCCCTTTAGAGCTGAAGTCTATTCATTATGTCTGGCTGTGGTGTGCCATGGAGAAGGGCGTTTCTAACAATCCCTGTATCACATATTCTCCACAGGAAAGGAAGCTGCTTCCTACCTGGTGGATCATACTCTCACAAAACTTTTAAAATATTAAATTTTTTTTTGGTGACTTTCATTTGTTTCTCACAGTTCCCTCTATTTCTCCCTAGCTCTTAACTCTAGAGGTAAATATTATTTTCCAGCAAAGTCTAACCAGATCTGAATAAAATAAAGAAGTCTCTATGCTGTTCACTGTGGTAGCCACCAATCATATGTGCGCTTGAAATATGGCTAGTGTGACTGAGAAACTGAATTTTAAATTTTATTTGATTGTATGAAATTTAAGTTTAGATCTTAAGACTGGTATTTGCTACAGTGTTTGGAAGATGTTAAGTATGTTTGGGACATCTTGGGTTTGCGCATCTACTTTTTCAAGTGTAAATTTCATGACATGAATCATGTTCAAGTATTGCTGATGAAAATTTAGCACGCACTTTGAGATGTCTTTTAGTGTATAATGCACAGAGGATTTTGAAGACTTAATATAAAAAGAAAAATTTAAGTATCTCATTAATATTTTCATATTGATTATACACTGAAATTATAATATTTTGTATATACTGGGTGCTGTAGACTGAATGTTTCTGTACTTTCCCCAGAAAAATTCTTACGTTGAAACCCTAATCCCCCATGTGATGGTATTTGGAAGTAGGACCTTTAAGAGGTAATTAGATCATGAAGGTGGAGCCCTCACCAGGATCCAGTCATGCTGATACCGTGACCTTGGACTTCCCAGCCTCCAAAAAACGTGAGCGATGTTCATTTTTGAAGCCACCAAGTCTATGGTATTTTGTTATGGCAGCGTGAACTAAGACACTGGGTTAAATAAAATATGTTATCAAAGCTAATTTTACCTTTTTAAAAAAACTATTCTTCCTATAACTACTCACAATCCTGAAAAGAATCCCTTAAATGGGCATTCTATCCCTTATTATATCACCCCTCATAAGCACCATAAATCTGACACCGGACTAAAAGGTTGAGAGAGGAAAGGAAGGAAGTTGGAACAGCAGGATTTTAAATGTTGTACCACAAGGTCATGATTAGAAGCATCCCCAGAAAAAGAATTTAAGGTCTTCTATATGGTCTCAGCACTCCAACTAGTTACAAAATTAAGTGTCTAATGTATACAAGCATGTCAACTTTAAGGGCTTTTTTTCCTTTTGTTTTGTATTGTTTGTTTGTTTCAGATCTTGCATATGATTGGTGGGAAGTGGGAGTCTGCAAAAAAAAGGGAAAATGCTGCAAAAGGAATTTTACAAGTCCTCAGGATGTCTGGCTAGTCTGGGAAGGCCTCAGAGAGGCCCATCTGCACAGGGTTATGCTGGGCTACGTATGGTGTGATGTGTGTGCACAAGTTTGTGGCTTGAGACTTGTATTCCAAGGCCAAATTCAAAGAGATAAGAGGTCTTGGCAATTTGAAAATTTAGGAAGCTATTTCGATTGCAACTGGGTATAAAAATATTAGCAGCGGGCACCTGGGTGGCTCAGTTGGTTAAGCGACTGCCTTCAGCTCAGGTCATGATCCTGGAGTCCCGGGATCGAGTCCCGAATCGGGCTCCCTGCTCAGCAGGGAGTCTGCTTCTCCCTCTGACCCTCTCCCCTCTCATGCTCTCTCTATCTCATTGTCTCTCTCAAATAAATAAATAAAATCTTTAAAAAAAATATTAGCAGCTTTATAACTTGGAAATGATTTATTAAAATGTTAAATACGTCATAAATTAGAGCTAAGAAAGGGCCCAGTGCCAGACCCAACTCTGTCCAGGAGAGATGATCATGCAGAGATGCCCACAGAAAGTTGATTTTTGGGGGGGGACAGGCGTCGGTGTTCGCTTCTATCACCTTAAGTTAAAAGCTGGTTTTAATTCCCTTTTGGAACCCCCTTCAGGTGTCTTTTAATCATACTGAAAGAACATTCTATGTGTGTACCCCCTGTGATCATAAGCATTAATATTTTATATGTTCTCACGGATTCTGATCTTCTAAGAAAGTAACATGTAATGACCGGCAGCCTTTCTTTGATGTGAGGTGTATTCGTGACAGCACCATTGTAAGGGTCAGGAAAGTGAATCTGGCCTGTTCTGACAGAGGAGCACCCAGGAGGATGCACACAGAAGACATGAGATGCCTATTTCCAGATCTTTTAATGAATCATCATGAGAATTTTAGCAAGTTAACTTTCCCCTCCAAATTTTCCTCGACATTTTGAAATACCAGCCTCTTGTTATTTCATTTTTTTAAAATATGCAAACACCGACAGGAATGTAACCATGCTGCTATCCGAAGCTCCCTGAGGACATGGATTGTGTCTACAACTTCTGGGTGTCTTAAGTCCTGCTGTGTACATGACTTGGTACACAAGTCTACATGAAATATTGCGGGATGTATTTTTTAGTCCTTATGCATATGAAAAGTATATCTGCCTTGCACATTGTTGAAGCTATTAAATGTTAGAATTTGAATGCTAAAATGACTCTGAGAGATTGCCTAGTAAATCCTTTCATGGGAGAACTCACAAAGCTGGGACCCAAGCACTAATGTCACCTCTAAATCCTGTAGCTAGTTAGCAGAAAACTGCAGCTAGAATCCAGGTCATGGAAAGATTTGCTTCTTTATGCTGTCTTAGCAAAGCTGAGATTATTTAGGTGGACATTTACGAACAACTCAAATTCACAGACAAAATATGTCAGAGTCCACTTTTTGGTCTCTCCTTTTAACTATAAGAGTTGGTTAAGCGTCTGCTTTTGGCTCGGGTTGTGATCCCAGGGTCCTGGGATCAAGAGTCCCGCATCAGGTTCTCTGCTCAGTGGGAAGCCTGCTTCTCCCTCTTTCTCTATCTGTCACTTTGCCTATTTGTGGTCTCTCTTTCTGTCAAATAAATCAAATCTTAAAAAAAAAAAAAAAGAGTCATGGTATAAGAAAGTAAGGCTTACTGTGTTTTTAGAAAAACAATTTTTAATCTTTTGATGCCTAATGTTTTTGATGCCAAAAGTTAAAGCCAAATGTTTATAACATGATGAAATCATACATCCTTAATATCCAGCATCACTTAGCATTTACTGTGTGCCAGGAACGGTGCCAAGTTCTTCACATGCATTATCTCATTTGATCTTCCAACATCCCAAGGAGGTAGGCTCTAGTACTATTAGTACTTTGCAGTGAAGGAACTGAAATGCAGGGTGGTTACCTATAGCCCAAAGTCAAACATTAATCTATTTCAATGATAGAATCAATTGGGCATCTGTAGGTGCTGAAATACACTTGACCCTTCAATATCTGCTCTTACAATCAACTCATTTGGCTGAAAATGACCAGTCAGGTGAGCTCATGCTGTGATTCCCATGCCATTTGAAGTGGGAGATATAGGCATAGATGGATATGAATATAGATATAGTTTTACACACATACACGCACATAGACATAGATATATTCTCCTGGATAGTTTTCATTTCTAATGAAATTCTGAAAAGCAAACATTAAAGACAGACCCGGGGCACCTGGGTGGCTCACTCGGTTAAGCATCTGCTTTTAGCGCAGGTCAAGATCTCAGGGTCCTGGAATCCAGCCCCACGGTGGGCTCTGTTCAGCAGGGAATTTGCTTCTGCACACCCCCCACCCCGCTCATGTTGTCTCTCTCAAATAAATAAAGTCTTTAATTAAAAAAAAAAAGCATTAAAGACAGACCCTTTGTTTTAATGCATCGTTGGATTTGGCTTGCTAATATTTTGTTGAGGATTTTTGCATCTATGTTTACCAGAGATATTGGCCTGTAGTTTTCTTTTTTGTAGTGTCTTTCTCCGATTTTGTTTTCAGGGTAATTCTGGCTTGTAGAATGAACTTGGAAGCTTTCCTTCATCTTTATTCACCACAATCAAGTGGGATTTATTCCAGGGATACAAGGGTGGTTCAGTATTCACAAATCAATCAATGTGATACATCACATTAACAAGAGAAAGGATAAAAACAATATGGTCATCTCAATAGATGCAGAAAAAGCATTTGGCAAAGTACAACACCAATTCAGGATAAAAATCATCAACAAAGTAGGTTTCAAGGGAACATACTGCAACATAATTGGAACCATATATGAAAAACTCACAGCCAACATTATACATAATGGTGAAAAACAGAGCCTTTTCTCTAAGATCAGGAACAAGACAGGGATGTCCGTTCTCACTTTTTTTCAATATAGTACCAGAAGTCCTAGCCACAGCAGACAAGCAGAAGAACTAAAGACATCCAAATTGGTAAGGAAGAAGTAAAACTTACTATTTGCAGATGACATGATAAATACATAGAAAACCCTAAAGACTCCACCAAAAACTACTAGAACTAATAAATGAATTCAGTAATGTCACAGGATACAAAATTAATATACAGAAATCTTTCTGTACACTAATAATGAAGTAGTGGAAAGAGAAATTAAGAAAACAGTCTTACTTACAATTGCATCAAAAAGAACAAAATACTGAGGAACAAACTTAACCAAGAAGGTGAAAGACTTGTATTCCAAAAACTATAAAACACTGATGAAAGAAATTGAAGACAACACAAATGGAAAGATATACCATACTCATGGATTGGAAGAACCAGTATTGTTAAAATGTTCATACTACCCAAAGCAATTACAGATTTAATGCAATCCTTATCAAAATACCAACCACGTTTTTTAGAGAACTAGAACAAAGAATCCTAAAACTTGTATGGAACCACAAAAGATCCCAAATAGCCAAAGCAATCGTGAGAAAGAACAAAGCTGGAGGCATTGGAATCCCAGATTTCAAGGGATACTATAAAGCTGTAGTTAGCAAAACAGTATGGTAATGGCACAAAAACAGATATATAGATCAATGGAACAGAATAGAGAACCCGGAAATAAACCCAAATCTGTATGGTCAATTAACCTACAACAAAGGAGGCAAGAATATAAAATGGGGAAAAGACAGTCTCTTCAACAAATGGGTGCTGGGAAAACTGGACAGCTACATGCAAAAGAATGAAACTGGACTACTTTCTGACATCATACACAAAGATAAACTCGAAAAGGATTAAAGACTTAAATTTGAGACCTGAAGCCATAAAAATCCTAGAAGAAAAAATAGGCAGTGATTTCTTAGACATCAGCCATAGAAACATTTTTCTACATATGTCTCCTTAGGCAAGGAAAACAAAAGCAAAACTAAACTACTGGGACCACAACAAAATAAAAGCCTTTGCACAGCAAAGGAAACCATTCACAAAATGACAAGACAAACTACTAAATGAGAGAAGATATTTGCAAATGATATATCTGATAAGGGATTAATATCTAAAAAATATAAATAACTTCTACAGCTTAACACCAAAAAAAATAATCTGATTAAAAATGGGCAGAGGAACTGAATAGATGTTTTTCCAAAGAAGACATACAAATTGCCAATAAACACACAAAAAAGATGCTCAACATCACTCATCATCAGGGAAATGCAAATCAAAATGACAATGAGATATCACCTCACACATGTCAGAATGGTTGGAAACAAAAAGAAAAGGTATAACAAATGTTGGTAAGGATGTAGAGAAAAAGGAACGCTCCTGCACTGTCGGTGGGAATGCAAACTGGTGCTGCCACTGTGAAAAACAGTATGGAGGTGCTCAAAAAATTAAAAATAGAATTACCACATGATTCAGTAATTCTACTGCTGGGTGTCTACCTAAAGAAAATGAAGACACTAATTTGAAAAGATATACGCACCTCTTTGTTTATTCAGCATTGTTTACAATAGCTAAGATATGGAAGCAGCCAAAGTGTCCATCCATAGATGAATGGATAAAGAAGATGTAGTATGTATATATAATATGGAATATTACTCAGCCATAAAAAAATGAAATCTTGCCATTTGCAAAAACATGGGTGGATCTAGAGGGTATAATGCTAAATGAAATTAGACAGAGAAAGACAAATACTATATGATTTCACTCATATGTGGAAGTTAAGAAGCAAAAACAAATAAACAAAGAAAAAATACAAACAGAAAAACAGATTCTTGGGATGCCTGAGTGGCTGTCCATTAAGCGGTTGCCTTCCGCTCAGGTTATGATCCCAGGGTCTTGGGACTGAGTCCTGCATCTGGCTCTTTTCTACACAGGGAGCCTGCTTCTCCCTCTGCCTGCCACTCCCCCTGCTTGTGCTTGCTCTCTGTCTCTCTCTCTCCCTTTCTTTCTGACAAATAAATAAATAAATAAATAAATAAATCTTAAAAAAAAAAAAAGAAAGAAAAATGGATTCTTAAATACAAAGAACAAACTGGTAGTTGCCAGAGGAGAGGTAGGTGGGAGGATGGGTGAAATAGATAAAAGGGATTAAGAGTACTACACTTATCATCATGAGCACTGAGAAATGTATAGAATTGTTGAATCATTATATTGTACACCAAAACCAAGATAGCTCTGTATGGTAATTATACTTCAAAAAATAATAGATCCATTGTAAACAAACTACTGACCACAGTATCTCAGGAGAACTTAAAATCCATGGTCCTAAGAGAACAAAGTGTATGCATTGCAAGATGCTAGTGCTGGAAGGAAACATGAAGGGCATCTGGTTACGGATGAGAATATTTATTTGCTTTTACTTTCTTGGTCATGCACACTGTGTGGTAGAAACTACTAGTGTTCGCCCACATCTCATTCTTCATGGGAGATTAAACTTCCTTGCTTCTTTGTAGTTAGGTGCCAGTTCTGGACAATGGTCAATGAGTAGAAATTAAATGTGTCACTTCTATCCAAAGCTTCTAATTACTGATGAAAGGCCATATAATATTCTTTCTCTCTTCAGTGTCAATGAAATGCTGTGAGTTTCCAGATTATGTGGCTCCAGGATGGTGAAGACTTCATTTGCCTGGATCACCACAAAACAGTGTGCAGGGTGACTGTCTTGAAGAATTACCTAAACCTGTAGCAGACTTTGCTTAATAAGAAATAAATCTTCAGAAGTTAGGGATATTTATTACTACAGTGACAAATTTAGACTATTCTTAATATCCACTGCAGTTTTGAGAGTACGCTTAGTAGAAAAACCACTGTCCTTGTGATAAAGCATTAATTTATTTTATGCTTAAGCAAGAACAGTATTACTGCCACAGTCTGAAAGTCATAAACAACCTGTGTAATCAGAGGAAAGAAATAACTACAACAAATCACTCATTTGTTCAATCAATATTTATGTAACAATTTTGATTTAAAAAACACTCTTACATAATTAATTTTGGCATTAAAATAGAACTTAATGATGGATTAAATGGGATGGTAAAGAAGAGGAGAGAACAGGTTGAAGATCAGTAAATAGTAAATAGGTCATGATCCCAGGGTCCTGGGATCAAGCCCCAGATCGATATGGCTAGATATCTGGAAGGAGCTGAAAGTGATCCCAACTATTAAAATGTAGAAGACCGAAGGGGGAGGCATTTTGAGTGTGAGGTAAAGATCAAATTCTTAGTTGGGTACACGAGAAGTTCAAAAAGAGATTTCCAGAATGGAAGTGTCAATGTGGCAGTTGGGTACATCCACAGGGCTGATTCTCAAAAGAAAGATTTGAATTACTGATACAGATTTATAATAAGAGTAAAATTAGTAAGTATCTAGGAATTAACTGAACCAAGGACCTATAAGATTTGTATAGAGTATATTTTTAACACTCTGTTAGAGAATGTCAACCATATTTACATAAAAAGGAGAAATATACTTTGTTAATGGATGGATGGTTTCATACTTTAAAGATCTTCATCTTTCTCAAGCTTATCTGTAAATTTGAGCATTGCCAAATTAAATTTGCAGAGAAAGTTTTTCGAAGATGTTGGACAATTAACTTCAAAGTAATGTGAATCCTAGGTTACTCTGGCAAAGAAGAGCAAAAACAAGGCTCTTCCTTTATCATATATAAGGACATATTTCTTTTTTTTAATTTTTTTAAAATTTTTTAAAATATTTTATTTATTTATTTGAGACAGAGAGAATGAGAGACAGAGAGCACGAGAGGGGGGAGGGTCAGAGGGAGAAGCAGACTCCCTACCGAGCAGGGAGCCCGATGCGGGACTCGATCCCGGGACTCCAGGATCATGACCTGAGCCGAAGGCAGTTGCTTAACCAAATGAGCCACCCAGGAGCCCCAGGACATATTTCAAAGTTGTAATAATAAACAGAGGTGTGGTGCTGGTGTAAGATAACTATATCTCCATATATGCAAAAAAATATTGCATAACTATATTAACTTGATATATGATCATGCTGGCACCATTCATCAATGAGGAAATGATAGATTGTTTAGCGTAAGGTATTGGGAGAAAACTTGCTTACCAATTAAAGAAAAAAAACCCCCTGAATCCTAACTTTAAACCACACAGGGGCAGGGGGCAGGTCAAGATGGATAAGAAAGGTAATCATGATTAGAAATGGATTGTGAGAGGTAGGACTATAAGGTTAATATAAGAATAAATGGAAGAAAATTTTGAGAATCCTAAATATACAAACTATATGTCCCCCCAAAATTGAAGGACTTGAGTACATCTCAACTTTGGCTTTTTTTTTTTTTTTTAAGATTTTATTTATTTATTTGACAGAGAGAGACATAGCAAGAGAGGGAACACAAGCAGGGGGAGTGGGAGAGGGAGAAGCAGACTCCCTGCTGAGTAGGGAGCCTGATGCAGGGCTTGATCCCAGGACCCTGGGATCATGACCTGAGCTGAAGGCAGACGCTTAATGACTGAGCCACCAAGGCGCCCCTAAACTTTGACTTCTTTAAAAAAATATTTTATTTATGTATTTGAGAGAGAGAGAAAAAAAACCAGTGTGGGGGGGAGGGGCAAAGGGAGAGGGAGAAGCAGTCTCCCTGCTGAGCAGGGAGCCTGATATGGCACTCGATCCCAGAACCCTGAGATCAAAGCCTGAGCCAAAGGCAGACACTTAACCAACTGAGCCACCCAGGCACCTCTAAATTTTGACTTTTTGTTCAGCAGGAGGTCCCTTCGGCAAAGTTGACAGATCAAAGACTGGAAAAGAATTACAATGTCTAAAATAAGCAAGGGGTGGTAACTTCAAAATGTAAGAAAACTACAAATCAAGAAGAAGATAGGAAACCCAACAGAAAAGCAAGCAAAGAATATAAGCAGGCAATTCATACTGAAATCCAAATGGCTAACACATATATGAAGAACTGTTCAGCCTCACTAGTAATTTAATAAATGCAAATTAAAACAAGATATGTCTTCACTTCTATCAGAGGGACAAAAATGAGAAAACCCAAATAATACCAAGTGCTGGTGAAGATGTGTGGAAACAAAAGCCCATGCAGAGTTAGGGTGAAAGTATAAATTAATAAAATCTTTCTGGAAAACAATCTGGCAGGACTTCGTGAAATTGATTTTTTGTGTAACTTAGAACCGCCCCGATGGATATGAACACACACACACACATTGCCTTCATGACAAAAGAGAATATGCATAAAAATACTATAGTGTTGTTCATGGCATGGAAGAGGTAGAGATGGTTTAGGAGAGGGGAAGTAAAATGTGGAGGGTTCATTCTATGGAACTCAGAAATATGTTAGAGGTACATATAACAACTTAAATAGATTTTTAAAATAGTGATGAATATAAAACAAATGTTAAAATCAAAATGACCCTTTGGCACAATTTTGTTTTCTTTAGATTTAGCATAATTTGCCTTCTTGAAAATATGCACAGACAAAAACAATATTGCAGTGATATATCCTTATTTGACGTACAATTCAAGGATACTGCATTTAAAAAGAAACTGAGCTGCTGTTATCAGTAAATCTATAATTTGGCTTATAATTTAAGTTATACTTAACCCAGTAGAGAAGACCTGACTCTATATATCTTCACTACACAAACACAATTTCTGATGACATGTAGAGAAACTTATGTGTAATGTTAACTGCATTCCAATAGGGAAATTTGCTTTAGAAAAGCAATATTTAAAAGTTTAAAATACAGAAATACAAATGGACATATCCTGGCAATAACTGTTCTCATGCCTTACCTCTAGAAAATCTGAGTAAAGAGTCTGTTGCTAAGGGGCGCCTGGGTGGCTCAGGTCATGATCCCAGGGTCCTGGGATCAAGCCCCACGTCCGGCTCCTGGCTCAGCAGGGAGCCTGCTTCTCCCTCTCCCTCTGCCTCTCCCCCTGCTCATGCTCTCTCTCTCTCTGCATCTCTGTCTCGAATGAATAAATAAAATCTTTTTTTTTTTTAAGATTTTATTTATTTAACAGAGAGAGACATAGCGAGAGCAGGAACACAAGCAGGGGGAGTGGGAGAGGGAGAAGCAGGCCTCCCGCAGAGCGGGAAGCCCCGATGTGGGACTCGATCCCAGGACCCTGGGATCATGACCTGAGCCGAAGGCAGACGCTTAACGACTGAGCCACCCAGGCGCCCCGAATAAATAAAATCTTAAAAAAAAAAAAAAAGAGTCTGTTGCTAAGTATGAGCTGCAACTCTGCAGATGTGTTGCCTGAATCCTGCACTACATTTCATTGCATAAATGGCCTTCATATATTCTTTTCCTAGCAAGGTGTGAGACATCTATTTATTATAACGCATTGTCACTATTTACATACCTGAGGCTGAACAGGGTGTCTGTCTGCTAGGAATGCAAATTCTTTGACAAGAGGTTTATTATTTATTTATTTATTTATTTATTTATTTATTTATTTATTTATTAAAGATTTATTTATTTATTTTAGAGAGAGAAAGCATGAGTGCGTGGGGCAGAGGGAGAGAGAGAATTCCAAGCAGACTCCATTCTAAGCCTGATGGGGGGCTTGATCTCATGACCATGAGATCACAACCCGAGCCGAAACCAAGGGTCGGATGCTCAACCGACTGCACCACCCAGGCACCCTGACAAGAGATTGATTTTTCCCCAATAATTGTGTACCAAAGGAAATGCACGTGATGCTTACTGAGCTGTCCAATTCAGTTTCTTTTGATATTATATATATATATATTTTTTTCCTTCAGAAATGGCTCTTACAATGCCAGTAGGAAAGCAAATAGTGTGATAAACTCATTTACTTAGTGAGTTTCCCATACACCCTGCTGCCATATTTTTTTGTGGTTACTTTTATTTGCTTCTAAATACTTCTTAGGAAGATAGTCACTTGCTGGTAATGTACTACCTGTTCAGGGGAAATGAAAACATGATAAATAAAAGTTTTCCTGATCAGAAAGGAAAGCCAAGGTGAGGCTGAAACTGAGGATTTACCTGAGCTTACACCTGGGGTTACATACACAGACTCTCCATGTGAAAGGCATGGTTTTATTTGTAGCAGCAGCTCAGATACCAACAGTCCAGTACGCAGTTTGTTCATTACTAATGAAGATTTCTCAGGATCAGTAACTGTGGTATGCACACTGCCCTTTAGGACTTGGGTTTGTGGGCGTCCTGTGAAGTGCCTGTGTCCCCAGTGCAGCTTCTAGATGAAAGGATGAGCAAGCATAAAAGTGGAATTTGAGATCAAGGGAGGTGTTTCAGAGGACTAAAACCCAAAATAAGTATCAAGCTCAAACAGAGCTGACTATAAAGTTGAAAAAGAAGTAAGAGGGATCTAAAACACCAAATCCTTTAAAACCAGGGAAATCGTGGTCACATATTAGAGGGGCCCTATTTCCTTGGTCTCATCACAGGAAGTGAAAATGAGAACGTATTTCTAGGCCTTCAATAATTATTGAAAAGAGAAGACTGGGGTAAAAGAAATGGGTTAGGAGGATGAGAGAAGTACTAGGGGACAGTATCAGGGATGAGCTGACCAGGGCAATAAACTCCCTACAAACCCAGAATCTCCCACTGATAGTCATAAATTCATTAGCTTGATATTCACAATCATTCATTTACTAAATCAATCATCCATTGATAATTTTAGTAATTTTTGTGGAAAAGAACTCTCCACGGTCCTGGGGATGTCCTGTTAAATAAAGACTATCTCAGTTCTCTAGAATTTCATGGTATAAAATAGAAAGTCAATTCACTCATTCATTTTTGCTAAGAGAAACTATATTTATTGAACATCTACTACATGCTAGGCACCATGCAAGACACTGGGAGTATAAGCATGAGTAAAATAGACCCAACTGATACTTCCACAGAGATTACTATTTAGATTGAGAAAGAGATATTATTTAAATAATCCTAAAAATAATTCCATGGTTATGAATAAAGATAAACACAGTGAATGAAGGAGACACGGCTCCCTGAAGATGTGGACCAGAATGCTAAGAAAGGTTTCCTCAGGGAAGTACTTCTTGAGCCACAATCCGATAGAGGAGTAGGAGTTAGTTTGGTGAAGGTGGGGAAGATAATATTCCAAGCGAAGGAAAGAAAATTTGTAAAGATACTGTGTAGGAAGGAGATGGCATGGCATTTTTGAGTAAATGACAGAAGGCCAGTGGGATTTTGGTAGAGAGAGCAAGAGAGAGATAAATGTAAGTTAAAGTGGAAGAGAGAGACTCCTTGTCAGGCCTTGTGTGAAATGCAAGGATCTTTGTCTCCTGAAAATAACAAGAACCTTTTGAAAGGTTTTAAGCAGAGAATAGTCATCATACTATTTTTGTTTGGAAAAGATCTTTTTTGCTGCAGCCTAAAGCACAGTTTGGAGAACAGCCAAAGGATGCAGGGAGAGTAATAAAAAGATTTCTCCAGTGATGTGGATGGAAGCTAATAGTGGCCTGGAGTGGGCAGGTTACGATGGCCTTGGAGAGACTTAGAGAGTCATTGGTGACTGAGTCAATGACTCAATATGGTGAGATAAATACCTCAAAAAGTGGATTGAAGGAACAGGGACCCTGAGGGGAGTCACAGAAATCAAACTGCAGGAAAGCCTCCAGAAATAAATACCTCTTAATTGAAGTCTTGAATAAGGAATTATTTGTTGAATGGATGTGGTATTCTACCACCTGTGTGAAGTATGGGGGGAGATGTAGAGCTAGACCAGGGAGGAAAGCACAGTCAAGAGTTTGTGCTAGAAGCTTGCAAGTGTAAGTGTAGACCTGATAAGTTGATGTGGGTTCTTTTAGAAGGGGTGAGTCAATGACAGAAACTGGCCAGAAATCTTGAGGCACCGCCATTTATGTGGGAATCAGAGAGTGGGCACCAGGAAACTGCACTGAGAAGGAGTAGCTGGTTTTGTAGGAGGAGAACACAGGAGAAGGGCTGACACAGAGAAGGAAGGTGCGTCAAGAGTCAAACTCCAAGAAGAGGTCAAATAAGAAGACAAAAACTGGATTTTAGCAACATGGGGTTTATCCATAATATGGCCCCCAAATATTACACATAGGAATCACTCACTATGCTCCAAAAGTACAACTTTTAAGCCCTTTTCTTCTCTCCTCCTCTTCCTCATTCTTCTTTTACTTTTTCTTCTTATTCTTCATGTCCTTCTCCCCCTTTCTTCACCTTCCTCCTCTTCTTCCTCCTTCTTGCTAGCAAACCTTGTTTTTGTAAGGGACTCAGTCACAATTGGTCTAACACAATCATAGCATATCCATTGCCTTCCCCATGATTAGCCTGGAGATGGACTTGAGACTCAGTCCCAACAGGGCAAACTGCCAAAGAGCCAACGTGCTCAGGATGATGGAGTGGAACAGGAGAAGGCTGGGTCCCTGATGACACAGCAGATCCCAGGACCGACTACCTGCAGGCTCCTTGGAGAATAAACCCTGAAGGTCCTTCCAGGTTAAACTAGTTTAACCCTGTTTGTTATTGTTCCATCTGAAAACATTTCTAACAGATATATTACCTAACTATTCACTCTTCCCTATACAGACTCCATTGTGTGTTCACTTTTCCCTTTATTCATTCTGATTCCTCTGCCAGGAGTTCCTTTACCAAACATTCATATGTCCCAAGTCAACCCAACTTTCAAGTATCACTTTCACTATAGGCTTTTCTCCCTTCTTCCCAGTCCTAAGGAATTGTTCCCACTTCTCATCACTCAACCATCTATTTCCCTTTCTCTAAATCTCTGACTATTTAAAACGTAAGTATCTATACACATGTCCTATATCCCTTGCTGGATCTTAATTTGCTCAAGGACAAGATCTGTGTTCAAATTATTTTAATTTCCCAGTGCTTAATACAATGTTTTGTTCATAGTAGGCCCTTAATAAATTGAGCTACTTAATAAAATGTCTAAAAGTTTTGCTATACATGAAGCTAGTAATAGAGATGTATGGAAAAATGTAATATTTAGGAGAGTTATGATAAGAAAAAAAGCTCCTAGGAGAATAATCAAGGTCAGAGGAAAGAGTTAATAGCAATTTCAGACACAGTTTGATGGCAAATGGCATATTACTGGAACTGTGGACCCGTATCTCAGGGCAATTTAGTGATCATAGTACACTTCTGGCACTTGGATGCTTATGGTGCTTCAAGATAAGAATGCAACCACTGCTGATTTCATTAATAGCCCATAGATCAGGCATCCCACACCCATGGCTGTTTTTGTTAAGCCAGGGACAGGCAACATTGGCAATAAAGGAAGGTTTAACCTATGGAGCACAGACATAAGTGAAAGTGACAGATAAAGGATGTGAAGGACAAGGGCCACAAATCTCACTGGGTGGGACCCTTCACCTGGACAGATGGCACGGTGGGTGGTCAACCTGATTCTGAGACAGTAAAGCAGGGTCTGTGGTACAAACTATGAAGTGAGGTGAGGGATACAAAGAAATGTGTCTATAAATGCCGTTCTCAGCCTTTGACAAAGCTTTCCTTGACAAAAACCCACTGCACTCCCTTCTTCTACTGCCTTTGATCAGTGTCTTAGTGTCACAGATACAGTTCACACCGATCTTGCACACGTTTCCGCAGAGTCCTTTAGCTGTCCTTCCCTCGTTCTGGGTGTTTTGCTCTCCTAAGAAGGTTGCAAGCTACACCCCCAGAGAGAAAGCCACCTCCTCACTAAAGATAGTACCTAACTGTCCATACAGGAGTGTGGAGAGGAGAAGTGAAGGGATTCCAAAAAGATCCTTTCTTAAAAGTCTATTGAATTGCCAAGGGGCAAGAAGGGGCATTGGGGTACTGATAATGGCAATCTTTTCTCTTTTTCTAGGTGTTTTTTATATCGGTGTGTTACTTTGTGGAAAGTCATCCTATTATACACTTCCAATCGGTGTATATTTCTGTATGTACATTATACTTCAACAAAATTTCAACTTAAAAAAACACTTATTTAAAAAGCCATGCTCAGAAATCTCTATCCTGAAAGAAAACTCGTAAGGAAACCCACAGGATGACAAGGGTCTGGCTGAGAGGTGAGGACAATGAGGGACTAAATCACCACCATTGTAGAATATTGACTATGTCATCTTGGAAGAAGGTCTTGGAAGCTGGCCAAGCATTTAGAATCGCATTATTTTGGGGGCTCTTCCCAACAAACCCATCAAATAGGCACATCTAACTGGTCCCCAGCACATGAAGGGGCTTGGCATGGCTTGGCATGGCTCCAACCGTGGTCGCAAGAGCCACAGCCTAAACTGACAGTGGACAGGACATTGGTGAAGTGCAGCAAAGGGAGATCGATGGTTGCATCTTGGCTTGAGTGAGCTAGAAAGTAAAAGAGGATCCAAAAAGTGGTGTCTAAGGTAGAGGATGGAGGGGCGAAAAGGGTCTAAAGCAAAGTGTTGAAAACAGGGAATGCCTTATAACTAACCAAACCCCGTTCTTCGTTCTTCGGTTGTGAAGCCTTGGCGTGGAACAATTCAGGTTTAGCATCTGAAAGGACTGCCTTCCACTTCCTTGTGCTCCTTTGCATTTGTGGGGAGACCTCACTGCTCTTTAACCAAAATCTCCAGGTTTTCACAGACCTGCTTCCTTCCCAGCCCAACACACAGTTTTCAATGACTGTCTAAGGAGGAGGCATAAGAGGAATGATTTCCTAGAAATAATAATGTACCGGCTTCCACTGGGAAGCCCAATCACTAAGTTATGACAGATGTCTGTTTTAGCTGAGCCTGAGAAACAACACACCAAGATGTTTTTCATCACTTTCTACTGTGGAACTATAACACAGCACCTTCAGGCACCAAAGCATGAGCTCACAGAACCTCTTGGAAGGTAACCTGATGCCATCTCAGCCCCATCTCTTTATATGTCCTTTCTGCAAGCCCTTATTTTTATCACTGGCCCTTGGCATGGGCAGCCTGGTACAAGGATGGTTACTTTTACAGATCCCACATGGAAAATCTTTTAATCTGCTGAATAATTTGTTCCAACTGTGGGATGTGGAAGCAGGTTTATAATAGAAAGGAAGAGATGGTCATATTTATGATGCCTCCTCTATCCATCCTGGGACACTAAAAAAAAAAAGAAAAAGAGACAGATGACAGTTTTGTGGCTCCAACCAGTGGTGTATAATTTTTAAATGTGGAAGAAGATGATAGTATTCAGCAGAGAGCCTTGTAAGGAACTGGGAGTGGGCATCAACCTGAGATATGTCATGGACAACTGTAGTATGAGACACTGATCTGACAGGCATGTCAATCATTTCTACCTGATTCAAATTGGGTTGACTGGGAAGAATACCATCAAGCAGCTGTGGACTAGGGAGAAAAACTGAAACATCATTTTCTTATTCAAATAATAAGTATGTATTGAATCTCTACTGTGTCCAGAACTAGATGGATGCTGAGGTACTAATTATACTGGTTTTAGATAAATCCCAGTGAAGAACTCATAATGCACAAGGAGCATTGTATGCTTTGTTCACATTCCAGACTCAAATCGGAAATCTTCATCCATCTGGTTGTATCCACAGTATCCAAGATGGTTTCAAAAGTGAAGCTGACAAACACATAATAGAAATATGTTTTTTTAACCACTCACACACTTTGAAAAACAATGGGACATTATTCACACATTGCAAAATTATCTTTATTCAGAAGATCACGTAAGCAGTGTGTTCACAATCAAAACCATTTTACATTAGCAATAAAAACCAGTCATTGCTGCAAGAGCTTCCCAGCACTGGTAGGTATTTATATTGCTTCATTTGGCTTCTATCAAAGAAATGGAGTACATGCTTTTAACCCATTATCCATCCTATATCAGGTGTAGAGTAAGGAAGTGCAAAGCATTAGAAAGAGATGGGGGAGGAGGGGAGGGACCTCCAATCCTCCCTGTAAGGAAGCAGATTTAGACATGTCACCCCAGACATTCTCTTCTGATTTCTAACCTTGCAAAACAGGAGAAAAATGTATGTGACCTGGTCACACACGCAAACACATCCCTACATAATTGGCCACGGATACTAAGGAAATATAACTTTCGTTGTTGTTTTAGGGAAAGGGTCCAGACTTACCTCATGGGCTTTGCTCCCCTGAACAGATAGTTGGGAAGTCACGATCTCCAATGTAAATTAGAATATGCCAGTAAAATGGTGTGGCCCCAAGAATAACGGTTCCCAAAATGTCCTCACACTAATCCTCAAATTATTGGATATATTATCTTGTATGACAAAAGGGACTCTGCAGATTTGGTTAAACTAAGGAGGTTAAATTGAGAAGATTATCCTAGATTATCTTAGTTGTGCCCAATCTAGGCACATGGGTCCTTAAAAGCAGAGGATCTTCTCTGGCCGTAGTCACAGGGAGATGTGACTTTGCATTAATGCCCGGAGAGTTGCAATATCACTGGCTTTACAAACGGGGAGCACAAGCCAAGGAATGTGGGTGACCTCTTAAGTTGGAAAGGGCAACAAAACAGATTCTGTTCCATAAAGGAACCCAGTCCTGCCACCCCAACTATTAGCCCAGTACAAACTCTTTGGGACTTCTAATCTACAGAACTATAAGAAAATAAATGTGGTTGTTTTAAGCCACTGTTTTGTGGTAATTTGTGACAGTAACAATAGGAAACTAATATTATGGACTGGCAGATACAGGTTTCTTAGTGTCAATATCTCAAACGAATGCACAAAACCATTTTGACTGTGATGTCAATGATACTATTGGATATGGGTTTGGCTATATTTGGTAAAAAGACTGACAAAATCAGACAACAGTGCTTGATTTCAACAACCATTTAACAGGTCCCTACAACACAGTGGGGGGTAGTAATTGCTTTTCAATATTATGCTTTAATTAACAGACATATAAAGCTTTGCTCCTATTTTTATGATGAAAGCGTTGTTGAGGTCCTTATCTCTTGTCCCACTCAATAAGGCCTACATAATGTCCCAAATGGGAAATTTCTCTCAAAGTTTAGAACCAGGAGAAATTTTGCTCTTCATGATGAACTGCCGTATATATTTCTCTGTGACTATTTCAAGTATATGACTTATTCCTGTAAATTTTGGGGAGTAGGAGCCAGGGCTTGCTCTTAGTTGCCTTCCAATACCTAGTGCTATGCATAAGTGATTCACCCCAAATTTATTTGTGAAGTGAATGAATTAATGACTAAATTGGCTAATAAGTGGTTCAGAGCTAGGTTTTGTGCACGGTTATAGTAATTGCCTTTATCGCTGTACTGACATTATTATTGGCACAACTGCTTTTCTTCGTTCTTCTTTTACCATTTTTATTTCTTTTTTCTAGCTTTATTGCATTTGTCTTGTTTGCTCTCAAAGGACTTAGCTTGTGGGGAAAAAGAACACTTGCACACTAATTACAATAGAATGAAAAAGCACTAAATAGATATTCAAGTATTACGGGAACCAAAAGGAAGAAGTGGCTAAAAGTAACTGGCATTTTGTTTGAGGAAGAAGGGCATTCCAAACTGAAGGAATGCCATTAACCTAGATAATTCTTTGGGGGATACTGAATCATCCAGTGTTACTAGAGCATAAACTAGTGGGAGAAGAATCTGGAAAAGACAGTAGGAGTAACACTGTAAAGGACAATGACAGGTAAGCTAAGGCAACAGGAGCTACCGAAGGATTCTGAGAAGACTAACCTGTTCATTGCTATGTTTCAGGAAAAAAACAACACAACACAAAACAAAACCCTGATGGCAAGATGATGGATGCTTTGGAGAAATGAGAAACTGAAAGCAGAGAAATCAATTGGAATGTTCCTGCAATAATCCAGGTAACAAATAATAAGAACCAAGACATAGGTAGTTGGGGATGGATTCAAGGGAACCTAAAGAAGTGGGAACAGCATGACATGACCAGTGACTGAATGTGAGGACTGGAATAGAGGGGAAGAGAAAATGGCCATGAGATGAGTACACTGGTCATGCTCTCTATGCTGTTCTTCACAGTCCAATTTCCTATTTTGGGCATGTTGAATTTGGAAAGCCAGAAGAACATCCATGTCCAGCAAGCTGATGCAAATGTGCATGTAGTGGCTAGGAGAATAATCGACAGACACAGATTTCAAGTCATCTGAGAATAGATGATGGCTGAGAAGTGTCTGATGTAATTTGGGGAGGATACAGGAGGGCAGAGAAGAACCAAGAATTTTACACTTAAAGGGCATGTGGAGAAAGAGAAGTCAGAAGGGGAAACTGAGAAGAAGTAGAATGAGAAGGGAGACAGGAAAGAGAAGGGTACAGTGTTAAGGGGCGGGGGGATGTCAAGAAGGAAAGGGTGGTCAGCTGGAATAAACTAGAAAAATCACCGGAGGCTGAGAAACAGGAAGGGGCTGCCGAATTTTGCAAAAGGAAATTCATTAGAGACTCTGAAAGGGCAGCATGATGTCAATCATCAGGTATTGACTGACCCCAGAAGCAAGACTGTCGGTGGGCTGAGTGGTAAGGATTAGTGAAGAAATGGAACATGTTGTTTATGGTATTTACCAATGACAGGAAGACTAGAGATGGGACAGAGAATGAAGAAATGAGGAGAAGAAAAGACAAAGTATTTTTTTCTGTATATTTAAATGTCTGTAGGAAGGCTCATTGGGTATAACAATGCAGTGGAGAGGGAAGAATATAAATAAATGAGAAAGAGAGATTCTCCTCACTGCCTTGGTAGATCATCTGGAGGCTGTGTGAGGGATGCATTTAGTGCTGGGCCATATCCTGTTGATGGCCATCTGCTATGACCACATGGGCTGCTGCAGGATGGACTGCAGACAGAGCTCTGGGAAGCTCTATGGCACATCGAGAAAACTGGGACCACTTTAAACCCTCTTTAACTTAAGCATAATATCTAACGAGGTTATATTGGTATTTAGAATGCATCCACTAAGGAAAAATGCTGTATTCCAGACATGACTCATTACTTAGCATAGTTATATTGTTAGTAAATACCAAGGATAGTCACTCAAGTTTATGATTTTTTTTGCATACATATAGTAGCAGTGATCTGAATACTTGTACACACAGTACATGGAAGTCCAGTGCCTTATGTTTGCTACAGAAATCGAGTTCAGCTTTCAAGTGGGCAACCACAAGACAAATAGAGTACCATAGGAAGAATCTCTGCGAAGGTCTAGGCCCATGCTGTACAGAGTACACAAGAGTAATAATGCACATTTTGCATAATGGCTAGACATAAAGGGTGGGGAGAGTAGAATAGGGCTCTACTTCAGATGGGGAGCTCCAAGAGCAACAAAACTTTGGAACCAACAATAAATGTGAGAAATGAAGAGACCAGAAAAGACATGAGTAACTCGGAGGGAATTGAGAAAGCAAATGAAAGATAGCAAAATATGCATGTCAGCCCTGTGGAGAAAGCCCAAAAGGAACAAAATCAATGTGGCATCCTAGGTTACTCTGTCCCAGGAAGAGGGATTTTAAAAAGAGAAAGAAGAGGCAGATTGAGGAGGATTTGGTAAGCGTTATGGGGGTGGGACCTCCGAAGGCACTCACCCTATTCTTTCATACATCTGATATTTTTCATACTGAATGCATAAAACAATACCAGGGGATTTAGACAGAATACAATTGTTCTTTGCTGGAGTGAAGTAAAAAAATAACACAAATGGAATAACTAGAAAAAAAGGAACATGTGTAAGAATATGTGCATATGTGTATATTAGCATAGCAAAAGAATAATTGCTATATTCTCAAATTCTGAAACATTGAAATGCTTTGCTTTTGTGTAGCAATCACATACAGCATAGCAAACCCCAGTTCATCCCCCACGACAGCCTGTGAGCCATTGCTCCCTGCCCCCAGGATGAACAAGGACCTGCCCACATTCCCCTCCTGGTGCCTTTCGGTCTTCTGCCTTCTCCGGTTCTCGCTGATGACCTCCGTCTCCCTCCCAGCAATATCCTCCTCCCTCCCTGTCAAAACCCATCTCCCTCCACACTGACATTAAAAACAGCCTGTTCTTCAAGGTCCAACTCCAGTGTCATTTCCTTGACCAAATCCTCCTCAGTTGCCGCTCCCCTCGGTTTAGTCCTTTCTACTGGTATGCAATGCCACAGAGGTAACATCTAATTGTTTTCTGATCGTTTCTTATCTTTCAGGATAAAGCCTGACATTTTTCTCCTGGGATTTAAACCCTTGTAGCATTTGTCCCTGGTTAAGAAAGACATGATAAATGTCATTATCTAAAGCTTTCAACTGCTGACATAAATCTCCAAGAGAGCTGACAAGATTCAAAGAGCAAAAGATCAGAGATAGAATATTTGGGTTCAAATCCAGACTCTGACACCAACTCACTGTATACTCTAAAACAGGACAGTAACTTCACTGGGCCTCAGATCACTCATATGCAAAATACCAGGGTTGAGGATTATAGAGTTCTCTGTCACTCTGCAATGCCAAGGCCCCGCGACCTTGCTCAGCCAGAGGCAGACAGTCCACATGCTCAGACCTATCCAAACACACCTATCAAGTGTTCACTGAAGTTGGTGTCAACCTGAAAATGTTAGGTCTGATCTTCCTCTTGAAATAAATCATCAATTCTCCCCTCCTGTTATCAGTTCTTAGAAGATGCCTCAACCATGACAAGACATAATAAAAGGGAAGATTAATTGGTGAACTGAAAAATCCGTGCAGTGACAAGAACACAAAAAGAAAAGAAAGAGTGGGGGGTGGGGGGGACCTAGCTGCAGCATTTTTTTTTTTTTTTTGCAATCCTTGTTTATTTTAGGTTTCAGGGTTTTATTTGTAGGATGACCACTTACATCCTTAAAAGTGTACTGCCTAAATTATTAATAAAGGGAAATAGTCCAAATCTTGTTATTAATGAGCCTTGATTAAAGTACCTATTTATAGTGACTTTCATTCACTTGGAAGATACAATGCTGTATCCTTTGCTGCTTTATTTCCCCTCCGCAATGGCACATGAAACATTTTTTCCCTAAATTATCATAAATAAAATTTAATTTTTTCTGGAGACTAATCAAATGAAACACCTCTTGGATAAATCTGAGAGACCATGAGGATTGCAAGGTTGGATCTGGGAATCATTTAATGGCATTCTGTCCTAGACAGGCGGCAAACAGATCAGAAAATAGTTTCTATCTTCAGAAGTGTGATACTCGATGACTTTTACGGAGGCCTTGCCATGGGACAGAGAATATCCTTCCATACTTAGAGCAGTCCTCTGTGTGGGCATGCTACTACCTGTACCTTAGTTACGTTTAGGACAATCACAAGGCACAGTCTGACAAGTACTACAGAGCTACGTATCAAAAAGGAATCCCTTCGTGGCTCCAGAGAATCTGAACTGATAAAAGTGGGAGAACATAGAATGAAAAGAATTACAGCTGGGAATCAACTTCCTCCAGAGGTGACGTTTGAGTCACTCTTGAAACTGTTAGTAGATATAAATAAATGGTATTAAGGCGAAAGGACGCTGCAAAAATAGAGTGTATGGCAAGGCAAGTCTTACCATAATAATTATCACACCTGTCCTTTGTTCCATGTCAGTCATTGCCATTGCATTGTAAGATCCATCAACTCTTGAGATTCTTGTCTTGCTTATAGCTACAATCCCAAGTCCTAGGATATAGCAATATGAGTTGAATGAGGGAAAATACATGTATTGCTTAGTAGATTTAATTGAATTCTCTATTCATCATGTGTCTAGGTGTGTGAGGGTAACTTTATAGTGCCCCCCTAAAACAGTAGAGTGAACTTTACCACTCTGTTATGTTACTCTTTACCACTCTGAATGTATCCACCCAAAACTCATATGTTAACATCTTAACTCCCAATGTGATGATACCTAGTGGTGGGGTGTTTGGGAGATAATTAGACTGAGATTAGGTAATGAGGGTGGGACCCTCATGGGTGAGATTAGTGACATTATAAGAAGTGAGATATCTCTCTCTCCCAGCACAGGCATGGAGGAAAGGCCATGTGAACATACAGTAAGAAGGCAGCTATCTGCAAGCCAGAAAGAGGGCTCTGACCAGGAACTAAATCTGCTTATGTCTTGATCTTGGACTTCCCAGCCTCCAGAACTAAGAAATGAATGTCTGTTATTGAAGCCATCCAGTCTATGGTATTTTGTTATGGCAGTCCAAATTGACCATGACACACTCATTGACTTTGGACTTGGCCATGTGATTTGCTATGGCCAACAAGATTACCTTCTGTGATCCAAGCAGAGACTTGAAAATCACTTACCCTGTCCCTTGTGCTTCTGCCAACACCGAAAGGAACATGTCGCAGAGAGCATACGATGGTCGGGCGCTGAGGAGGCAGTTGGGCTAATATAACAAAGTTGAAGCAGTGTGACACTCCATGTGTTAGAGAGTAGTTGTAGACAGGAATGAGGTGAGGGGAAAGCAGTTGAGGAATAGTCTTCATCATCAAATTTAAGATTTTACATTTCATTAGGGAGTCGGAGGAGAAAAGCAATTTCATTATAGAATGTTTACAATGGCACTGGGTGAGATAAAGCAGAAACCAGATACTATGAAAATAAAGCATTCTTCAGGCGAATTCTGTCTGCACTGCTCAATGATAAGGATTGCAATCTGTTATCTTTATGTCACTTTTTTTTGAGAAAGCAACCATGGATCTTGTTTTACAATGTGTTATACCACGGGCCTGGCTAAATATCATCCTCAATCCAACCCAAAGGTTTGATTGGGTTATGAACCTTCCTTACTTATGCTGGTAGACCACACTCATAATCCACGTACACCTGTTACACACACATACTGGCAATGTTCTAAAAGCCCCAAAAAAGAAGTTAAGCAACAAAAGAGGATTTGAATTCATGAACGCCAAGTGACTTAGTCACTTTCTCCTTAACTACTCAGCCACTTCAATGGTAGGCACCAGCAGGCTTACTGATGTTAATCCCAAGATTTTTGTATTTTATAGCTAATAAGCCCAAGCTGACAACACCAGAAACTCAGCCTGCAGAAATTAATAAACCAACTTGTCTAAGACTGGGAACCCACAGAGCCATCAGTGTCCAAGGGAATCGGAATCAAAACCCCAATAGCATAGCACAGGACTCCTGGACTTCAAGATCAAGTTCAAATTTGGCTGCCAGTGTATATTATCAGGGATGCTGTGGGCCTCTCCTAGACACTTAGAATTGGCCTCCTGACAGTCCCAGTTGGAACTGGCTTCTTTAAAACAGAATGAAAGTCTCTGGTATGTCTCCATTGAAAATAAGTCTGGAACCAAGCAGAGATTTATAGGAGGGAAGTGAACTGTAGGATTAGCAGAGGATTTTCTACTCCCATAGCAAGAGTTTATTCTAAATTAAACTGCCTGAAATGCAGCAGACACCTTTACAACTATAGCCAGGAGCTTGATAAGAAAATTCGGGGTGTAGGGGTGCCTGGGTGGCTCAGTCGTTAAGCGCCTGCCTTCGGCTCAGGTCATGATCCCAGCGTCCTGGGATCGAGCCCCGCATCAGGCTCCCTGCTCGGCGGGAAGCCTGCTTCTCCCTCTTTCACTCCCCCTGCTAGTGGTCCTCTCTCGCTGTGTCTCTCTCTGTCAAATAAATAAATAAAATCTTTAAAAAAAAAAAAGAAAAGAAAATTCGGGGTGTATCTCAAAGTCATTGCCCACATATCTTGCATTTCAGAGAACATTGCTTCAATTATCATTATTTGTTTTTATTGCTGAAACAGAATACATAGCCTATCTTCCACTACTATTTAGTTTCAAGTCTACAACTGAGACAGATTGTCTATGTTTAGTAGTTCATTTTTCTATAATTTGTCATTCTTTTTCCTTCAAATTCTATATTTTTATAACTAAAAAGTATTGAGTTACATATTTTGGTAGTTTTTTTTTTTTTTTTCCTTTTTGAAATAGCAGGCAGAAAGCATTTCAAACACTTTAAATTTGGTCAAGGTAAGAAATAAAGAACTTATTTTAGCCTTAAACTTGTTTCCAGATTACCAACTCTTTAGTTAGCAGCTGTATCCTTAGGGAAACGTCTTCTTCTTTTCTTTTTAAGACCTTGAACTCCAATGCCTTCTTAATTGTGAAACTCATTAAATGTTCAGAAATGGCATGATTCTCTAAAGCTCATACCCATTAAGCACAGCACATCCATTGTAGTTCTTAAGATACTAGGGAACCACTGCATCGGTAAGGAGGCAAGAAAATAAGAGGCCACAGACCATAATTAAAACATTCCCACTAAGAAACTAATTGCATAAGCAATATAGAGCAAATGAAACTTCTGCTCCCCAAAAGAGGAGTCAAAGTCAGTCCAATCTACTCTGATCACATCACACAATCCATTTTAGCTCTGTTTCTTTGAAAGAGGGTCTGTAGTAGCCTTTCAGAACTCTCCCCATATCCCCCAATATCACTGAAATCTACCCTTCATATTATTTGTGTTGTGAGGTCTGCTGAATAAATAAATGCATGTGTGAATCAAAATGAACGAATGGTCGAGTATAAGCTTTGAACAAGCAATACTAGCGTGACTTCCTACTAAACTTCTTGCAGCAGTTTTATGTGTCAAGCAGGATCGGGTGGCAAGATGGTGGTCTGTGGAATTCCTTTCTCTATAGTGCTGCTCCTTTGACAGGGGTTCTGTCCAATCCTGATCAGCCAGCAAGGACAACCTGCACAAGCCTTGATACCCCGGGCTTTCAACACCATTCAGACAGGACTGAGGTAAAGACCAGAAACTCACTGGAATTAGTGAAACATGAGACTTTTCCCCATAAGGTAAATCTCTGATGAGAATACTGGCTATGTCAGCCGTGTATGCCCAGTGGAAGGCAATAAAAGAAGATATCATTAGTAGTCTGGTTTAAAATAGCTTATTTCTTCTTGTATGTATTCACAGTTTTCTGCCTTTCCTTTTCTGTTTATACATTATAAGCAGTAAGCACATTGTTAAAAGTGGTGAAGTTAATAAGGCATGATGATTTTAATAAAAGCATATGCCACAGATTATCCTTACAGATAAAAGGCGTCCACACGCAGCGTCTGGTTACTAGACTCTAAACTCCCTGCTTAGACCAATTTAATGAAACACACTTTGACTTTATTGTACTGTGAACCCTGGCACAGCTGGGGCTCCTTGGCAAAGAGCTTTCTAGTGGGAAGGAGCAGGCTTAGAAGTCAGCCCTTGGCTAACTCACTAGCTGTGTGACCTTGGGCGAGTCATCTCGCCCTTATGAATCTCAGTGCTCTTATCCATAAGGTAGGATTCTTAGCTCATTGAACTACTGAGATGTTAAATTAGGTAATGTGGATAAATGGCTTAGCACAGTACAAGTCAATAAATGATAAAGACATCTATACTTTGGGTGCTTCAGTTAACTCTCTGTAGTTCAGTTTTCTTCCTTGGTTTTCTTTTTCTCATCTATTAAAAAAACTAAGACACTTCTTATCCCATAAAAGCATATTTTTAATATATTTTGTATATTCTTTGCTTAATTATTCTCCAAGAACAGATAGCAGGTCTACTTTTGTGTCCCCCTTAACACTGGCACCATTGGTCAAATGAATTTGCTGGAAAAAAAAATTAGCACAAAAAAACAGGAGCCTGGGTAATTCTCAAACATAGTGCTGATTTTTAACATTTCATTATATTCCGCACACATTTATTTATTTCTAATTCTCAGCTATAGATTTGTTTTCCTTTTGCTGGGATTGTGAATTTTTTGACTATATAATCATGCTCTTATTCTATTTACTTCAATCTTTGATTTAAACCTATTCTTACTTTTTTTAAAAGATTTTGTTTATTTGACAGAGAGAGAGAGACAGAGCGCACGCGTGCACGCTCTTGTGCACATGAGTGGGGGTGGAGGGGCAGAGGAAGGGGGAGAAGCAGACTCCCTGCTGAGCAGGGAGCCCAATAAGGGGCTGGATCCTAGGACCCCAGGACCATGACCTGAGCCAAAGGCAGGCAGAGGCTTAACTGACCGAGCCACCCAGGCACCCCAAAACCTATTCTTACTTTTTGATTCCAAAATATTTAATAAGAATTTACATAACTTACATGTAATTGGGCATGAAACAGTTACAGCAAAACTGCAGTGCAGCAAGCAAACAATTTTAACTACAGCTGCTGTAGCAAAATATGATAATGGATAGTGAGAGATAAGAGGTAACCATAAAATAAAAGAGTGTTCTGATAACGGAGGGACCGATTTCCAAGGAGCCCTTAGACCAGACGTTGCTCTTGCCCTCCAAAATTGCTACTAATTAAATTACTGATAGCCTTTTCTGTTATTCACATGCAGCTGCAAAAAGCATAATTGCAAAATTGGTAGAAATTTGTACTTCCAACATTTTCACAGATTTGTGAAGTAACAAGTCAGGACATTTGAACTAGCTACGACAACAGAACAACGGTTGGAAGGTACGTGCTCAGAGTCAAATTTGAGCGATTGCAAATAGAGTTGGGTAACATCATGAAATTATGTTAGCACAGATACAAAGAAGAAAACAATCCAATATGGTGGGTCATGGGCCATACATACAGATAGATATAGATATAGATACAGATACAGATACAGATACAGATCTAGATACAGATACGGATACAGATACAGATACAGATATAGATATAGATATAGATACAGATATAGATATAGATATAGATAGATATATATAAAGATAGGAAGAAAACCAGGGTCATGTGCCATACATACAGATGTATACCCAGTGCTTTCAACACCATTCAGATAGGATTGAGGTAAAGTATAATATATATATTATATATATAATAAAGTATTACATATATATATTATATTAAGATAAGAAGAAAACCAGGACCAAAGAAGACTCCCTCCAGTCCTGAGATACTGGTTCTTAGATTTGAGGTAGGCCTTGGCCATCTATTATTTTCAAAGTTTCACAGGTAATCCAGATAGAACATCAAGACCAAATGGTATCAAATCCCATCATTATACTCACTAGACAAATATTATTGTCTTCACTTCTATAGAGAAGCAACTGCATCACAGTTTTTGTTCAACACCATCATGGACCATTAGATCTACTGAAATACCTGGCATGGCCCTCTCTTCATTCTTTCCTTCTTAGCGGAACATTTGGGAAAGTTTTCTACAATTCTCTACGTCTCCCTTCACTTACCCTTCTTGATTCAAATTACTGCAATTCATTGGCTATATTCACAGCTCCAATTAAACTGTTCTCATTAGGGTCATTAGTGACCTCCTAAATGAAAAAAATCTAATGAGTGCTTTTAGTCCCAATTTTCTTGGCTTCTTCCCTCAGAAGTAACTGACATTATTGACTATATCCTTTTTAAAACAGTCATGTTCTTTTATCTCTTCTTTTGGCCTCCTCCATGGGCTTCTCTTTCTCTTCCTGCAGCTTAACATTTGGTATTCTCCAGTGTTCTATTCTCAGTCCCCCTCTCTTCCCACTCTAGATGCTTTTCCCAACTAATCAAGAATATGGTGATAATGCTCAGATAATTCTCATTAGCCTTGTTATTTCCTACAGTCACTCAAATAGGACTCGATGTCCACGATGAAATTATCTCCATCATCCTTGCCCTCCCACACATGACACCTGCTCTTTCTCCTCTATTTATATGATTTGCAATGCTTTTAAAATTTTATAGAGGCTGCAATAAACTGCTAGTATCTGTCTGTGTCATTAAATTCCTAGAGGCCATTATTTGTGTTTGCCTCTATCAAGGAAAAGGAGAAAAGTCTAGAGTAAGTCTTTCAAAAGATAATTCAGATGTAGTAGTTAGTTTGAGAGAGCAAAGGAAGCCTCTATACTCAGTTACTTCTGAAACACTTAATGTATAAATAGGTAGGAATACTAAAGTGATCTAGGCATAATAACAGAGCAGACCACATGGACAGAAGCTAGAAAACCAGCTGACCATTGACCTGTGGGATCAATCTGTGGTGTGCCTGCAATTTCAATTGTCTGGTATGATGTAGAGGAAACCATACATTGTCAATGGACATGGTAAGGGGTCCCTCTCTTGGAGAAAGTATGGTGAGATTACTAATAAATCTTTCTACACAATTGGAGAAGCATGATCTGATCACTTTCTTTGGATATTTACTATTTCTTCTTCCTTGTGGACCAATAAGTAGGGGATATGTAAGTGCTCTTAAATAATAAACAATTACCCACTAAAGATGCTTGCTGGTTCTTAGTAAGAAGTTCAGAGAATGTGGAAGAGTATAGTGTGTTGAGAATCCACAGTTCCAAAGGGATACTATTAGCTACTATTTATTGTTTATTTTATGCTGGGCCTACACATGTATTATCTTTTGACTCTTACAACATCCTTTGAGAGAAAGGTATTATTATTCCACATTTATATTAAAAAGTAATATAAGTGAGCTTTAGAGAGGTTAAAAATAACTTCTCCAAGGTCAGGCAACTAGATATGATTCACCAAGACATGATTCCAGTGCAGGTCTGTTTGATTCCAAAGTCCTTGCTCTTTCCACTATGACTTGATACTATGCTGCTTCTCCCACATGATATCAGCATTATGATTTGATTAATGGTCTGGGCCTTTCGTTTGCACCCATGGGTCAGCTTTACACTTTATTTATTTAAAGATTTTATTTATCTGTTTGAGAGAGAGAGCACGTGCACACGTTGGGGGAGGGGCAGAGGGAGAGCGAGAGGGAGAAGCAGACTCCCCGCTGAGCAGGGAGCCTGATGCAGGGCTCCATCCCAGGATCCTGGGATCATGACCTGAGCCTCAGGCAACCACTTAACCGACTGAGCCACCCAGGCGCCCCTAACTTTACTTTATGAAGCACAGGTAAAACATTCATGGATTTCTGTTTTAAGTGACTTAATACATTCCCACGTTCATAAACTTGGCTTCTACAGTTGTGAGGCCTAGATAAGCAAATCTGCAATCCATCATAGGCCATCCCAAAGGACAGGTTAGAACCCACAGGCAAGGGCACAAGTGGAATTTCTTCTCTCAGGGAAGCCTTGCTCTGCTTTTAAGGCCTTTCAACTGACCGAATCAGGCCACCCAGATTATCTAGAATAACCTCTTTACTTAAAGTCAACGGATTATGGACTTTAAACACATCCATAAAACCCCATCACAGTAACACCAAGAGTAGTGTTTGAATAACTCGGGACTGTACCTAGCCAAACTGACATGTCAAAAAGACGACCATAGCTACTATTACTACTTTGATTATATTACTTTACATGTTTCCAAATTATTTAACATCTAATTCTCAAGACAACCCTGAGAAAATTGGATTAGGGCTTATTGTGCCCAATTTATAAAACAGAAAACCGAGGTTCAGATGACAAATTTATCTAAGATCACAGATCAAAAAACAATGGAGCTGGACCTGAAGCCAAATCTCTAGTACCATGGGCTACTCTTGGCAGTATACCCTGATAAAGGTCATGCTCTAACTATTCATGGAAGGCACCAGGCAACATTAAGGAAGGGATGATGTTAGAATTTCATTTTGCAAGGTAGGAAATTCTGTCTCAGATAACACTTACAAGTTATTTTAAATTCAGTGTGTCATGTACTTGGTTTATTGATTGCCTTATTGATATTTCTTATGAGCAAAGAATATAATTAAAACAAAATGCAAACTGACAGCTATTTTGAATATGCTAAATGTTTTGTCTTCATTTTTCAAACTTGTTCTTTCTTAGAACCTACCTACAGTAGAGTTTGGTTTTTAAAAGTGCTCCATTATTCAGATATTAAAAGCAAGGCATAAGGGAGCCTACAAAGATCTTCAGAAACCTTCAAGTTTTCATAGACTCTCAGACACCTCCCTATAGAACATGTTATAGATCATGTTATATGATTAATATGTTTATTAATATGTTTATATGTTAATATGTTTCTAGAATTTAAAGGTTTACATAATTTTAAATATTTCAGTATATAGTTTTTAATTTAATGCTATTAATGTATAATTCAAGACCTAAACAAATGTGTGTTTAACTTTTAACACTTCAAAGATTTTATTTATTTCTTTGAGAGAGGGAGAAAGAGAGAGCAAGTGAGCTTGAGGGCGGGAGGGGCAGAGGGAGAAGCAGGCTCCCCGCTGAGCAGGGAGCCCGATGTGGGGCTCGATCCCAGGACCCTCAGATCATGACCTGAGCCAAAGGCAGACGCTCAACCAACTGAGCCATCCAGGCGCCCCATAACTTATAAAATTTCAAATAAATAAATTGATGATTAAGTCATCTATTTAATAGTAATAATAATGACTAGCATTTACTGAACTCGTAGCATATCTGCCATTTTGCCAGGAGACTTCAGCATGAAATGTCATTTAATCTACTCAGCAAACTTAGGCGGCAGCTGCAGTTACGGAGGATGTCAAGGATACACAGCTGCTAAGTGGCAGAGCCACAGTTTGAATCAAAGTCTAACTAACCCCAGGCCCTCAGTTCCCAGCCCCACTAGCTAACTACCTCTCAGATTAGTGCAGCCCTACACATAGATATTCCTCAACATCTCAAGTGTTATAAAGACTTTGTACTGCTCATAGTAGTTGATTTTTCTTTATCTTCTATTAGCAACAGCCCCGCCAGTTACCTTCAGCTGCCTCTACTGATCCCATTATCCCAGGATAATAAGGAGCCTACACATTCATGTTTACCATAAGCCTTGCGTGAAATAAAAGGAGAACAGGACTCCCAGCACTACCTCACTCATTCACTCAATCATAATAAGTATTTACCAAGATGATGTGCTACCCATCCAGGTGGGTAATAGTATAGACAAAAAAGAAAAAATTTCTGCTTTCAAAGAACTTGTCTATTGGGATGGGGCAATGGAACAATTATATAAAGCGAGAAGTGTTATGATAAAGAGGCATACGGGCGCTATAAAATCCCAGGGAAGTTGACACTTAGCTCATCCCTGAAAGATAGGTCAGAATTAGGAAGAGGAAAGAAGGAAAGGCTTTAAAACACATAGAACAGTATGTATAGTGGCACGAAGATAAGGTAGAGTCTGAAATGCTCCCAGAACACTAAGATGTTCTCTGTGGGTAAGCAAGCAAAAGCAGGTAACGAGGTAGTGTCCTTGGGCTCTGAGGAGGCTGGGCTAAAACTTGGTTGGGTTATTGCTAAATTTATTGCAGCACTGGATTCCATTCAGCCAAAGTCATCTACCTTTATAAACTTCAGTTTAAAGATGCAATTCTTAGCTTATAAAAATACAAATTAGATTTTAAAATAAAACAACGCCAACAATGAAATGGACCAATAAATCTCCCCAGTGGTCCAGTTGCTTTCCTAGAAACCTAACAAGTTACAAAGTGAAGTTCTCACATTTATTGATCACATCAGGACTCCCCGAGGATGGACAGATGTTTGTTATTTTTCTGGTATATTCCCCCAAACTCTATTCCCACATGTAATTTGTAGCAGGCAATGGAACTGGCCTAAATGCAGCTGTTATAAAGAATAACAATGGGCACATTTCAAGAGAATGCGATAGGTTTACAGGATGCGTGGTCATAATGGAATTGCATTACACTACTATTAATAGCTTAAGAATAATCCTCTTCCACCAAGTCATTATTTGTGGAATTGTCACATGTATTTGTGATCAGATTTGACAATGCAGATATTCAAAACTCTTGAAAAAATAAAATTTCAAATGAGAGTATCACTGAAACAATTAGGCAGTAAAGTCACCAACTGAGCCAACATGGAAACTGAATTGTCTCTCTATAACATTACTATTTGAATTAAAACATGGTATGTGTCTTCACCTCCAAAAAATACCATTTCTTTGAGATTCCTATTTAAAAAAAGAGGAATGAATTTTCATTTTACACAGCAGGCCCCTCAATTTGTCCATGTCCGAAGCCCACTTATCTCTTTGCCTCCGTGCATAGTATTTCCTCAAGGTTTTTCCAAACTCTTGTCATCCATGAGCAAATGCATTGCTATCCTTTTCCCCTTGAGCAAACCCGACAATTCTGAGTTTTTTATGATGACAAAGGAAGTACAGATTCTTTCAGGTGCTTAGCACTACCTGTGCCATTTTGGAAACCAAACCAGAGCACGTGCCCTGCCTTTGCAAGCTCATCAACGCACCATGGCCAATGACTGCCTGAGCTGTGTGGCGAGTGCAGGGAGGCTAAGTAATTCGTTTTAGGATATTTTCAATGTTTAGGCCGTTATCTTGTTTATGTGAACTCTCCGATCTGCCATGGCCTGGAACTCAGGAATTCTGGTTGAGAGTCTAATGGAAAGAAAGAGACAGTAAAGGTGGGAAGGGTGTTCGTGCTTATGGATTCAGGCTGGGTCTGCATGAGATGACTGATTCCATTAGCCTGCTTGCCCCCATTCCGTTGCACCATCAGATATCCAAACAGTAGCAAGGGAGCTCCCCAAACTGTCATCTCCCCTATTTTATATGACCCTCCTCCCCATTCCTTTCATTCTTCCCCTTTGCAGCCTTTCCTCAGAAAAAGGATGTGGGATGAAGTTGTTGCCATTCACCATTTACGGAGCCTTAAGAAAATCACAAGCAGTAATAAGAATAACAGGAGAGGGGCACCTGGGTGACTCAGTCAGTTTAGTGTCTTCCTTCGGCTCAAGTCATGATCCCGGGGTCCTAGGATCGAGCCCCACATCAGGCTCCCTGCTCGGTGGGAGGCCTGCTTCTCCCTCTCCCACTCCCCCTGCTTGTGTTCCCTCTCTCACTGTGTCTCTCGCGGTCAAATAAATAAATAAAATCTTTAAAAAAAAAAAAAAAGAGTAACAGGAGAACTGTCCTGGGAAGATTAATAATGTCTTTCTCACTTTTTCGCTCCATGGTGTGTGTCAGAAGTTTTTTCTATGTGTGTTTGTGAAACTGTAATAAAGGATATTACTTTCTCATATTGCCTTAGGTCAAAGATACCACATCAAAAATCAAATGCAAGTGAGCAAGACATCCTACTGAGCTTGTGGTTAGCTGTCCCAAAGATGAAACTTGCTTTCCAGCTTAATTTGAGCAATATTTCAAATTACCATGAGGAAATGTTCCAAACATCTAAAAAGTTAGTTCCTGGAGCACCAAATATTCAGATGAAAGAATTTACACAAAGAATATGGTGGGAATGCAAGCTGGTGCAGCCACTCTGGAAAACAGTATGGTGGTTCCTTAAAAAGTTGAAAATAGAGCTACCCTATGACCCAGCAATTGCACTACTGGGTATTTACCCCAAAGATACAAATGTAGTGATCCGAAGGGGCACATGCACCCCAATGTTTATAGCAGCAATGTCCACAATAGCCAAACTATGG
>NC_138372.1:108728051-108768305 GCF_054177405.1 Leptonychotes weddellii | reverse complement strand
CTGGGTGGCTCAGTTGGTTAAGCGACTGCCTTCAGCTCGGGTCATGATCCCAGGGTCCTGGGATCGAGTCCCGCATCGGGCTCCCTGCTCTGCGGGGAGCCTGCTTCTCCCTCTCCCACTCCCCCTGCTTGTGTTCCCTCTCTCGCTGTGTCTCTCTCTGTCAAATAAATAAATAAAATCTTTAAAAAAAAAAAAAAAAGCTATGCTATAATTACTGTGTCAGAATGTGTAGGCTTATGAACAAAGAATAGACAGGAAAAAGTAAAAATAAGTGTTACTCTAACAAGCAAGTGTTAGAGTAATAGGACTATGTATGATTTTTTTTTCTTTTAAGAGTAAAAACATTGTGGAACAGCCATAAAATGAAAAATTGATAAGCATATAATGACTATCTAACCATAGTGGTGAGGATGAAACTAGTGTTAAAAATAGACACTCTTAGACAGGCGAGGAACCCAAGAATGAAGATAACATTCTTTCTTTTTTTTTAAAAAAATTGTTTTTTGAAGTTTTAGGTAAAAATTTTGTATTTTTGACTTGTCTTTTTAATTAATTGAATGCACTTTCCTTTATCTTTGCATATATGAGAGTTTTTAGAGTTTATGATTCTTTAGATAATCAGGTGACCCCTCTTGATTTCATAATTTACTATAGTAATGACAGTTAATTTAGGGTTGGTGGATACATCTGTGAGTACATTACTTCTCAATTTCAAATTCGACTTTTCCTTAGAGAAGACATTATTTGATTAAGAGAGGGTCCATCCTGACTGTGAATCTTGTGCAATTTAAACATTTTTCTAGTTATAGCCTACTTTCATTTCTAAATTATTATTTTATCATGAGAAAATATCTCCCTCCCTCAGGGCCAATATAAAACACTCTGCATAGATTTTATCCTTTTTAACTTGGTATTATACAGAACTAAAGATAATGTAAAAGTACACATAAAACCCCAACATTTCTATAATTTTGATGTCTTCCATTTGCATTGTTTTCTTCAGTGGTTATATTTGCCTGTATGTGATACTCTGCAAAATGTTATCAGGTTTTGACATGTTTGTACCTTTAAATTGAATTTTTTTTGGAACAAAACCTAGAACTCTCTTTCCAAATATCTCAGGATTTTTCTGTATTTTATTTGAAGTGGCATTTTCTTCCCATGGAAGTAACTTACTATTCTAATGTTTACCACATTTTCACCTACTGTCCCTCTTGTGCTTGACTTTTAATGTGGGCACTTTTTGCTTTCCCCAAAGCACACAGTATATGGATTCATTTTATAAACTATCTTTTTTTTTGCTAATCTTTTTCCTATAGAACAATTTTTGTTTCAGGTCTCAGAAGCATCTTAGGTATAAGATAGAATGATCACAAAAACCTGGTTATTTCCAATCCTTTTCCTTATTTTATTACCCACAAAGTACATACAATAAAACAGAACATTCCTCCACTTATATTTTCTGCTTATCAATTTTCACGTTATGTCAGTCCAATAAAAAGTATGATATTGAGGGGTTTTTTAAGAGCTTTCCATTTTAGATGCCTCTATTATAAAAATAATCATTTCTATATTTAGAAATAATCGTTTCTATACTTTGAGCTCATAGAAGTTAGTTTCCTAGGTACAAAGTAGGTTCTGAAAACTACTTAATATATTTTTTCTAGTATTTCTTCAATCTCCTATATTTTATGGGTGGGCCTGTTCTCAGAATGTCCTAGTTCTCAGAACGTCATTCCTCTTTTTCTCTACTTCTGGCCTGCACTCGCATGAGTTCTTGTCTTATTGCATATATTTCAATGAGGGTCACAACAATTGTTTTTGTTTTACTGCTGAATCCCTCTTTTCCATTTTCTTTCTCTGTGGGACTTTCTGTGTCCTAAGATATACATCTCCTAAAAGCCCCCTTCTCCCAATAAAGCATGTACCCTTGTCTCCTAGAAAAACTGTTTGTCTCACCCAAGGAAGCTCATATATGCAAATATAAAAGAGAAAGCCATAAGAAACCATCCTACTGGGGGCATTGTTTCCTGGGCTCCGTGGCCAGGATGAGAGAGCAGCAGTGCCCTTTGAGAGCCATGAAATCAATGAAAATCACAGCCGGCACAACTCTTTCCCCAGGTGCTTCTGCAGTGGCCTGCGCAGAGATAGCCCACAGTCGTCCATTCATCGCAGCACCAGGGGAACATTTCTCACTGCCCCTGGAAACAGAATGTGCTGTTGTTGCTGTCCTTGGCAAAGGACTCCAAAAGATGCCTCCGTTTGTGTGTGTGTGTGTGTGTGTGTGTGTGTGTGTGTGTGTGTGTGTGTCTAAGCCCATCCTTGCCTTCATTCCAGTCCTGGCAAGGAGCCTGTACTCCCATGCTGCTCAGTTCCATGTATATTTCCCCACATGATTGATACTCTGTACAGTTTTAACCAGCTGTTTCCTCCTGGCATGAACATTTCCTGCACTGACTTTCCCCTCTGCCTGGGACATTTGTAAGAGTTTCCTGATTGCTCTTGTAGTTTTTCTATGTTTTCCCCAATCAAAGCTGCCTCTACATTTGCAGTCAAACCGCATTTCTTTCCATCCTAAAGTCATAGCGTACTCCCTCTCCTCCTGTTTCCCCTTGTCTTGATGTAGCAATTCATTTTAAAATTCCTGTGACCATTTAGAATGTCAGAGAAAAGCAGGATCTTATTTATGAAACAAGAGACAGGGACAAACAGATAGAAGTCAATAAATAAATAACCCCAAAAAGGTGTATGTGGAGGAGGGTACAAAGGCTTTTGAATTACCATAGAAACAAACAGATACTAACTACAACATGCACAGGCTTCTAACAATCCTTTAAGAGCAAACAAAACATGGTTGTGTTCTATGCTTCCACAATAATAGTTTTAAAAATCTGTACACTCCACTTTTCTAAATTCCATCTGAATAAGATGAACACTTTATTACCATGCCATTTGGCTCTCTGTTTCAGATATGTATTCCCCAGTGACAACAATCCTATAAAATAAGTGCCACGGTTATGAAATTCTAAGCCTCTTACTTGATCGTGGAAGAGAGCAGTGAAATGCTTCAAACTGGTCCCAGTATAATCCTAAGGTGAACTATTAGCCATAAACTATAATGATGATAATAATTAACATCTAGTGAGTATTTACCACATGCCAGTATTTTTCCAAGTAATCGACTTCTTTTGTTTCATTTTATTCTCATCACCACCTCATGAAAAACATGTTGTTTTGGAGAGCGGACATGTGGTTCATGAGTTTGAGAAACTTGCTCAAGTTCACAAATATAGTAAGCCACGTTTGACCAAGTCACACTCCCACAGCCCTTGTTCTTAACCACCTACGCTTTATATTAACTAGTTAAAATGTTTGTTCATATCCTTTAGCGAAAATCTTACATTTTAAATCAATGTGAGTTTTCACAGGCCCTTAGACTGCACCACCCTGGGGAGCGCATCACAAACAATGCAATGTAAGGTGTGCCTTGGGAGCTGAGCTGTGTCAGAACCTCGGATGTACTATTCATTTCAATAGGACTATTCTCACTATTGAAGAACGAGATCTTTGTGAACTTCCTAGATTTCACAAAGAGGCAAAATGAAATGGATTTGGTGAGAAAAGAGCAGCGTTACTGATGCGGTTGTCAAACTCGGGTGTTGTCTAAAATCACCTGTGGGCGTTGTTACACATGCAGACATTCGAGGCTACCAGCAGGCATTTGGTTTCAGTGAACTCAGAGGATCCCACGACTCCAAATTTAAACAAACAGAGAAAATAGAAGAAAAGGGCTGATGCAGACAAGCTTACTTTGGGCATGATGAAATATTTTTAAATTAGGTCATGGTAATGGTTGCAAAACTCTGTAAATATACTAAAAATATTAAATTGTATTCTTTAAATGGGTGAGCTACAGGGCATATAAGTTGGATCTCAATAACAGTGTTGAAAAAGTCATGAGCAAAAACGACCACAGACTCACACAGGGCTCACAAAGAACAGGGTTGGAATGGATCGTTTCTCTGAGCTGGAAGTGTCATGGTTTTTTCACTCACTCTGAATAATTAAAGTACTTTATGACAAAGAGAACTCCAGAGGGACACATGATCTCTGTTCTCTTTTTGGTCCTTTCTATTCTTTGTTCCTTCTTTCCATTTTGTATTTTTTTTTTTCCTGAAGAGGAATGATATAAACAAGTATGTTTTCATATCTTCTCTACTGGCTTTTTAGCTATTCCTCTTTTTATTATTTTTATAGCAGCTGCTCTAGGAATTTTAATAGGCGTTCTTAATTTACCATGATCAACCCTGAATTAATATTACAAGTATTCACATACAATGTATGTACATATAATGTATTGAGACATTTTAACCTAATTTTTAAAAATTTAAGATAGAAAATAATCTTTTATATTCACCCCTTTTAAAAAAATCCTTATCAAGGTTCTTTATTTGTTATTGTAGATCTGAATTTCCATCTGGCACCATCTCCCTTCAGATTGAAAAACTCTCTTTAGCATTTTTGATAGCGTGAATCTGTCAGCAACCATTTCTCCCATCTTTTGTTTACCTGACAATATTTTTATTTAGCCAGAATTTTTTAAATATATTTTTACTGTGTGCAGAACACTAGGTTGAGAGTATTTAGTTTTGCATTTTCACACTTCAAAGGTTTTGTTCTATTTTCTTTTTGTCTCCATTATTTCTTATACTGTCATATTTATTATTATTCCTCTGTAGGTATTGGTCTTTTTTTCTGGCTGTAAGATCCTGAGGTCATTTTCCATTTTCCACCCCAGCTTCCAGCTTCTGCTTACTCAGTGCAATTCCCAAAGAGGGAATTACTAGACAAAGAGGATTAGCTTTGTGTTTGGGGCGGCATGAGATTCAAATACAGATTTGCCCCACATGTGCTGGTTTCTGCTAGTCAAAGCAAAGACAGTCCTTCCTTAGCTGGTGGTCTCCTTCAAGCTCTCTGATCATAGCTTAGAAACTGGCCTCACTTCCATCCACTTCTCCCTCTAGTGTTTTCTTTAACATTTATTTGTAACCCACAACTCCTCAAGATATTTAGGGAAAACGAGGGTTGTTTTTGTTTGTATGTTGCCTGGGAATTTCGGATTTTTACCACATGAATGGAAGATCTTGCACATCCTTCTGTATCCAAACTGGAAGTAGAACTCCTCTCTGTTTCTAACGGGCTTAAGACCTGTCTGAAGACATACAACAGAACTAGCTGGAAATGTCACTGATAAGTGAATGATAAAGACGATTCATCTCCCAAGAGTTCAGAGTAGGAATTAGGGTTGCCAGATACAATATAGCACATCCAGTCAAACTTCAATTTCAGATATGCAAGGAATACATTTTTAGTTAAAGTACATTCCAAATATTACATGGGATACAGTTATTTTGAAAAATACCCCTTGTTTATCTGAAATTCATGTTTAACTGGACATCCTGTATTTTTCCTAAATTTGTCCCTAAGAGGGAGGGTCACTAGTAGGGAAAGAAGTCTCTAGAAGCAAGTAAAAATTCAGTCAGCCTCTTAAGGCAGGACTGAGATGTTCAAAAATTACCACATAATGTGTATGCAGGTAAGTCATGGGGGAAATGACCAGAGAAATATGTCAAATTCAAAACCCCCGAGGATTCTGAATGCCAATCTAAGAAGAATGGACTCTATTTTGCTGGCAAAGATGAATAAGAAAGCTCTCTGTAAGTCTCTCATTTTTGACCTCTTTAAAGGTAACAGTAGCAATAAGAATCAATTTTATGGTATAGGTCTTCCATAGCAAAGCCCTTTTCAAATTTTACAGGGCTTTTGCTTCAATAAGATCCCATTTTCCTTTTTATGGTTTTCCTTAGGTTTTACACTCTTCCTTTGTTCAGGTATAAGAAATGATCGCTCTACCTCCAGGAATGTGAAACAAATAAGACTTTCTATTTTTGCCAAAGAAATGAAAATCTAGATCGTGTAGAAATTGACAAATGCCGAACAATAGACTTTTAACCATGTTTATTTGAAGCGACTTGCTGTACTTCAGTGCACAATTACAAATCATCTTTCAAGCTCTTCAGAATCTCAGACCTGCCAAGAGCTAATTAACTGCTCTGACAGTGGGAAGATGCAGCAACATAAGGCACAGTTTCTGAATGACTGTAAGGTATTTAATTTGAATAAAAGGAGAATTAAAAAGCAGCAGAGAGCAGGAGTGGTAGCAGACAGAGAATGCCTGTATTAAAGATTCTTACTAGAAAAAAAAAAAAGAAGAAGAAGAAGAAGAAGGTAGCAGGAGGGGAAGAATGAAGGGGGGGAAATTGGAGGGGGAGACGAACCATGAGAGACGATTGACTCTGAAAAACAAACTGAGGGTTCTAGAGGGGAGGGGGGTGGGAGGATGGGTTAGTCTGGTGATGGGTACTGAGGAGGGCACATTCTGCATGGAGCACTGGGTGTTATGCACAAACAATGAATCATGGAACACTACATCAAAAACTAATGATGTAATGTATGGGGATTAACATAAGAATAAAAAAATTTATAAAAAAAAGTTTCTTACTTGATTGCAAAATCATCCGCTTGAAACTTATATTGGGATGCATGTTTTAAAGCGTCAGACTGCCTTACAGAGCACAGGGACAGAAGCAGAGATTGTGAGTCTGGGTTGGTGCAGCTCTCCCAGAAGAGACGGACACGTCCTCCTGGAGTACCTTTCCTCTCCTCTGACCAGCAGTCAGAACATGAACAAGGATGCTCAGTGCTGAGCATCATGGTCAGAACAGCCAAGCTACCCCTAACATGGAACTGAATCAACAGACTGCTGCATCCCAACTGATTTGAGGAACACACACATAATCTAATAAATACCCTTGTTACTAATTTGCAACTGTTTTCAGTCACTGTACAATCTAGCACTTCACCCCAAACCTACTCTCTGGTCTGAGAAAGGGGCAGCAGGGACGGGATTTTTTTCTTAGATCCCTCCTGCATGGGCACTTCAGATGAGATCAGAGGAAGTCTTCTGGCTGCTTCTCTTTATCTCCTTCCTATTTTACCCCCAATTACACTCACCTTATCGGCAGAGAGGAAAAGATCTTTTTTTAAGGGGCACCTGGGCGGCTCAAATGGTTAAGCGTCTGCCTTCAGCTCAGGTCATGATCCCAGGGTCCTGGGATCGAGCCCCACATTGGGCTCCTGGATCAGCGAGGAGCCTGCTTCTTCCTCTCCCTCTGCCTCTCTCCCTGCTCATGCTTTCTCTCTCTCTCTCTGTATCTCTGTGTCTCAAATGAATAAATAAAATCTTTAAAAAAAAAAAAAAAAGATCTTTTTTTAAGGTGCCAAGAACTTTCACATGTTATTTCATTTGACTCTGATACGAATATCATCCAGGGTGGGGTTAACTCCTGACTTCGAGGTAAAGAAACTGAGTCTCAGAAAGCTTTCATATCTTGTCCATGATTCAAAGTCAGATGGGCTGACTCCAACCACACTGGCTTCCCACCTTACCACACAGTCTCAACCACACAGATGTGCCTGTCTTGTAGACTCAACTCCAGTTTTCTTTATTACTAATCCCTGACTCGGTTCTGATTTCATGTAGAATTAAAGGGCCCTGTCACTTCCTTCCCACTCAGAGGCTGAGTCCTGCCTGTAACTGAGTCCACCTCATCCCAGGAAGGAGGCTGAATGGTCCTTATCAGGTCACGTGTGTCAGCTCCCTGAACACCCAAGATTTCTGGGAGCTTACCCTGGTTCCAGCCCTCACCCTAAGTGAGTTAAGGTACAAAGTGCTATTTAGGTTGATAGCCATGTGAATCCTTCTCCTATGTGGGGCTTTGATCATCTTTCATATCTAGTTTTCCAACTCATATGTACCTCCTCCCACAGGACGCAGCTGAGTATATGCATACAGGATTTTTTACCAATAGTTCTAATGCTTTTATGGTACATCCCCCATTTTCCCCTTTCTAAATAATAGCCTGCAATGTTTCATAGAACTTACAAAGCACTGCAAACATAGTTATAAGTATAAGAAAAATACGATATCTACATAATTATCTCACCAAGATTGAACAGAGGTTAACATATTGCAATTTCTTCCAGATCATTTTTTTAAAGAAATATGTTACAGATATTGCTAAAATGTTACTTCTATCTCTTACCCCTTCCTCCCTAGAAGCCTTCTCCCCTGAAGTTGGTATGGATCATTTCCATGCATGTTTCTGAACTTCTGTAATATGAATAAATTCACCCGTAAGCAGTATGTTTGTGAGTTCTAAAGATTTATATAATTGGAATCCAGCTGCACTATCTTTTTGCAATTTGTTTTTCTCCCACTTTTTATGGGTGTCTATCCTAGAGAAACTAGATGAGCTCACTCAGGAGCTATGTCTAAGAATTTTCCCTCAATCATTGGATGCTAGTAAAACAAAAAATGAAAACAACCTAATTGTTCCTCTCCTGTGCAATGTTTACAGAAATGTGATTTGTGTAATGGAATCCAAAAAATGTTATCCAGCAGTTAAAATGGATCAACAAGATCTACACATATTTATAGAACTTAAGTCCTTTTTAAAAAAATGCACTTAGGCCAAGGAAAGCAATGAATATAAAGTGAGTTTTTACAATAGCAGGTTTCCGTTTGCTTCTTTTTACAATTGATCCCTTGATAATATAAAATATGAATGATTGAGTACATAAAGATTCTTAGTGTTATGACTGGTGAAAAAAACACAACAAATGTTTCAGTATTTTCTGCATCTAAACCTATGGTCTGTCTTCAGTTCGTGTGCTGAACCCTGCAATGCAGGTAGCGGAAAGATGCAGAATTTTGGCACCAAATTAAATCATCATGTTAGCAAACTCCCATTCAGTCCCTGTCATTGACTCCACTGAAAACTCAGGATAAAGGCAGATACGTCTATGTTTCATTCTTAAAAAAAAAATTGTTCCCATCTGCTCTATTTGTGTATGGCAATCAGATCAGTGATGCTTTTCAGAGACTTGGTCTTTCCTGCTATCTGATTTTATCAAGTTAGTTCTGAAAAGACTTTAGATAACTAATTTGTATGCAGGCCAGAATTTCCAAATTGGCAGCTCTAACTACCACAGCATTCAAACCGCCTTATATAGATGACAGTAAATTACTTTCAGTATTACCTCCAGACTATTAAAGCTATAGTGGTATGAGAATAATGCATGTGTGCATATTGCTACCGTCAGTAGGTACCCAATCAATAAAACAATATTGCTCAGTATTTCAGCAGAGCAGAGGTCTGATAAGGTAATGGTAGCTTGAAATATGTTAATATATTTAGTAAAACCTCTATTAGTGGAGTTGAGGCTGCTGTGAACTGAGAGCTGCAACGCATGCTGGGAGCTGGGCCGCTCAGAGCTGGAATTCTGCTAAAGGAACTTTGTTGTGTTTGAGCCAGGAAGGGAAGTCATGTGTGAGCCAGACAGTAAGTACTAAGCCATCCACCTGAGTTGGTGAGGCCAAGCAGCAATTCTCTGACCTGCCAGAATAGGTCAGGGCGTCCTGTTGTAGGTTTGTTTTTTTGTTTTGTTTTGTTTTGTTTTTTGTGCACTGCAATCTTCCTTAGCGAGCTTACCACAACACTAAGGAAGCAATTCTTTGTAAAAGTATGTGCTTAATGGTTCTTTCCTCTGCCAGATGCTGAAATGGATGGGACTGTGCCTGATTTGTTTGTTATATGTCCCCAGTACCAAGCAAAACTTCGTGAACACATTTATTTCATAACAGAGTCCTAAAAATAGCTAAAGGGATGTGAGGGGAAGCCTCCCAATGGAGAAGTCTTATTGGGCACCAGTCCTGAGAAGGGAGGTCTTCCCTATGTACCCACCCTACCTGTGACCAATCTAGCAGGAGCAATAGATTAGTAATTCCAGAGGAACAAAAAGCAGGAGCTCAGAGTACAGGTCTGGATCCAAGCCATTTGATTCCTATTCAACTCCATGATTCATCTGCTTTGTGACTTTAAGCAAGTAACTAACTTCCCTAAGCCTCTGATTTCCCATTTGTAAAATAAATCATTTTTAAGGATGAGATAATCCAGGCATTGCTTCTATAGTACTTGCTGATAACATGATTTCTATTATGATCATTATTATTGATGATTAGAATCTATCCCTGAGAAATAAGTGTTGATAAAAGAAATAAGAGGGCACGATACAGGCTCCAGCCATTGGTACTGGTTTAGGATTGGATTCCAGGCTCAGGGATGTGAAGTCTCAGGTGGAATTACTAGCATATTTTAGAAAACAGCCTAGATTTATGATCCAGGTCAACACAGAGGTTGGAGAAGGGATGAAGTTCTAGGCCTTCAGGGCTTGAGGAAAAGTAACAGAACACTGGGTTGGATGAGAATAAGTTTGATTATTGGGAGGAAGGCAGAAATCCAACAGATCCTCCACTAGATGTTGGGATTAGGGCTGCCTTACATAGAACTAGTTGACCCAATCTTGAGAAGCTGGTAAAGACAGAGGAAACAAGTCAGGAGTTGACAATTCATTCTGGTGGTGGAAATTACTATAGGAAGGCTTCTCCAGAGGCATAGATAGGACATTAAGAGGAACTAAGAGCTTTTAAGGACATAAGAAAAGGGGAGTAGTGGCCATATATTTATTATAAATTTCTGGAAACTGAAGAAGAACAAAATAGAAATCAGTGTGGATAAATAGTGGATTTAGATTATTTTTTACTTTTGGCAAATGGTTCTCCACATAGTGAAAAACTGTGCAAACACAGTGAAGGAACTTAAAAAGAAACACTGAAAACTCTCACCCTGTCCAGGAATTGCCAATATATGGCACAGCTGCACCATTTCTGAATTCTGTGTCCATGGCCAACCTCAAGGAGTAATCTGCATTATTGCCCCATGAGCCCATATATGGCCTCAAGACACTTCTTAATACAGTGCAGCAGCTTCTTCGAACCGATTTCCTTTGGCACAAAGAGAGAACCTACTTGCCTTCCCTGATCTAGGTTAATCCCTGAGTATTTACATGAGAAAACAGAGGTCTAATGAGGCCAAACCACCTTTCTCTTAAAATCTCTGAGCCAGCTCTGGTACCCCTCCTGGTTAATGTGTTCCCCTACTCTTTTCATGATCCTCATTTCTATTCAATTAACACTGTTACACAAAATACGTTTAGACAAAATATCAAATACTAAATATATTCATTTTTCAAATGAGCTTTCTTGAAGTCACATGACTATTGTTCATAGACGTAAGACTCGGGGCATACACTAAGTACTTGTGGCAAATCCACTGTCCATGTTAAAAAAAAAATGGGAAAAATGTTGAGTAAGCTCAAAAATAAGAAACGTTTTTCAGTGGATGAGACGTAATATTTGAGCATCACAGTGACTCTCCTTGATGTAAAGAAAGTCACAGAGAGACAAAGAAGATGACCACAACCTACTTTAGCAATTTTCAAGAGAGATCTGGACCATCCAGATCAGCTTCCCTCAGTCTTGTAAATTCTCAACAGTAAAAATAATACTTAATGAAATGGCTCATGCTTTACTGCTTTATGTGCTTCCATATTAACTTCAGGTAAATTTATGATAGAGACAACTGTACTTTTGTGTCAGGTACTTATAAGCACTTTTTATATACACTGATCAAAAAGAAGCACTGATTTACAAGGTGTTTCAAGATTATTAAACTGGTTACAGGAGTTTAGAGTGTGTGTATCTTTGTTCTCATAAGGTTGCTGATCATGCCTGTGATTTCTGTTATAAAATCCTCAGTTAGGAATATTTTCTTCTCTTTTCTAGGGACATATATGATCTCTTTGTTTTGATACGGTTTCTAAGAAATCCTGAAAGCAATGTGAATAAAGCACTGCCTAGAATTTCTGTCTTATGGGGCCTAGGGAGGTGAGGAAACAAGAGCCAGCTTTCCAGAGAGAAGTGGCAAGAGCAAGTGCAAAGGCCCTGAGGCAGGAATGTGTTAGGCACCTTTTAGGAATCAAAATGTATCTCCTGTGGCTACTGCACAGTAGAGCTGGAGAGCAAGGAGATAACAGAAGGGAGAGGTCAGAGCTAGGTCACATAGGGTCTTAAAGGCTATGGTTAAAAGTTGGATTTATATTTAAGCCCCACGGGGAGTCATTGAGGAAGTAAAGCAAACAAATGCAGGATTTTATTAACCTTTTAAAATGATGGTGTCTTTTTTTTTTTTGAGTTAGTGTTATTTAAGCAAGCAACTTAACTAGATTCGGGACAGGGACTGTTTCTGTTTCTCTGACACCTCCACACTGTCCAGTTCATAACAAGCTCGGAATAAATGTTTACTAAATAAATAAGATCAGATGGCTTATTGAATTGAGACATGAATACAGGAATAAACTGTCACTGTGGATAGAGTCAAAACACATACTGGAACAATTCTGGCCACATCTAAGTCTAAGTGAACAGGAAAAAGAACTTTTTATTTTATTTTATTTTATTTTAGGAAAAAGACTTTAAGATAGTATGCATTTATGATTTATTGTTGGAGATGTAATTAGTTCCTGATTTTATTCCTTCTTCAAAAGTTTGTTTATTCTGTAGTTGTTGTTGTGTTAGCATTCTTGTTTTATTTAAGTATTTTCTTGCTGATTAGCATGCATTTATGTAGCCAGGGTAATTAGGTTGAATTACATCAATTTGGAGAGGTTAAATTCTAGTAATTATACATTTGCAACTTACAATTAGAGTATAAATCTGATGATGGTATATTACTTGCAATGCATATGATAATGGCAATTTAAGAAAGATGTTGTAAACTTAGAATTCTGGATACTATTGACTTAAGCAATCCATTTAGTCTATAAAAATGTTTGAGTTGAATATTCTAAAAAAAGAAAGCTGTGAATTGATACTTCCCATTTTATAGTTGAAAACACTGTATTGTATCAGTCTTTAAAATGCTTTCCAAATAGGCAGAAAGCCATTTAGGAAACTGCATTAGAAAACAGAAATTCCTCCTACATGCTAAAACCCACTATGTTGAAATATCCATTCCATGTTCATGTATGAATTATAGTGCCAGGTGTTTTTGCAAACAAATTGTAAGTTGCACTATTAAATAGCTTAATGATAGATCATTCACAGTATATCTCTATTTTAAGGTATAAATAACTATATTCTATATTTAGGCATGTGAAATATCATTGATATCAAGAAAGATTCCACCTCTGACGCTTTCCAGTGTCAGCAAGGAATAACTGGAAAGTTTAGTTGATAATAACAATTTTGCTTTCCAAAAATAGTTGTACGTGAAGATCCTCCTGACTCATCATTGGGGTATTTTTCTTATGTCAGAATATTTAGAATAATATTGTTAGGATATATCTGTGAACATCTTCAAATGGAATATTCTAACTAGAATTTAAGACACACTCTTCGGCATGACACTTCTAACAAGCATTAAAATGTTGCTGGAAAAAACAAGATAAAATAAAGGCCTACATATTAATTGATTTTTTAAAAAAATGTTCTTTTATAAATCAAATAATATTAATTGTGCTCTTTTTAACTTGCTTCTATGTGAATCCAAACACACACACATACATGTATATTTATACCTAGAGGGATGATACATTAATAATTATTCGATAAAATATGCTATTATCAAGAGTAATTCTATTGACTTCATGATCTAAAAGAAATTCATCGATGCACCAGTTTTCTGAGTTTTAATTTGAGAATACTTTCTAAACTCTGCACCTTTCACTTACTTATTTTTTAATAAACTTAATTTTGGAATAACTGAAGGTGTACAGGAGGGTTGTAAAGACAGTATAGAGAGTTCCTGTAAATCCCTCACTCAGTTTCCCATTGTTAACATCTTGCTTTTTGTCCTGGAATATGGAGATATATATCTACAAATACACACAGGCACAGGAAAGATTATATATAAAATGAAAGCAGTTAGTGATAAAGATTCAGCTTTCAGGGCAAGGAAAATGAGCAAATTGCCAAGAGTTAATATAGTTTTCCATAGTTTTTAAATACCAAAAAATTCAGTCCAAGGGCTGCGTTTTCATACCAAATCTGTATTCAACAGACCCTTGGTGCATTTTAGGATATGTCTGCTAACTTCTATGACAGAAGATACACAATATTCTAATGTAGAACATACTAGGGATTTTTGTATTTCTGCTAAGTAGCTATGCATTGCAAGATGAATTATATTGTTTTTAAACATTTACCAAGGTAACATCAATGCTAGTTGCTAATAAGCCTTGTACTGTGCCTAAAATAGATTAAAAATTTGCTGGATTCTATTAAACTCAGTTTTAATAGACCACACTTAGTTTCATTGCACATTTTGTTGTTTCCTCCTACATAGAAACATTTATTAGCTCTGAGTAGAAATAACAAACCGAATAGAAATGCCAGCCCTCTGTTTAAGGAGCTCAAAATGTAAAAGGAGACAGAAAGGAAGAGCAAACAAGATTTCATAAAAGACCAAATATGAGAAATGCTATACCAGTCAAGCCTACAAAATTCAGTGGGAACTTTGAGAACACATGTAGCTGGAAGAAGCAGCCTTTAGACTGTGGCGATGACTAGAATGTTTTGAGTACCCTGTAATATGAGAAAGGTCATTCTGTGAAAAGAAAATGTTATGAACCAAGGTTTGCAAAGCGGGCATATGGAATACATATGCCCTGGTTCAAAGAAGCTAGTTGTCAAATGGATGGTCAATATTTTAGAGGACCTTCCATCTGACAAATGCATATTGTTCAACAAAGGCAAAGACCTGGAAAACCATCTGTCTCAGCTGCTTTTCCAAATCAAGATGACCAGCAGGACGTGCTCCCTTCCTGTCTTTCATAGTGACAGCTGATTCAGGATCTGGAGCTAAATTATCAATAGCCATTATTCACACCATCAAAGGGTTGGGTCAATAACTTCCAAGCCCAACCACACATCACTCTCCAGTCTCCTTTCTGTGGGCAGGTGTTTGACATGTTTGTATTTTTAAAATGCCTCACCCCTTTTTTATAAACAATAATCCATTTAACATGTACACTTACACACACACCCTCTCTAAAATTTTTCTTACTCCGTAGGTTTGGCAGGTAAGTCTTTGTAGAGATAGCATTAGGAGTAAATAATCCAGTCAAATGGCTGAATTTAAGACATGGCTCTTTCAGAAGCAGCGGCCTCAACTAAGCAGCTGAATAACACAGAGAGATTAATCTTGACAGAGTCAGGCTTGCAGATACTAGACAGGAAGATGATGATATGCTTTGGGTTGTCTATTGTAGTGCTGTTATTTTTGTTTCATGTAAAACTAGAGCATTTGAAGACCAAATAAAACTAGACTAATACACTAACCATTCCCCTCTGGGACCTACCTGTAGACACAATCCAAACAAAAGAGACAGAAAATCTGTAGGTGATCAATAGTGAGCCTATTACAGTGTAGTGGCTTAGCTAATTTGGCTACATGCCTATTTTATCCACTTGAAAAAGACTGAATAAATCCTCCCTGAAAAAAAAAGTTAATTGAGTATAAGCAGGTGCTAATGGCCATGGTAAGAAAAAGTAATTTATGATATATGACAGACTCAAATGGTTTCTGATTATATCCACATATGCCTAATTTAATATAGTAAGAACTATTGGTGTAAATTTGAATCAACGGTAAACTGTGCTTAAATCATGACTTACTCAATATTTTTTATCAGTCATTATCAACCTAGAAAAAAGAACTCACAGCTAGAAAAATGGGAAAATAGATTTTCAAATGAAGTTAGGAAGTGTCTTGATAAGAAGAAAAATAAGAGTTACAAACCACAAGTGGAAATCATTGTGTGCTCAATCACATTAATGCCATACAATCATATATCTCAATAAAGCTGAAGTCAAACAAAAAAAGAATCACACAAACCACCCTATCCCCCCAAAAAGTCCACACGATCATAGATGGAGAGGATTTAGAAGTCAGCATGTCTATCCCACACCAGATTGAAAGAATCTGTTCTATCACCCATCAATGCAAGTGGATTATCTCATCTTGGAAAATACTAGTGGCAAAGAACTTGATACTTTGCAAGATAGCTCTCTCTGTTCATGTGTGAACATTCTATTTTAATTTTAAGTCCTCCTGAACCAAAACATTTATTAGTAGCACCAGAACTCCATGTTATCCCCTGAGTAATACAAAATTAAAAAAATATCTCTTCCATTTAAGAACCTTCCAAATACTTGAAGATGACTTTCTTATCTCTAATATAGTTCTGTCTCCATAAACAATCCCAATCTTCAGCAAAGCAGGAAAGAATATCCAATGGAAAAAAGACAGTCTCTTCAACAAATGGTGTTGGGAAAATTGGACAGCCACATGTAGAAAAATGAAACTGGACCATTTTCTTACACCATACACAAAAATAAACTCAAAATTGATGAAAGACCCAAATGTGAGACAGGAATCCATCAGAATCCTAGAGAACACAGGCAGCAACCTCTTCGACCTTGGCCACAGCAACTTCTTGCTAGACACGTCTCCAAAGGCAAGGGAAACAAAAGCAAAAATCAACTATTGGGATTTCTTCAAGACAAAAAGCTTTTGCACAGCAAAGGAAAAGGTTGACAAAACCAAAAGACAACCGACAGAATGGGAGAAGATATTTGCAAATGTCTTATCAGATAAAGGGCTAGTACCCAAGATCTATAAAGAACTTACCAAACTCAACAGCCAAAAAACAAAAAATCCATCAAGAAATGAGCAGAAGACATGAAAAGACATTTCTCCAAAGAAGACATACAAATGGTCAACAGACATATGAAAAAATGTTCAACATCACTTGACATCAGGGGAATACAAATCAAAACCTCAATGAGATACCACTTCACACTGGTCAGAATGGCTAAAATTAACAAGTCAGGAAACAAATGTTGGCGAGGATGCAGAGAAAGGGGAACCCTCTTACACTGCTGGTGGGAATGCAAGCTGGTACAGCTACTCTGGAACCTCAAAAAGGTAAAAATAGAACTACCCTACGACCCAGCAATTGCACTACTAGGTATTTACCCAAAGGATACAAACATAGTGATCTGAAGGGGCACCTGCACCCCAATGTTTATAGCAGCAATGTTCACAATAGCCAAACTATGGAAAGAGCCTAGATGTCCATCGACAGATAAATGGATAAAGAAGATATATGTGTGTGTGTATATATATATATATATATATATATATATATATATATAAAATGGAATATTACTCAGCCATCAAAAAATGAAATCTTACCATTTGCAATGACATGGATGGAACTAGGGGGTATTATGCTAAGCAAAATAAGTTAATCAGAGAAAGACAAATTATCATATGATTTCACTCATATGCGAAATTTAAGAAATAAGGCAGAGGATCATAGGGGAAGGAAGGGAAAAATAAAATAAGAGGAAATCAGAGAGGGACAAACCATAAGAGACTTAACTATGGGAAACAAACTGAGGGTTGCTGGGGGGAAGTAGGTGGGGGGATGGTATAGCTGGGTGATGGGTATTAAGGAGGGCACGTAATGTGGTGAGCACTGGGTGTTATATGCAACTGATGAATCACTGAACCCTACCTCTGAAACTAATAACACACTATGTGTTAATTAAATGAATTTAAATAGAGAAAAGAAAACAAACAAAAAAACAAGCCCAATTCAAACACTTCCCATGTGCATGGTTTCCTCAACTTTCATGATTTTGGTTGCCATCTTTATTCATTTAATATATATTAATTGAGTACATACCACATGCCAGGTATTAAGGATATGCTGATGGATAGAACAACATAGTACCTGCACTTGTGGAGCTTAAAGTGCCTAAGAAAGGCAAATGTTTTAAACCAGTTAATTAAAAATGTGATGTGTGTTACAAAGAAGAAAGTCATGGATACTATTCAATCCTTTAAAAGTAGTGCCTTGCGGGGCGCCTGGGTGGCTCAATCAGTTAAGCATCTGCCTTCGATTCAGGTCATGATTCTGGAGTCCTGGGATCCAGCCCTGCAGTGGGTTCCCTGCCCAGTGGGAAGTCTGCTTCTCCCTCTCCCTCTTTCTCTGCCCCTCCCCCCCTCCCGTGCTCTCTCTCTATCTCTCTCTCTCTCAAATAAATAAACAAAATCTTTAAAAAAGGGAGTGCCTTGATCTTTATGTAAAACTCCAAGAATTGTTTTAGTGAAGTCAATGTACATTAGGATGATTTATTACCTTGATCCAACTTATGATTCTTTTAATTTGGCCAAGATTGAAATAACTCAGAAATCACATAGCAGAATGGAAAACAGTCAGACTAAAGCTGAGGTAAATCAAAATTTATGCATACAGTTCACAGTAACTGCTGCCTTCTATAATTATACCATGCTTCTCCAGGTAAAAGTATAAACTATCCTGAGGAAAACTTCCAGAGGAAGCCACCTAGTTCAATTCGTTGAGTGCCCTGTTCAGATGACCAATGTGCGTATCAGGAACAGGGTCCTCATACAGGTAGAAAGAAGTTTGATCCCTTCCATTTCTTAAGATTCTCCATATGTTAAAAACAATGAAGAACAGCGAAAAGGAAATCCTCAAGTTAAACTATTTTCTGCTAAGAAGCTAGCAATTTTAAATCAGTATAAAGATTACTGAATGTGTAATCATATTCCCTGTGGACCTCGCCCATAATTTCTTCCAACTTCATCCTTCCGGGACATAGATGCCCCCCTTTGTGTGTTTGTACTGTATTTTCCTGAGTATGGTGAATGAGTTGCATTATTGTAATGAGTGGATCATGTTGTGGTCTTCAGAGCTCTTAACTGCTAATCAAGGTATCCTAGAAAATAAATAGGTAAGCAAAAAGTAGTTTGCTGATTAATAGGTAGTGTTCTACTAAACTAAGTGTGTAATCTTCAGGCCGCTTTTGTTCTTCTGGGCTCAGATATTTTGCCTAGCAATTAAGATGTCAATTCTGAAGCTTTGTAGGTTGCGTCTAGCTTTAATGTCCAATGAATCTGAATACTGCTTAATTAAGCTTAGATTAATTTCCCATCACCATCTCCACAATGTATAGAAAAGAAACCCTTTGATAATTAGGAGACTAACCAAAAGATTAAAAAATAACAAATTTTTATTTTTATTTATTTTTATTTTTTTATTTTTTAAAGATTTTATTTATTTATTTGAGAGAGAGAATGAGAAAGAGAGAGCACATGAGAGGGGGGAGGGTCAGAAGGAGAAGCAGACTCCCTGCTGAGCAGGAAGCCCGATGCGGGACTCGATCCTGAGACTCCAGGATCATGACCTGAGCCGAAGGCAGTTGCTTAACCAACTGAGCCACCCAGGCGCCCAAAAATAACAAATTTTTAAAAGTCTCAGAAATTTGACTACAAATGATGTTATCTATTTCCACTATTTGGAACGATCAGTTCTTATGATTCTATAAAATGTATTTATGGCAGATTTTAGCATAGATCTTCCAATCAAATATCTACGAAACAGCATGAATCTAGAAAAAGATTACTCACATGGTGTTTACTACCCCTTTGCATATTCTGGATGAGTTGTCCAGCTAGTTAAGTTAACTGCTATTTGGAATGTTCTGAGAGTAATAATCAATGCAGAAAAATGGCAGATGACAAGGATGTTGGGATTTTATCATGCATCACTTTGACATTTGTTTGAACCCAATTTTTGTTTTGCGAACTCAATAACTTCTACTTAACTTCCTGCCTACCCTTGTGGTTTTTTTTTTAACTGTAAAGAATCAAATACTTCAAATACTTTTTTCTTTTAAATTATATCACAAGTTAGGGAAAAAAAAGAGCATTCTTTACATTCAAAGGTTTTGCTAATCATGGCAATTATTTTGGGATCTGAAGCTTAAAATGAAGCCCTTTGAAGAGAGAACTTTAATTGTTTTTACCTTTCTTTGTAAATTATCAGATACAAGTGGTGACCTAGGGTCAAAGGTCAGTTGAAATATCTAATACCTACCACTTTGGAGAAAAAGGGAATTGCTAATGTTATTCTGGGTCTTGAAATGTACATGAGAGTGTAAGTGTGTGTGTGTGTGTGTGTGTGTGTGTGTGTGTAAATAATGTGCTTAGGATGAGATTGGTGAGGAAAAAACACAGAACTCAATGTCTTTTTCATATACTATTTAGGAAATATTTATTTCCTTCAGAGAGTAGCAATGTACGTGTTACTTAGAAAATACATGGCAAATTTCAGTTTGCTTGTCTTCTAAAAAAATCTCATAAGAAAACATGTACTTCTGAGAATTGCAGCCTAATTCCTACATAAATTGTCTATCTATCTACCTAATCTATAAATCTATAATCTTATATTATGCATGATTTGGATAACTATCTAAATAGTTACAGATTGATTTGGGGAATCCTCTGAGGCTCATCATATTGCTCTCTGTGATATTCATGTTGGAATGGCCACTGGATTTTTTCAGCATCTGGGACTGTTTTTAAAGGAGAAGTGAGGATGAGCACATCCAATGGTGAGCACTTGATTTTTAGTTAATTGTATTTTATGATATGTATATGCTGCTTTAAAAGTACTGTAACCAGAGCCATGGATGACAGCTGCCTCTTCTTCAAACAAATGTAATCCAAACTAATTTAAAGAACTTAAATTAATTAATTAATCATTTCCTCCTTACTCTTATACACGGTTGTAGTGACATGCTTTCAAAGTATATCACACCAAAATAATATGACATTCTTCCAAATTACTTTAATTATTTAAGAATTGGATCAAAATTTCTTCTGCAGGGATTCAAGGTTCTAGTTTCTGATCCTGAGCTACGTTGTAGATATATGAAAAGAGAACATGGCAGAGATTAGTAGCCAAGACTCTGGAGCCACACTGCCTGGGTTCCATCTCCTGGCTCTGCAGTTCACTTGCTGTGTGACCTAGACAGACTAACTCAACCTTTCTGAGCCTCAGTTCTTCACTGGTAAAGTGAGGATAACAGCATCCCCTCGTTGGGTTGTTTTAAAGGTGGGATTAGTCATTATTTAAAGTGTGTACTGAGGGTTTCAGAGGGGAGGGGGTTGAGGGAATGAGGTAACAGGATGATGGGTATTAAGGAGGGCACGTGTTGTGATGAGCACTGGGTGTTATATGCAACCAATGAATCATGGAACACTACATCAAAAACTAATGATGTACTGTATGTTGGCTATTTGAACATAAAAAAAAAAAGTGCATAATGCAATGCCTGTGTATAACAAGCCCCTAACACACACACATATAGGTGTGTGTGTGTGTGTGTTATAATTATTATCATTGTATTGATTAAGTGGCATTTGCTTTGGGCGAGCAGACCTAAGGCAACTATTGGCCTGTTGTAGAATATTTAAGATGTCTGAGAAGTAACTGGGGCAGGATCCCAGCACTTGTCCCTGTAAATTCTTCTGGGTCTGAGAAAGCCATACTTTCTGTCCTTGTCCTACTTTCTTACCTTACCTATCCTCTGACAGCAAGTATCATCCTTGGTTCACATTACTGAATACTTCTAAAACAATGTAGATGTTAACACCATATTAAAAATAAGTAGCCATTTATTTGCTTTAAATGTTGGCGATTAGGATTCAGGTTAATTCAAACATCATTCCCTTCAAACATCATTCAGATGATTTTAACACATCTAGATGTTTTTTTTTTCTTGTGTTCTTACCAGTTCTTAAATAAGGTTCTAGCTAATAGTGAAGGCACGCTAGAACTTTCTTTCTTTCTTTTTTTTTAAAAGATTTTATTTATTTATTTGACAGAGAGAGACACAGCGAGAGAGGGAACACAAGCAGGGGGAGTGGGAGAGGGAGAAGCAGGCTCCCTGCAGAGCAGGGAGCCTGATGTGGGACTCGATCCCAGGACCCTGGGATCATGACCTGAGCCAAAGGCAGTCGCTTAACCGACTGAGCCACCCAGGCGCCCACGCTAGAACTTTCATTAGCTCACTCAACCATTAGAGGAGCAAAAAGATCGCTGTTCAAACTAAAAATTGTAACGCTATCGCTAATAACGCTAAAACTTGGTTATCTGATTGATGAAGACAGTGACTTTGCAGATTGACTGGAATTCTTAAAGTACAAATTGACACATCAGAGTAAGTTTTTAGCCTCAGGTTTTGATTTGTAAGGTTACAACACTCTGCATGAATTAACAAAAGACGGCAAGGTGACAGCAAGAAATGATTGAAATAAAGATTGAGAATAGCAAACCAGTCACCAAATGCACATTATAATTACCACCCCCCTCCAAAGTACAGGGAACAATAAATAGGCATTAAAACTCACTAGTAACCTCAGTACAAAGAATTATTGAAATTAAAAATATATTATTTTGCTTTTCCCTGAGGCTCTGGTTTGAGATATTGTGGATACACATTTATCTTCTCGCTAAGACTCACTTGGGTCAAAGCCATTTATATCCACTGACAGATCACAAACCCAGTAAGGAAGGACTACATGTGGTGGCTTTCCTTGTGGTCTATGTCATGTACTGTTTTAATGTGGCTTATTAAATTTCAATAAAGACAAGTTTTTTTCTGACAATTCAATAAGGCATAAACTCATCAAGAAGTAAAGGGAGTAAATGGGGGATGCTTGGGAACTGTTCTCTTTCTAAACTATAAACATACCTCTCAGTATTTCCACACTTAAAACTCACTCATTCTGAAGACAGAATTCTACCTCTCTCAATCATGTACACATGACCCAAAGGCTGGAAAAGAAAGGGGGAAAAAAAAACAGAACTTAATGGCATTTCAAAGTTTATTGTTAGCTTTATGATAGAAGTCAATGAAATCAGAGAAAACAGCAACTGTAGCTATATTTGACATAAATGGACAAATCTTACCTAAAAGCCCCAGCATATGGCCGTATATGTGAAATAGATCACTTTGACAGTCCTGAGTGCTTCATGGGTTCTAAATATTTTATGCCTTCCCCATTTGTTATTGCTTCCAGTCAAATACAGATATAGAGAGAAATACAGTGGGTTGACATTCTAGAAGTCAGACACATTTAATAGACTATAGATAGAGTAAGCCTGGCTTCTAAACTTAGGCTTGTTTCATTCACTTAGCATCTCAAAAAAGTATTTGTAAACACAATACTGTTCAATCCTGGAAAAGTATGCAGACTAGTGGGTCCCGAAACTTACTAAGTCCTCCTTCCAAAGGCCAGTTGCTTTTCACTTAAATGAAGCTGTCTAACCCCAGATAAGAAAAGCATTCGAGATTTCTGGTGTGCTTTAAATATTCAGAGTTCCTTCCAAAGATCACACTGTAGACATTTTCTCATGGTAAACATTTGAGTTAGCAAATAGAAACCCTATAAAAGAAAAAAGATCACATAGTTTGAAAATCCTAAGAACATTTGCTTCTTCAACAGACATTGATAAGACACTGTATGCTCCAACTAGGAACTGTATTCTCCTTGGCAACAGAACCAAAAAGAGAAAGCAAGCTGGAAAGATGCTTTAAATGGAGTTTGAAGATTTTCCGTGCATTTTAAAAATCCATACTGTATCATATCCCTTATAACATTAAAAATCAATCTAGACTCTAGTTCAATGGCTCTCCTTCACAAAAAACTCTGAGATTCTTATAACAATCGCTTCCTACATCTTCTGTCATTGACTTGCAGAGTCGCCTCTTCTAGCTCTGCTGTCCTTTTTCTCCGGTTTTTCTGTTTTAAAAATACCCTTAAAAATATCCATGATATTAAAAGAATAAAGTGAACTATACCATGATATGTATTGTACAATTTTAGTTGTATAAAAGGATAGACACGGGCAAATAGAGGACTTTCAATTGTGAGTGGCTTTTTCTTTAATTTTTCTGCATTTTCTTTTTTTTAAGATTTCTTAAAACATCTTTAAGTAATCTCTACACCCAACGTGGGGCTCAAACTCACAACCCCAAGGTCAAGAGCCACATGCTCTACCTACTGAGCCAGCCAGGCACCCCTCTGCCTTCTTTTTTCATTTTCTAAAACTTCTAAAATGTATTGGTATTGTTTTTATAATTCTAAAAGTAAACATTAGTATAGGTTTTTAATCCATCATCCACATATCTGAAATCTGAAAATGAAGTTTTTCATGATTTTAGCACTCCTTCATTCGGCAGCACAACCTAACCTGACCTAGCAAGAAAACTATTTGCAGCCTTTATCTAACTTGCGAGAATTCTGGTATATTACTCTGCAGAAATACTAATGTGTTTGATTATGGAGTTCTGTCTCAGGGTTTTACAAAATTTATAGTCTATGTGTCACACTTCTAAAACCTGAAAAGTTCTGAATTCTGAAACACATCTCACGCTAAGCATTTCAGATGAGGAACTGTGGACTTTTAATAAAGTAAAAAAAATTAATAAGATCTTTCACAAAGCCTAAATACTATATATTGAGATGGTCATGATCCAATGCCATTGAGAGCTCAGATATGACCTACTAGACATTTTGTTCCATGATGAAATAGGTTATGGTAAGGAAGATACCAACAATCATTCATTTTTTAGAGTGCTGCTGTAAGTTGTATTTACAATAAGATCCACTAGCTCCTTACCTTTGAAAGTCCTCATAATTTTGAAAATGCTATAGTTGGACATTTTCTTATCTGATGCTTCCTTATATGAGATTCACCTAGGGAGGCTGGACAAACAGTACTGTTCCTAAGAGCTAATGTTCAGAGAGGTAAAGTCATCGATCCTGCTAATAATCAGCAAAACTCAAGTTAGACAAGCTCTTTTGATTCCTGTGATCATGTGTTTTGTTTTGTTTCTTTCCCAGCGTACCACGCTGCCTTAAAATCTTGGACAGAAACTTTTTTTTTTTTAAAGTTTGGGCTTCTTAAAGAACTTTCCCCATCCTTCCAAGTAGACACTATGAGGTAGAGCAAACACTATGAGTGCCAAGGTCAAACCAACAACGATCAAGTTCTGCCTCCCCCACTTAAGAGACCCTGACCTTGAATAAGTTATTGAACCTCTCTGAACCAGCTTCTCATCTGCAAAATAGAAATCATTATAGGTAAACTTTACAAAATTCTAGTATATAGGCTGTTGGTGAATACATGATCCCCACTAGCTTTGATTTTCCAAAATAGTATCTGGTAACTCAGGCAAAGAAAGTTAAATGATATTTTATTTTAGATGACAATCTGGCTTTGTTTGTTTGTTTTTATATATCAAATTTTAGGGCTGGTTCATCTTTGATAATTTTATATTTATTAAATTGACTTCAAAGACCATCACCAGTTTTGAGAAAAATAATCTCATTTCAGTATATGCACGAATGGCTGGATCATTGCACAACTCAGTCACTTATTTACAAGTTGAGTTTTAAAAACTGTTCTATTCTCTTCAACTGTCTTTCTCAATAGTCAAATTGTCATCTATCTGTGTTACATAAATGGCTAATTTTGTAGCCTTAAGTTTGATTTAGAAATTGAGAAATTGATTGAGAAATTTTAGAAATTGAGAAAATGTACATATTACATTATATATAACACATATTTTATATATATAAATAAGTAAGCAATATGAAAAATATATATATATGGAGAAAGAGACAGAGAGAGGCAGAGACAGAGAGACAGAGACATACAGAGTGAGTTCACTACATAATTTCCAAAAATGCTTTGAGTGTATGAACAAGTGAGGAAAGCATTTACATACGTATTTTTCCTTTATCAATAAAGCCTCATGAATCCATAGGACAACTTATTTAAAAAGGGATAATTTGGGCTAAGTAAGCAGGAACTCCTGGAGATAAAGACTCAGGAGGAGCGGATCACTGCCAAGAAACACAGCTCCAAAAACAAGCGGGCAGCCCTTTGGGTGCTAGAGTGCAAGAAGAGGTATGAAAAGCAGCTGGTGGAGATCAAGGGCACACTACAACCATCGAATTTCAGCAAGAGGCCCTGGAGAGCGTCAGGAGTGACACGGAGGTGCTCAAGAACATGGACTATTCCGCCAAGGCCACTAAGGCTGCCTATGACAACACAGACACTGATAAAGTTGAAGAGTTAATGCAGGGCCTTGCTGACCAGCAGGAACTTGCGCAGGAGATTTCAACAGCTATTTCAAAACCTGGAGGATGTGGAGAAGAGTTGGATGAAGATGACCTCCTGGCAGACTTAGCACTACGACGGAAGGAACTAGACAAGAATGTGCTGCAAATTAGTGGACCTGAAACAGTCCCTCTGCCAAATGTTCCCTCTATAACCTTAACATCAAAGCCCACCTGCCTGCACCACGTCCTGCCTGCCCCGCATATCCACAACCGGCACTGGACCAGTTCAATGGATCCAGCCCTGTTCTACAATTCTTTCATGTCATCCTCGTCCTCTTCCTCCTTCTTGGTGGTCTCTTGAATCTCCCTCCAAAGGAGCAGGGCCACATCACTGCTCCCTCTCTGCAGAGAATGGTCTTCAGCCAGCCAGACTGGGATGGGAAGGGGGGAGGAGAAGGGAAAAGGGTGGGTGGGATGGGAGGTGCTTGCTGTTTATAATGTGGAATTTCTGTAAAATAAACTGTATTTGCAAATCCAACATTGAGCTTCTGGACTACGATAACTCCACTGCTGAACCTCAAAGGAAAAGGTCTACCGTTTGAAGTTGAAATGATCTGAAAATGTAGATGTCCTGAAAATGTTCTTTTCAGTCAGTTGACTTGTCCCACATCTCTTTGTAAGACTTGTATGGGACTGGCAGAAAAGTCAGTTTTTGAAAGCCGTATGCTCTTCCTTGTCCTTAGCTATAATAAAGCATCTGATTTTGCTTTCCTTGAGAGCTGTATTTCTGTCCATCATCTGTGTACTGGCCCCTGTGTTTACCACTCTGCACACCCCTCGCTCATACTCCCCTGGTCTTTTGGAGTTTGTGACACTGATTTGGAAAGGATGATGTTCTCTTGAGAGCAAGTGAGACTGCAGAGTTCAATTCCAGCTATACAGTTTTCTAACATAGCTCTAAGGTCCTTGTTGCTATTTGTGATAACAGATAACTCATTGGAAACATGTGCATTCATTTATATTCAGATGAAATTATGGTTTGCACTGTCTATTAAATATCACAGTTAATTTTCATAAGAAAGGAATAATTTGGAGATCAGGTCAAACAATAACTTGAAGTATTTATAAAATAAAAACTTCTAAGAAAGTTAATAATATTGTGTATGTCCCAATATAAAATAACCATGATATGCAAATATTTACTTGAGTAATACTTGGAAAGTTGCCTAAACTGGTTTCCTAAAAATAATGTTATTTAGAGATCATCTTGAAATATGAGAGACTTAGCAGAACTTAACTATAGGGTGTCCTTTGTTTTTGTGGAAAAAATTTTATTAAAAAAACTCACCCTAGATGTAAATGTGGCATGTCACAGAGAAAAGATAGTTATATTATCTTATATATAATAACTATCATATATAATAAGCAATTTATTAATTATAAGTTTATCCACTTATTAATAGATTCAAAAAAGCAATTCACAATTTTCTATCTTTATCCAATAATGGTTTCTATATGAAATAAAATTTATAAAACTTCATGTCTTAGATTCTGAAATTCAAAATTTTGAGAAATCTAGGTTTTTCCCTTATGTTAACTTACCAAGATTATTTCCTTTCATTAGTAAAAGTAACACCTAATACTTTCCATCCGTCCACCAAACAGTATTAACCCACAGTAATTCTACCAAAGAATTAAAGATGGCTGGATTTAATTATCTTATTTCCATTTGACTTGGAAGACTCATCATATAGATATAATCAGGATTCCCTCCCTATACTCTGGACATTTAAAGGGGGGAAACCAAATTGGCTACCAGGATCAATGGATCACTGGAATGTCTGAATTTCTGCTTCTGATGAATGAAGGAAGAAATCATGAGAGCCAGACATTATTCATTACTTTTAGAAATAATTATTAGACTTTTATTATGTGCATCAGTTGGCTGTGTCCATGTCAGAGAATGAAAAAAACCAAAAGCACAAGATTATTTTATATTGTGTCCAATTACTCTTTTCTCATGGAGAGTATTTGAGCTGACTATTGACAAAAGTGCTAGCAATGGAAAACAACAGATACCTAGACAAATCTGTTTGATGTCAACTCTATTAATAATCACCACTTCCTCAAAAAACAAGGAATTTATAAGTGGTTAACTCAAAGGAAATAGATGAATTAGACTTTATTTCACTAAATAGAATCTTAACGGTTTAACATTACTAACCATACTTCCTAATAGACCTCACTTTCCAATGAGATTAAGTAAAATAATTCCATTTCACATTTATCAGCCACAGGTAATAGGAACTAAAGATTCTATTCAACTACCTCTCAAAAGATGAGAGGACTACATGGCCTGGTTTGCTTGAGACAGTCCTGATTAATGCCTATTTTCTCCGGGTAATATTAATCATACTATTTTCTGTTGTCATCCTGGTTTGAATGATAAATTATACAGTCATCTTAACTATAACTGATACTCACAAAATACTTCAAAAATCTCACCAGGAATGGCACCCTAGTAACACAAAGCATTATTTTCATGTCTTGTCAATTTACACTAATGCCAAAAGATATATTTTTTAGATATCCAAATCATATGCATAAAAAGAAAACCTTTCACACTAATGTTTATAGTAGCATTACTAACAATAGCCAAAAGGTAGAAACAACCCAAATCAACAGATGAATGGATAAACAAAATGCATATATATATATATATATATATATATATACACACACACAATAGAATATTATTTGGCCTTAAAAAGGAAGAAAATTCTGACACATGCGACAACATGGATGGACCTTAAAGACATTAGGCTAAGTGAATAAACCAGATTACCTAGAATAATCAAATTCACAAGTATCGATAGTAGAATAGAGGTTATTAGGAGCTAGGGAGAGGGGGTAATAGAGAGTTACTGTTTACAGGGTACAGAGCTTCTGAATTATAATTCTGAATCATAATTTCATCTGAATATAAATGAATGCACATGTTTCCAATGAGTTATCTGTTATCACAAATAGCAACAAGGACCTTAGAGCTATGTTAAAAAACTGTATAGACGAAAAACTTCTGGAAGTTGATAGTGGTTGAACAATAACGTGAATGTATTTAATGCCACTGAAGTGTACATTTAAAAATGCCTAAAATGGTAAATTTTATATTAGGTACATTTTACCACAATTAAAAAAAAAAGGTATGTATTAAATGTAGGTGAAGGGGATTAAAAGGTACAAACTTCCAGTTATAAAATAAATAAGTACACCATGGGGAATGCAGTCAGTAATATAGTAATAATTTTGTATGGTGACAGATGGTAACTAGATTTATCAGGGGGATCATTTTGTAATGTCTAAAAATATCGAATCGCTATCATGTACACCTAAAACCAACAGAATATTGTATATCAATTATACTTCAATTTAAAAAAAGAAAAACTAAAGAAAATAATACAAGTTTTATTAATTAATTTTGACATATGTTTTAATAATTTATTATTTTTATGGAAAACCAGTAAAAGCTAGCCATGTGTCCAGATCTTGATGTCACACAGGAGTTTTGAGAACACTAGCTGCATCTCAAGTGCCACAATCATATGCCTAAGATCTCTTCTTTATGCTATTATTAAGAAAGACTCTACGACCATTTTACATAAACCTTTGTCAGCTGACTCAGCAACTATCAAAAGCATTTTGTTAGTTTCACTTAAACTTCTCTGACTTAAGGTCAAATCTTAAAATCAGCAACCATAACGAACGCATATGAGCATTTTAACTCAGACCAGAACAGAAAACCTTTTCAGGATACTTAGTTGTCACTGCCTGTAAGTTACCAATTGCTATTGTTAACACCTCATCACCTTCTTGCCACTCTGAATTGCTGTCACAACATTTCCTTTACTCATCTCTTTAAAGGTACGTTGTAGGGTGCCTGGGTGGCTCAGTTGGTTAAGCGACTGCCTTCGGCTCAGGTCATGATCCTGGAGTCCCTGGATCGAGTCCCGCATCGGGCTCCCTGCTCGGCAGGGAGTCTGCTTCGTCCTCTGACCCTATCCCCTCTCATGTGTTCTCTCTCTCTCATTCTCTCTCTCTCAAATAAATAAATAAAAAAAATCTTTAAAAAAAAAAAATAAATAAAGGTACGTTGTAATGTATGGTTTTCAGTTTCTTGCTTATCAAGCACAACTATCTATAGGCCTGAAATACTCTGGAGTCTATAATTTTCCTCTATTGTAGTCTCTTACCATTAGACTCAGAAGAAATAGCTAACTCGCCAGACCCCACACTTCAATATGAATGGTTGTTTCAGTTCCCATTTTGAGGGTAGATTTTTCCTGGGGTAAGGGGAAACCATATGGAAGACTAGAGAAAGGACTGCAGAGGCCAAAGACTGGGAAGGCCAGTATAAAATAGGACTGCCACTATCCTTAGCCTCTATTCTTAATCTGCCTCCTCTGTTTCATTCCTTGATTTCTTGGTACCTCCCCAACTTCTACGGCCTCTTCTCAGCTCTGTGTAATTGTATAATAGAACAAGTAAAGCAACAATAGGAGAATGCACTCAAGAACCAGATGCTCCAAGTCCAAATCTCAGCCCTAGCATTTACTATGTGGCCTTGGACAACTTCTTTAACCTCTCTAGGGCTCCATTTTGTTTGTTTATAAAAAAGGTGGATATAATAACATCATTTACTTCTGAGGGCATATGTAAAATGCTTAAAGTAATGCTTGACATATTGCTAGAAATCAAATATTATTAACTCTATTTCCTTTATCACTTGATAATTCCATACCCAGTCTTCATGAAAAATAACAACTCAAGCTCCAAATATTCCAAATGACTCAATCATTAGGTATAAGCCTTGAGTAACCCTCTTTCTTATTCCCTTTATTATATATTTATGGTTATTGAGAAGAATATATCTACTTTATCCCTCTGAATATATTATAGTGGTTAATAATACAGTATAAGGGTGTTAGTAGAGTCAGAATGCGAGTGTTCATTTTCTTTTTTTAAGATTTTATTTATTTATCTGACAGAGAGAGACACAGCAAGAGAGGGAACACAAGCAGGGGGAGTGGGAGAAGGAGAAGCAGGCTTCCCGTGGAGCAGGGAGCCCGATGGGGGGTTCCATCCCAGGACCCTGGGATCATGACCTGAGCGGAAGGCAGACGGAGCCACCCAGGCGCCCCTGAATGCGAGTGTTCTAATCCTTGTTTCATTACTCATTTAGTTGCATGAATGTGAACAAGCTATTCAATCTTTTGATGCAGAGTTTCCTAATGGGTAGAATAGGAATACTTTTTTTTTTTTTAAAGATTTTATTTATTTATTTGAGAGAGAGAATGAGATAGAGAGAGCATGAGAGTGGGGAGGGTCAGGGGGAGAAGCAAACTCCCTGCTGAGCAGGGAGCCCGATGTGGGACTCGATCCCAGGACTCCAGGATCATGACCTGAGCCGAAGGCAGTCGCTTAACCAACTGAGCCACCCAGGCGCCCGAATAGGAATACTTTTAATATTTATCTTGTAGCTTTGCTGTGTGTATTAAAAACATTATCCCAATACCTATCAAATAGTGCCTGATGTAAAAAAATATCTCTGTAAACTGTAAACATGAATAAGTAAGAAAACCTTCATAAGAGGAAACAGAAATAGTAGAGGAGAGACAAAATAATTTTTAATAAGCATAAAAAGTATCCTCAAAGATATAAGTGAGGATAATAAAAACAAGAGGTAAAAGTAAATAGTTTAAAGGAGGAACTAACTGGAGAGAACAGGTGTGAAAATATAATAGTCAAAATAAAGACCTAACTTGATAAGTTGGATGGCAAAAGAACACAGCTGAAAATGGTCAGGTGGTGGAATTACAGTAGAAAGCATCAGGAGGTCAAAGAGATGGAAAGAAAAGAAGGGCTACGGAGGAGAAAATACATATGTCTACACTATAAAAAATAGTTGGAAAATAAGAAAAAATAATGGAGGGGAGACAATATATTTAAACATATTTAATATTTAAATATATTTGATTAATAATCAGCAATGTTCCAAAATTAAAGAAAGATATAAAACCTCAAAATGGCTCACAGAATGACAGATTAGATAAGAAAATAATCCAAACAAGTCATATTATAGTAAATTTAAAGAATACCACAGACGAAGAGAAAATTCTAAAAGCTTCCAGGGAGAACACTACCAACAAAAAGAAAAAATAACTCAAATTGACATTGTACTACAAAATAGCAATAATGTAGACAAGAAATATACAAATTATATTTAAAGCACTGAAGAAGACTTAAGCCTACAATTTACAGGGTTACAATTAGTCATTCTCAAGTATACTACATCTGAGAATTTCTTCCACAGCAAAATACTCTTTAAAGCATTCTTGAAGAAGGTAAACCAACAAGAAGAGAAATAAATTCAAAAAGGTACTAGAAAATATGGAAAATAAGGATGAATGAATAAATAAAGTTTACCATGGTCTAAATAAAAATTTGCTCCATCTACCAAGGAAAAAAATTATATCCATAAATATCCAGAAACAATTTATTTAAACTATATTATCCAATACAGGAGCCATTGGCCTCATTTGGATATTTAAATTAAATTAAATTAAAAATTCAGTCCCTCCCCCAGTCATAGTAGCCATACTTTGAGTGTTCAACAGACATGTGGCTAGTGGCTACTGTATGGGGTAGCACAGTTACAGAATGTTTCCATCATCACAGAAAGTTCTGTTGTACAGTGCTGTTGTAGATGATATGCAACATGGGGATTAAGGGTGATAGTTGGGAAAAGAGGGTCAATAGAGGAAAGGCAGTGTCTCGGGATACATATCTCTTCCAGAGGGAAGATGTACATAATGATATATGCAAGATACTGGTATGGTAAAAGAACCATAAATACATTACATTAGGTCTAATTAACAAAAAGGTAAAAAGCAAACATATAATTTCTACAACTAAGAAATTCTACCACTTCGAAGAAAGAAAAATTATTTTGTATGTAATAGAAAAATCTGATATAATAGAAATAAATTATAACATAACTAAAATTAACATAAATATAAATGGATAAAACTGTTTAATAGTGACTCTCTGGGGGCACCTGGGTGGCTCAGTCAGTTGGGCATCTGCCTTTTCCTCAGGTCATGATCCCAGGGTCCTGGGATCGAGCCTGCATTGGGCTCCCTGCTCCGTGGGGAGCCTGCTTCTCCTTCTCCCTCTCCCCCTGCTTGTTCTCCCTCTCTGTGTCAAATAAGTAAATAAAGTCTTTTAAAAAAAATAGTGACTCTTTGATAGGATGCTTAAAGAATTGATTTAACAATATTACCTGTAAGAGTTACACATTAGTGACAAAAAGATGCAGAAAGAATTAAAAATAAAGGGAGGAGAGACAGAAAATGATAAAGTAAGAAAATAGTATGAACTAATTGACAATTGTAGTGGTAATTAAAATAACTAACAAAATGGATTTTAAGACAAAAAGTAAATCAAAAGCCACAATGAAAGACTATATTACCAGAAAAAATCATAAGTGAAAAGGTCCTAATATCATAAATATGTATGCATTTGTCTATACTGACACAAAACTGCATCAATTATCACATCTATAGGAAAAATAAATTAATGAATAACTGTGATTGAGATTCTGAGGACAACTCTTTCAGAAACTGATAAAGATAAAAGAATAAGAAAACATCTAGAACTCTTGAATAAGATGACTCATAAGCTTAAATTAACAGATACATACATAATTTTATACCAAGCAGAATAAACATTTTAAGTATGTATGGAACACACACAAAAGTCAATGGTGAAATTACTCTCAAAGGAAACCTCAGTAAACTTCAAAGAATTGATATCATATGTATTATATTCACTAGTCATAGGAATTAGAAATAAATAAAAAAATAACTAAAAACTGTATATATCCGTAACTAAGACTTATGACTAAGTAAATAAGCTAAAATGGTAATAGCATGGGAAATTAGAAACAGTTTAAAGCTAAATGACAAAAAAACTACACATCGACAAATGTGGGACACATTTGCCCCTAACAAGAGGCACAGAAAAATTGCAGTTTTAAATGGATTTATCGGAAAACGAAAGGAAATGAAAACACATAAGATAAGAAACAAGAAGAGGTGGGAGCCTGGGTCGCTCAGTCGTTAAGAAACAAGAAGAGGAAAAGACAATAAAGCCAAAGAAATAAAAAGAAAATAAAATTAAAGTCAGCAATCAGTGACATAACCAAGAAACACTAACAATTCAAAGAGATGAACAAACAAAACTGATTTTTTGAAAATACTAAGTTAGACAAATTTCTGTTACTACTTTTTTTCAAATGTAGATGGGAGGTGAAAAGATCTAGGTAAACAAATTAAGAAAAGAAATACTTCCAGATATAAGAGCTTAAAATAATATGACCTTCATCCATATGCCAATAACTATAAAAATCTTTTTTAAAAGATACATTTCTAGGAAAATACCAAATGCCAAAACTGGTAACATTGGTGTCTAATGAATATGACAATGACTACTGAAAAACTGAAATATGAATTAAACATTTTCTTTCCACCAAAAAAGATCCAAGGCTCAGACAATTTTACAAAGAATTCTACTGAACTTTCAGGGGACAAATAATACAAACTGGATAATGAAGAAAAAAAGAATTTGTATGGACATTTCTCAAATGTGAACGAAAATCCAAATTAAATAAATTAGCTCCTCTACATCAATTTAACAAAAATAACACATTATGTACAAGTAGGATTTAATTTAGGGATACAAGCATGTTTTACTGTCAGAATATCTATCAATTCAATTCATCAAACTAATGAATTAGTGGGAAAAATATAGGATTTTCTTAGATAAAAGGCATTTGATGAAATTCAGTATCAAAATAAAATTCTGAGAAAAGTAAAATTAAAGGGAAATTCCTTAACTTGATAAAGGCAGTGCACCAAAAACCAACACAAACATAATGGACCGCCTTTGGTACATTTTTTCCCCTGTTTTATTGACATAACATTGATAGAAAGTACTATATAAGTTTACAGTGTACAGCATAATGACTTGACTTTACATATATCATGAAACAATTACCACGAGTTTAGTTACCATCCATCATCTCATATACAAAAAAAAAAAAGAAAGAAAGAAAGAAAGAAATTGTTTTCTTATGATGGAAACTCTTAAGATTCACTCTCCTAACAATTTTCATAAATATACAGCAGTGGTGCATATTTTTTAAAAGAGGAAATGAGGCAAAGATGTTCCTTATCAATTTTATTTTATTTTATTTTACTTTATGTTATTTGTTTCTACATAGTACTGAAGGTCCTAAAAAGTGAAATAAGATAAAAAAGAAAGGTATAAGGACTGGAAAAAGAAGAGATAAAATAGTCATTATTGACCAATATATGTTCTTTTACAAGGAAAATCCAATAGAATTAACAGATAAATTATTAAAAATAATGAGACAGTTCTGGAAAGTTGTTGGATATGAGATCAACTTTAAAAAATTCTTCTACACCAGGAATAACCATATAGAAAATAAAATAGAAAGCAAGATACTATTCAAACTAGCAAAAGGACAAAATATCTAGGAATTACTGCAATTGTGGTATAATGAATGCATAAGACATTATAGAGAAAATTTTTTATTTTAAAACTTTACTTATTAACCCTACTGAAAGATATAAAAGACCCAAATAAATGGAGAGTTATACTCTGTTCACTAATAGACTACATCGTAAATATATTAACTCTTTTTATTTTTTTAAAAGATTTTATTTATTTGAGAGAGAGAGTGAGCACGAGCAGGGGAGGAGTAGAGGGAAAGGGAGAAGCAGACTCCCTGCTGAGCAGGGAGCCTGATGTGGGGCTCATGCTGGGACTCCAGGACCATGACCTGAGCTAAAGGCAGAGGCTTAACGGACTGAGCCACCCAGGTACCCCGTAAATATATTAACTCTCATTAAACACATTTATAATGAGGACTTGGGGGAAGTGACTTATCTAATGAGATAGGAACACATACCAAGAAGAAGCAAAATACATACAAAACAAAATACCACAGCTACAGTGAGTAAAAATAGTAGGGAGCTCAATTCTTCATTATCAGTTAGATTGCGTGCTACTTTAAATAAAAAGCATCACCCTTTGCTTGAACCAGTGAGACCTAAACTATAGATTATCTGTATTTAAAACTGTAGATACAATGACAAAAGGTAAAAACAAAATAGAAACAGAACAGAAAACAGATAAACCAAACTTAGTGTGTTGACTAATTATCACCAGATCCAGATGAAGCCTTCAGAATGGAAGAGCACAAGAGAACATATTTCAGCATTAAGGGTGATTTAGAGAGCAAAATGTGCGAAAGTCATGGAAGTTCTGAAATAAGTCAGGATATTCGAAACTGAAGTTTTGGGCAAACATTTATTGCCTCACACTTAATACACTCTTGCAATAGCCACAAAACTGATCTGCCTGCCTGTGGCACCCCCCGGCCAGATTAATCTTTCTGGAACACTGCATGTCAAGAGAGTAAAAAAAGTCTGAGGGTGAAGATATGTCATTGCCATCTTTACTGCACAGTCCTTAGCTCTCTCTTGATGAAAAAAAGAAAGGAGAGACAGTGTAGCCATGAGAAATTTACTGAAGAGCCAGGGAGCAAGCATGAACGTGTACACAGGCGGCAAGGTAACCAGCCGGGAGAAAAATGAAACTAGCCAGTATGAAGATGAAGGAGACCTAAGGGCAATGAAAGGAGATGGGAAAGGGCTGAATGAAAAGCGGAGTTAGACTATGGCTTAGGACAGCAGGAGGGACCCTTATTTTCTAAGACTGCGCAGAAGTGACACACTTGTCAATATATTGGCTAAACGGATTCCTACCGCATCCACTGAAAAATGATGCCTTGTCAGCTGCACATTTTCTCTGAATCTTGACCAGCTTTTCATCCCCAGTGGAGGTTGAACAAGGATCCTTTGACTGACATTAATTTCTGAACAAGACCAAAGAAGTCATAAAATTAACACCTGAAGGACACCTTTAGTTTGGGTTGGATTCTGTCCTTGGTATTTATCTTCTGGGTCCTTTCAGTGTTCAGTATGGAAGGTAACTAAGAAGACTGACAAATCAATATTACAGATAATGATGTTTTCCTAATTCAAGAACTGCCCTGACCTTGGAATGGCCGAAAGCAGTAAACAAAACGCACATTTTAGAAAAGGCAGAGCACCCAATCCCAGCTACAAAGAGAAAGGCAGAATTCGCTGAAAAAGTGGGTCCAGAACATCTTTCTATTAAAATCATCATCCAAATGTAAGCGAAAAAGCCTTTCCCCCCTATTAATAATACCTGCTTCCCAACAGAGTAAGCAACAATAAACCCGGATTGGAACAATAGTTCATTCAAAGCAGCAAAGTAAAATGCTTCCCCAACATAAGCACATGCTCATAACTTGGCAGCAAACAAATAAACAAAAACGCTTCCCTGTAGACTGCACCTCATGTTTGGTAGCAATGGTTGTTCAATGCAAATGAACAGAGGAAACTGTGAAAAGAGAACATCTTTGATAACATCTGCCTGCAAATGTTCCCAACACTCAGCATTTGAATCCATGTGGCTAAGTACAAATGTTAATGAGTCTGCATCAGATTGCATGGAGTATGAAGACTGCCAAGTCTGACACCCAGAGTAACTCAAGGGGGAACAATCTGTGTGCTGGATACATTTTTTTTTTTTTTAAATTCAGGATGAATGCTGAAGTGCAGAGACACTTGAAGGAAATCTAGTCGTTAGCCAAAATGATGCTGGTATTTTTAATTTGCTTTTCCTTGCTTCCAGGCTCAAATACCTGCTCAGTTTGATCTTTTTAAGAAGTGAAAGCATGGGCTAGGCGGGATCAAAATTATACTAATGGAGAAGCTGGAGCTGCATTGTAATTGTCCTACCAGCCTCCTAACATGGGCTGCCTCCCTTGCAAATTGTGATTTGCAAGTTGTGCTTCACAGAACCTTCTTGGAAGTTGTGGGAAGCGTCCACATGTCATAACCCACAGGACGTGGACTATAGCCAGAGCCATGTGGACTATAGCCAGAGCCATCATTTACTTCTCACATCAGATACATCACTCTCCCCTGCTTAAAATCTTGCAAGAGCTACCTAGCGACCCTTGAATAAGGCCCAACATCCTTAATTAACTTGGCCTGGAAGGTCCTGCGTGACTGGCTTGCCTCCCTCTTAACCCTGCTTTGTGCCACACCACTGATTGCTTCTATGCTTCACCTACACTGGCCTTTTTCCCTCCCCAACACCAGCATCGCTCTGACACCCGAGGATCAGCAACTCTGGGGATATTGGCACTGCTAAGCACAGAGTGGCATTTTCATGGTGGCTGCTCCTGACACTGGCCTCAAGGGAATCTTTGAGAAGGGGAACTTGAGGAGAGAGACAATATGGTAGGGGGCCCAAGGTGATTCTGGGTCACAGACTGGTCTGCGAGCTAAGAGACTCACCGGTGCGCCCATAAGCCACAGAAAGGGGGAAGTGGGGCGCACAGCAACTGCAACTGGGTGTAAATGTAAATGTCACTCTATTTGTGAACACAACTTGCATCTCATTTGAGCGCACTGATTCCCCACACAAAGGACAGCTAAAGAAAGAAGGAACAAAAATTAATTGTATTATTTTCCTCCAGATAAGGATGGGACCATGACTTGTGGAAAGAAATACAAGGAAAACATGAAACTTGTCAAAAGAAGCACAGAAAAAGGGGCTCGAAGGAAGGGTGGGAGACAGGAGGCAGTGATAACTATACTCTTGTCTACCACGTCCCTGCTCATGGGATCCACAGGACCTTTTCAAATGAGGGAGCATTATAAAATAGAAAAATAATTAATATGTTCATTACAGAAAATTTGGAACATCGGAAACGTAGGAAGATAAAAAAGTATCACCCAAGATCCGTGCACAGAAGAACAAGTCATGTTAAACCTCTGCTGTATTTTCTTCCAGCCTTTTTTGACATATGTAGTTTTTACAATTATGTTTAGGCTTTTACATAGTTGAAAATTTACCCCTTTCATAGCACTTGCCCAAGCCATCATAAATTCTCCTTAATCTTAAATTTAAATGCCTATATTATTTCCATCAGGAAGATGGACCATCATATTTTTATCTAAGCTTCCTACTTGGATATTAAAGACCTTTCCAGTTTTGCACATATGTAAATATTCACTGTGGCAATTACTTTTGCCATGAGACATTTCTAAGTTCACAGTTTTTTTTTTTTTTTAATTTTATTTATTTGACAGAGAGAGACACAGCGAGAGAGGGAACACAAGCAGAGAGAGTGGGAGAGGCAGAAGCAGGCTCCCCGCAGAGCAGGGAGCCTGATGTGGGACTCGATCCCAGGACCCTGGGATCATGACCTAAGCCGAAGGCAGATGCTTAACAACTGAGCCACCCAGGTGCCGCAAGTTCACAGTTTCTAAGCATGACTGAGGACTTCTTCCCAAATGTTGTCTTTACTGCTCTCAGTGGCTTCCATAACTTAAGAGTTTCACAGACTCTTCCTGGCACAGGAAAAAAGGAGTTCTTACCCCCTAGCCTCTATAAGTCATTTTAAGTCATTGCTAGAAGTGACAGAAAAACACTTCCTAGTCATCAATCAACACTTCAGGATGCCCACATTCACATGTAAAATGGAGACTGTGTATAAATAAAATATTTCAATATTCTGCTATCTGTGTGTATCTTTTAAGCCTGTGAGAGTTTATTTTGCAGAGCAAATTTAATTTTTCTTCCTTTAACTAAGAGGGTTAGAGTTCTGTTTCTACTCAGGAGACATTTTATGATGATTCTTTAAGGAAAATTGTACTTATTTTCTTGTTCCAGTGGTTATTCTGAGTGATACTATAGGTCATTAATGGCCTCATGGTTTTTCATATGCTTTCAGCCCCTCTATGCTGAAAGAAAGCTATTCTACTCCTGCCCATACTAATAATCTTGCAAATTTCACATCCCATAATAGCAATTTGTAATCATACATCTCTCCTTTCTAACTCATTTACCTCTATTTTAACCTCATGAAATGAAAATTAAAATGATTAGGAAAACAGTATATTGAAGAATCTAAAACAATCTTTCATTGACTTTGGCACATGTTATTTAGATTGAAATGTAATTACTAATTCATTTT
>NC_138372.1:108699346-108727551 GCF_054177405.1 Leptonychotes weddellii | reverse complement strand
TTTTTTTTTTTTTCACTTTGCAGGGATCTTAATTCCTTAATTCTGTCTGTGCAAAGCCAGCTACATTTGAGAAGCATGATTAAACGCAAACTGCCAAGGCAAATGGCATCTCTTCAGTAGACTGTGCCATCACCATCTACAAGGTAGATTTCTGATTCTGTGTTATTTCTATGGAAAGCTTTTTGACATTTGTATCATTGTTATTTAGGAAATTGATCAACATGTGATAACTTCTAATTAAGTGAACAAAACCAGGATATCTGAAGAAGTGTCTCCAATTTCTATGACTGTGCATTTAACAGCTAATAACAAAAACGATGAGGATTGGAATCTATCAATAGTTAAGTAGAATTTCTACATTCATTAAGCTGGTGCTCACAGCTGTTTTATAACCACTTAATCTGACAAGAAAGAATGTAATGGCTTTATTCTGCCTCATTCAAAATATCCATATTAAATACTACTTAATAAATAAAAGATGTCTGCACAGTTTAGACTCTTCTCAGGAAATACCTTTAATGTACAATTCTTAGCTCTGAATTCAACTCCACTCAGGAACAGGAGAAACTTCACCTGACTGCCTTAATTAGAATACAGCTAGTAAGACCCAAGGTAAAATATGAGTGAAAAGAGACTTTAACAGAACTCTCTTTGACACTTTACAATCTTCATTTATTAGTGAGGATGGGGAGATACTGACTCTTTCATAAACCCTCTGGTGGACTGTGAGATACATAATATCCGAAGGGCAATTTAACAATCTGTTACATTATAGTTTTTATATGTTCATATACATTGACCCAACAATTCCCCTTTGGGAATTTACTTTGACAGAAAACAAACAAATCAAAGGCAAGTGAAAAGATTTACATCTAAGAATATTTATTTCAGCGTGTCTTTATGAGATTAAAACACTGGGAACAAAAGAGAGGATTATATGTTAAAGAATTACAGTATGTTCACATAAAGGCATACTGTGTACAATATTTAATGACTAGGGAAAGTACTGTCATTGCATTTTTTAAAAAACATTTTATTTATTTATTTATTTATTTATTTATTTATAGAGAGAGAAAGTGAGTGTGAGTGGGGAGGGGTAGAGGGAAAGGGAGAAAGAGAATCTCAAGCAGGCTCCCACTCAGTGCAGAGCCAGGCTGGGGCTTGACTCATGACCCTGAGATCATGACCTGAGAGGAAATCAAGAGTTGGACACTTAACTGAGCCTGAGCCACCCAGGCACCCCCTGTCATTACATTTTGAATGAAAAAGGATTACAAAACAGTTTTTGTAATATGACGTGAAGTTTTAAAACTTTATACTTGTTTAGATGTACATCTTAGAAAAAAATTCCTAAAATGATGAACATCAAAATATCATTATTTATCACGAAAGAGGTGGTTTTTATATTTTAAACATTTTTTTAATATTTTCTACATTTCTAATGAACATATATTATTTTGTAATCTTTAATAACAATACCTATTAATTTCTAATAAGTTTAAGGTGGTGAAAAGAGGTGAACTTTATATTTGGGCCACTTATACATACTTATATACATGGACACAACTAATTAAAAATTAGCATAATTATTCTTAGCAACAACTCCTTTTCAGTGGGAGTTTGTAAGGATTAAAATTATTTCTTTTACTTTGTACTCCTACTTAAGTTGGCTATTTTTATTTTATATGTGATCTATTTGCCCAGCAATCCAATCCCCATGCCCCTCACATGGTAACTCTGTCAGCATGTGGATTTGGTGAGGGTACACATAAAGGAAGTTGTGTTGGGAGAGATTTTATTGTGTCTACAACCTTCAGTTGTCAGAATCTGATGTTGCTGTGAATCACGAACTGGTTATTAGGCCCCCAAGAGGAATTGCCTTTAACCACCTATAATGCTAGCCCTGAGGTCCAATAAAGTCTTCACACTTCCAGTAGCCAAAGGTAGGCCACAAAAAACCCGAGCAAACCCTAGGGTAGAATTTCAGAGCCTGAACTGTCTTACCTCAGCAGCTAGAAGGGTTAGTGATGACTGGAAATTTGTCAATTTATCAAAAATCCCCACTTTATTTTCATCCTCTTTTCCTCTCCTCCCCTCTTCCTCCCTGTCCCCATACTTCATCTTTCCACTCCCTTGCTCAGAGCTCAGTGTCTTCCAGCCCTCTCCTGGCTAATGTCTGCTATTGGGAAAGGGAGCATATCATGATATGAAAGAATGATTGATGTATCTCAAAGCTCCTTCAGTGTTAACAGAGGTTCTGTGAAAAATCAGGGAAGAGAGAGGTGTTCAAGGTCAGCTTGTTTATTTTTTAACCACAGGATTTCTAAGCTCCTTAATACACACGGGTATAGTCGATTTTCAAGAGAGGTCTACAGACTGAATGCTTTCCAAGTTTAATCATCATGAAACCCTTTTCATCACAAAACATATCCAGAACTCATGCTTTTCAAAAGACATTTAAAAAAATCTTTGCCCAAATCCAATGGTATTTCCTTTTAGGTAGAGTTTGAAGCCTTTATAGAAAGAAATGGCTTGATTATGATGTAATTTCTTTCATTACCTATATCAGGTGTAGGAGCAGAGAGTTGGGGGAAAAGAAGTGGCCCTTCCTTAGCCTCAAATTAGACATCCCTGTGTCTTTATCTTAACATAGCCCTGGTTCTGATAAAGCAGAACACCCCTGCTGCCCAGCAGGACCTATGCAGGGCTGAAAAGCATGTAGCCATACTCCTGGTTACCTCCTATGTCACTGCACCCAGGAACTGTCCCCTGATTGCTCCCAATAGGAGTAAAGCCCCCATCTTTTGAACTCTCATCCCACATTTTGCCCATCACTCTTCCTTGTTTCATTGTGCTTGCTCTCTCTCTCTCTCCCTCCCGCCTCCCCCTCCAAGAGTAGAGCTCTTCTTCTATAATGTCAATACAAATCTCAATCAGAGCACTTATCCCAGGCTGTGATTGTGTATTTTCTGTTTATTTCCTTCACTAGCTCTTGTCCTATTCGCCTCGGTGTGCTCAACAGGAAGCTCACACAGACTATAAGCTCCATGAGGATGGAGAGTGCACCTGTCTTGCTTGTACATGTATCACCAGGACTCAGCAAAGACTCTCCCACTTGGTGAGTGCTCAATAAAAATATGCTGGACGAATGGACTGTAGGCTGGAAATCAAATGCACAAAAGGCTGACAGGATCTGAAAGGTCAGATTCCATGCCTTTGCTTGACTTTCATATTCATTAAAGACTTAGTTTCAAAAACCACAGAAGGGAGAAGCTATAGATATTTCAGCCAAGGAAATTTCCAACTCCTTTTAGTCCACTTAATTCAATTAATTAAACTGAATGTCAATGAAATCTAAATAACCCCCAAATTTGGGACTTGGTTAAAGAAAAGATCTCCATCATCTTATAAAGAAAAAGTATAATAGATATCTAAATTCCCATTTCTGAGAGCTTTTAAGAATGGATTCATTGGACATAGGGCTTAAGAAATCACTATAAAATGCAAATAAAGTTACCAAATCTGTGAAGACAGTATTTGCTGTAATTTTGCAAATTGTAATTCATAAGAGATGAATATGCAATACTGTATTTTTATTTTACTAATATCTGTAAATACTCTGTCATTTGCATTTTAAGCCTTTATTTTTTAAGGCAGCAAAGTTGAGAGGAAGGTACAGAGGGGCTGTCCCCACACATGCATAGCCTCCCCCATTAGCAATATACCCTACCAGACTGGTGAACATATTGTTTTTTTCCTCTGTCTTTTTTAAAAAAAGATTTCATTTATTTATTTGAGAGAGAGAGAATGAGCAGTGGGGAGGGACAGAGGGAGAGAGAGAGAGAAGCAGACTCCCTGCTGAGCAGGAAGCCTGATATGGGGCTTGATCGGAGGACCTGTAGATCATGACCTGAGCCAAAGTCAGCCGCTTAACTGACTGAGTCACCCAGGCCCCCTGTTTTGTTTTGTTTTTTTCCTCTTTCTTAACCAAATTCTATGAGTTGATCATTCTGGTTCCTCACCTCCTACCAAGAGACTGTCAATAACCTGAATTAGTAAAATGAATATTTTAGAAGAAACTGATGCTTCTGCTCAGAGATGGCCACAAATTTGTGATTTGAAATTTAGCAGGAAATGCCCTATAATGACACTACATTTTCAGCTGTATTGAACTGAAATCATTAAAATTTTATTTGAATAAAGAAATGTCAGGGGCACCTGGCTAGCCTAGTTGGTAGAGCACGCAACTCTTGATCTTAGGGTTGTTAGTTCAAGCCCCACATTGGGACGACAGCTTACTTTAAGAAGGAAGGAAGGAAGGAAGGAAGGAAGGAAGGAAGGAAGGAAGGAAGGAAGGAAGGGAAGAAAGGAGGAAGGGAGGAAAGGAGGAAGGGAGGGAGGGAGGGACCGGGGGAATTAAAAAAAGAAAGAAATGCCAAGATAGTTAAATTACTTTTAAAGGGCCATGACATTTATTAAACTTTCACAAATATAAAACGCTTTGTCAAAGTAATTAATGAAGGATGACTCCATTTGGCATTGAGAGGGCAACAAACTACTCTGAGTGGTTAGTGAGCTGTCATATGCTTGGAATAAGACAGATTCATTTCCCTGGTTCTGAATGGACCAAGTCGCTGGAAGAGACACCAGTGCTCAGGTGTAATGGACAATGCTGAGTGCTGATCAAATATTAAGAGTTGTTTTGGGATCAAGAGGACTGGGGTAGTATAAAATTCTTGGCCATCTTCTAAATGACAAGTCAGATTCCAAGGGACAAAACAACCTCTAGTTCTTTGACTCATTACTGCATGCTCAGGTTGAGAGATAAGCAAATGTTTGGAGCAAATATTAAACCTATATTCAAAATTCATTTCACATGGTACAGGCTAAAGGGCTTAAACCGGGATGCATTCTCTGTTAGATAATGCATTATGCTTCAGATAGGCGATTTCCCTTGACAGGGCCCTTAAGAAAGATCAAAGACAGCACGGAAAAATATAATATGCAATATTATGACAGACATCAAATATCGTGCTAATTCTGTTACAGATTAATTTTATGCATGAGCCCTTAAGTCACATCAATATCACAGAGGGTTTTTCTGGGTCACAAATCTAGACCATTTTACAGTCTTCTAACATAGAAGTAGTTCATTAAAATGATTGTCTGTTTGTAAGGAAATAATTTCCCTATCTCTTGAAGTTCCTCCAAGTGATAAAAGAGCACTTAGGCTAAGTTTTTCCTTGACTGGAAAGGCAATACTCAGCTAGGAAATTAAATAAAACCACTTCTGCATGGATTTTTCATCTCTGATGATTTCAGACTTATGAAGAGCCATCATAATGAGCCCATTTTCCCTTAGTATTTTTACAACATCAGAGACTTTCTTTGTGCATGTCTATGGATTATTTTGAGTGTTTTGGCTATCTTTTAAGGACGAGCAAATTGAGGAGACTATAAAAGTGAAATGATCAAATTAGAAGCTCTTGGAGGTTAAACCCCTGTAGTCAACTGTTTGGTTCTCAATTCCTATTACTTATTTTATTTCTTTTGCTACAAATGGTTTTCTCTCACATACTTAAATATCTAAAAGGTTATGACATGGAATAACTATATGTCAGTTACAGTTTAATTGGGTGGATATAGTTCTTAGAGCAAGTTAATTAACTTTTTATATGCCTTTCTTTTGGTTGTTCTTAGAGCATCTCAAGCAGATAATTAAGCATTCTCATGGCACTTTTACAGTCCTTGTTACCATCGATTCCTAACAAGACTTAGCAGAAAATAAATCACCTTTTTTTTAAAGGTTACCTGAAAACATTTAAAAAATCCTTTGTTATTTTAGAATACAAGAAAATCAATTACTACAGCAATAACGCTTTTCAGATACAAGCCTTGGGTGAGAACAAACACAAAGATACTATTTGTTTCATTTTGTGATAGTTTAATCTAATTGTTAAAAGATAGCTGAAATTATTATTGTTTCCCACATTCACCTCTCTGAATTCACAATTACAAATACAATATTGGCTTATTGTGGGTCATTTATCTTAGTCAATTTAACATAAATCAGCTCAACCAGAGCTCTGGGCAAATAAAAGAATAAGGTTGACAAAGAAAATGCTATTAATATGTTTATTTTGAGTGCAAGCTATAGTTAACTTAAAAAGTGGACACACAAGTGAAAAACCCATCAGGTGCATGTTAGTTCTTTATGCTCTTTGTTAAATACATTTAGAGAATTAGTTTTCATGTTTTCAGAACACCCACTTTCAAAGAATACAGCCTGATTAGTGGTTAGAATTAAAGTAACCCAACCAGGAACCACAGGAATCTCTGATTCAGACTGTCTTTGGACGAGACATAAGAAAACTCACCTAATGAAAGGAAGAATGATTTCCAAGTAACATTAATATAAAATACAAAGTCATACATATTTGTAAAATGTTAAGAATGCACTATCTCCCTATTTTTCTAATATAAATTTTATCCTAAATCATATTGCTATGTCATTCCTCAGGAAGCCAGATTCTTTCCACTGGTACTCATTTTGTGCCATATGTCTGTGGCACTTGCTTCCCTCTTCAGGGTCTACAGAGATCCTACCAATTATTCAGGAGCCACGTGGACTTCCATTCCTTCCGTGATTCTTTCCTGGCTGCTCCTTTCCTAATAGAAGTCCCCCACTATGCAGAGGCCTCCATCGTCATACATTCTTGCTGGTTGTACCACAGAGGAAGGAACTAACTCATAACTCTATTGTATGTGTTTCACCGCTAGGGGTTGATTTTCATAATACATTTACAGCCCTATCATATTTCTAATTTAAGACAGTTTCTTTAATCTACCCTCTTACTTCGGAAAAATACCTACTCTTAAATGCAAAGTTTCTATTTTGGCTTCTTTTAAGGACATACTAAGAATGGATGCACGGCCCTTGGGTGGATCATTTGGTGAAGCTTCAGATTCTGGGTTTTGGCTCAGGTCACGAGCTCAGGGTCTTGAGATCAAGACCCACGTCAGGCTCTGTGCTCTGCGCAGAGTCTGCTTGTCCCTCTCCCTCCCCCTCTGCCCCTTCCCCTGCTCTCTTTCTCTTTCTCAAATAAATAAATATTTTTTTTAAATCTTTAAAAAAAAAAAAAAGAATAGATGCAGTTACCAGTGCATCTGTAGCATACAGACTGGAGTGTACTGGATGTGAAAGTTATGCTCACATGGAACATCAATGTCTTCCACTCCCCAGCAGTGTATTCGTAAACAAAGATGGCAGAAGATACATTTTCAATGTACCTATCAGTGGGTCCAATGTTAGCAATAAATGGGTTCTTCTGAGAAAAGACACGGAAAACATGATTCTAGGAGTCAGAACCAAAGGCATCAAGCTCTGCACACAGAGACATTCTCTGTGCATAGAAAAAAATAGTGGGGCGCCTGGGTGGCTCAGTCGTTAAGCATCTGCCTTCGGCTCAGGTCATGATCCCAGGGTCCTGGGATCGAGCCCCGCATCGGGCTGCCCCCTCGGCGGGAGCCTGCTTCTCCCTCTCCCACTTCCCCTGCTTGTGTTCCTGCTCTTGCTATGTCTCTCTCTGTCAAATAAATAAATAAAATCTTTAAAAAAAAATACTGATAAGTCATCTCTGTTATTAATGACATTCTTAGCTAATGATTATTTTGTACCTGGTAATTATCAGTATCACAATACACATTACCTCAATTCTTCTTCAAAAAATTCTTTAAAGTAGTATCTATACCTTAGGTGAGGAAACTGAAGCTGTCCCAGCCAGCAACTACTACAGCAAGGATCTGAGACCACATTACAGCCTCAGAGGCTTTTTCCCACCAGTCACGGTGTCTTTCCACTAGATGATAGCAGAACCTTGTAGAAATCTGGAGAGATCTAGGATATTTCCAGTTTTTGAGGATTTTGGAACATTTTGTTTCAAGGCCAAAAAAACCCAAAAAACCCAACCCACTAGATTTCCAACAAATATAGTTATGTTTGAACTTACATTTATTATTTTAATAATTTTGACATAAAAATAAGCTCATTTGCAGATAATATCAAAAGTGTGTATTTACAGCTTCCCTGGATTAATAAAGAGCCGGGCTAACTGGCCATTGTGACCTCCCTTTGTTGACTGATAGCAACACTACCAGTGGCTCCCATCAAGCACAAGGGTGCAAATCACCGCTACACACACTACCTTATACAAAGGTCTCAAGCTCGAGAGCATCTTTATCATGTACAGGTGCTTTCTGAGATTCCTGGACGATTTTTATTACCCATGCTCCCACCTTATCTACATGGTGGTCAAGCTAACTGTCATAGGCAGATTACAATTTTTTCTTACCAAAGTCACCAGCTTCTGAAATAACATCTTAACAAGGACACATTTAATAAGGAACAGAGCAAAACAACAAACAAACGAACTGGAAAGCAAACCATGGAAAACTGAAGTCAGAAACTTCTTCAGTATTTCTTCTACGGAACGTCTCTATGAAATATTCACTCGAGGCTGTTTTACTAAAGCTCTTAATTAATCAACCATAAACAAAGAATCAAGAAGATAGAGCAAGTTTGGGAAAAGTACCAGAGTACGCAAACTCTCTTAAGAGGAACTAGCCAATCAGAAGGGCTGTATTGCAAAGGAAATATGTTTTTAAAAGGTAATATTGCCATATGCAAAAGGCCACCTTACAGTTAAAGGTGTCTGTCACCATGGCAAAGACTACTAGCCACTACTGATTTTTCATACACACCCTTTCACTTTAAGATTACATTATCTGACCATCCAAGAAGTGGATTCTCACTCTAAATTCATATTCTGAAATAATTATCTTTTTAAAAAATTACAGCTCAGCTCACTGATTAGTGGAGTTCAAGAAGGTTCACTTCAAGAAGTTAACAAGGACTTCTTAACAAATATCCATGATCAAATCAAATTTTTCATAAATGCCTTTTATCCTCATGAAAATGGAAACTGGGGTAATGAAGTCACTGCAGTTTCACTGTTCTCATCCTTATCCTCTCAACATGGACCAGACTTTCATTTTAGACTTCAGAGACTTGAGCCGATATTGACCCGACATTCTCAACCTAGTGATTAAATGGTTTTGATGACCTCTCATAATAATGTAAGAAAATTTGGGGTGAATGTGAAAGACTTGTGACTGTTAGAATCATTCAATCAATCAATCAATCAATCAAAGCAGATGAGATGTTAATTGCTATTTTCTATTCTGACAAGTATCCTAATTTTTCACAAAAGTAAAACATCTGAGTACCTAAAGTCTATGTCACCATATAGTATAACAGTAGATTTTCAAATAATGTGGTGTAGGTAAAACAGATATGTATTGTTGATATGTATTGTTGAGGTTGCAACACTAGAACAAAACAATCTACTCAAGGAAGCATGTCTTTGACACTCAAGGTCACACTGAATGCCAAGACTTGTATTTTGAAGAAAGCCAGAATACCTTTTAAGACCAATTGGTACATTCATTCATCATTCTTTTTCAAATGACTTTTCAAGCCAAATTACATTCTCAGAATATTTAAAGGTTTGTTTTCATTATTAAACTTATCAGGAAAAACAACAAAAAGTGGAAAACATAGAATGTATCTTATCCATTGACTCCAAACCAAATCAATAGCAGACTTACAGCATCAGTCTTTTTAAACTGCATATAGCATGACCATTATTTTTTTTTAAGATTTTATTTATTTTTTTTTGAGAGAGAGAATGAGACAGAGATAGAGAGAGCATGGCGGGGGGGAGGGTCAGAGGGAGAAGCAGACTCCAGGATCATGACCTGAGCAGAAGGCAGTCGTTCAACCAACTGAGCCACCCAGGTGCCCCACCATGACCATTATTTAACCACAAAGTCTACGTAACCAAATTCATTCACTCATATTTTCAAAAGAGGCTGTCTAGAGCAGTGCTGTCCAAAGGACATATTGTATAAGTTGCATGTAAAATTTAAATTTTCCTTTGAGATACACTAAAAATATTTTTAAAATATATGGAATTAATTTTAATCATATACTTTACTTAATCCAGTATATCCAAAATATTAATTCAACACCAAAAATAAACACAAATTTTAAAAGAAATATTTTGTTATCTTTTTGTTCTCAGTCTTTGAAATCTCATCTGGATTTGAAACTCGGATCTCATCTTAATTCAGACCAGCCACATTTAAACTGTTCAATAGCCACATGTGACTCATACTTATATTAAACAGTGCAGCCTAGAGTAATTCCTCCCTTCCTGGGAGAACGAGTTAAAGAATATGTAGGGAACCCTCTGCTTTAGCCCTCAAAATTCACATGGAGGAAGCAGACAGTGGGACTTCTATTCAAAAGCAGAGAAGATAAGAAACAACAGCCAGAAAACTACTCCCACAAAGCCAGTGTTCACCTAGAGAGAGTGAGAGGGAATGCTTCATGCCCCTGCATGTTCTGACAAGATGAGAAGGTGTCAGTATTTACTGAAAAAGGAAACTTTAGTATAAATATGGAAATTTCAGTATAAAAATCGTATGTTAGAGGGAGCTAAATTTGCCAGCAGTGAAAAGTATGTGATTTGGATGGAGATAGAACTACCTCTTGAGAAAGGCAATGATAATTTCAAACTGATACAGGATTGGGGGAATTGAGAAAAAGTATTAAAAAAATCATTGCCAAAAAATAATTTTAACATTATTTCTAAGTTGGATAGACCTGGTTAAGTAACAGAGAGTATAAAGGGCCAAAGACAGTGGCGCCTGGGTGGCTCAGTCAGTTAAGTGGCTGCCTTCAGCTCAGGCCTTGATCCCAGGGTCCTGGGATAGAGCCCCGCATCGGGCTCTCTGCTCCGCGGGAAGCCTGCTTCTCCCTCTCCCTCTGTCTGCCGCTCTGCCTACTTGTGCTGTCTCTCTATCTCTGTTAATTAAAAAAAAAAAAAAAATCTTAAAGTGCCAAAGACAGCTCTGTGATGGTAAAGCTGTGAAGAATAAGAATACCAGTGATAGAGAGGAATACACGTTCATGTTAAGAAAGATGAGTAGCTTTATATTTAGACACTATATATATATATATATATGCGTGTATGTGCATGTGTGTGTGTATATATATATATACACACATACATGTAGTACATCTATATCTATATTTAAATATGAATGTTATGTTATATAAATATATAAATGATCTCAGATTTTTAAAAGGACACATATGCTGGTGGAAATGAAGAACTTGAGACAGCACAGATGGGGAATAACCCCTTCATTAACCAGAAAATTCCATGAGTAAAGTACCATGCCTACTTTTCCCGAGTTAACTAGCTGACCACTAAAACATTCAGGCAGTCCTTCCACACTTTCTCTTAGGAAGAAGTCCAGTCAGTAATAAATTTTCTAGTTTCTGCGTTTAGTTGAGGCCATGTGACTTTTTCTGGCTAATGGATGTGAATATACATGATTGGTGTCACTTCCAGGCTGCCATGGTTCAATAGCTTACGTGCTCTCATATTCTCATCTCAGCACGCTTGGAGATGGTAGAGCCACGGGTTAGAAGGAGCAGGGTGTCTTGCAACACTCCTTGGGCGACAGCCCCCCATGGAGCCACCCAATCAGTAATACCTGCAACGGGCTTTGCACAAGTGACAAATTTTTATTTGATGAAGTCATTGAGATTTAGTAATTGGTTTCTTTTTTTTTTTTAACATTTTTTAATTTAAATTCAATTAATTAACAGATAATGTATTACTGGTTTCACAGGTACAAGCCTGTGATTCATCAGTCTTATATAATACACAGCGCTCATTACATCATGTGCCCTCCTTAATGTCCATCACCCGGTTACACCATCCCTCCCCGCCCACCTTCCCCCAACCTCCAGCAACCCTCAGTTTGTTTCCTATGAGTAAGAGTCTCTTATGGTTTGTCTCCCTCTCTGGTTTTCTTGTTTTATTTTTTCCTCTCTTCCCCCATGAGCCTCTGTTTTGTTTTTTAAATTCCACATATCAGTGAGATCATACGATAATTGTCCTTCTCTGACTGACTTATTTCACTTAGCATAATACCCTCTAGTTCCATCCACATCATTGCAAATGGCAAGATTTCATTTATATATATATATATATTTATGCCACATCTTCTTTATCCATCAACAGATGAATGGATAGTGATTGGTCTCTTATGACAAGTTTGTCTACTCTGAAGAAAAAATTATCCTGATTTTTTAACTGTTCTATTTCCATTGTCTGACACAATACATAAAAAACATAACAAGTAAGAAATCAGTATTTCCTTTTTAGCCTTACGTGTAGCTGTGGTAGAGATGTCTATGTCAGAAATAGAAAATAAAGTTGGGACGCCTGGGTGGCTCAGTCAGTTAAGCGTCTGCCCTCAGCTCAGGTCATGATCCCAGGCTCCTGGGATCGAGTCCCGCATCGGGCTCCCTGCTCCGCGGGGAGCCTGCTTCTCCCTCTGCCTCTGCCTCTCTCTTTCTATCTCTCATGAATAAATAAATAAAATCTTTTAAAAAAAAAGAAAAGAAAGTTAACATCTGTACTAACTCCAGTCAACTGTTCAGTGCTGCCTCAAGCCCTATGTTGAAAAATGTCTGAGATAACATTCAGTTTCAATGAGAAAGAGTATGTGATTGATTAGTAATGCCTTACGTGAACGCAAGATCGGAGTGATGGGGCATGTGCATGTGTTTGCCATTTGTTATTTTCTAAGTCACCCCAGTAGGATCCTCAAAACCAAGTTAAAAACGTGAGCCTTCAGCAAAGTGTCAAGCAAACCTGGAAAGCTGAAATTTTGTTCTTAAATTCTTCTCACAGTCACTAGGGACCTCATTTGCTTGACCTGGCATTCAGAATGCTTTTCGCATTCCAATTTTGCCACAGTCTGCAGTGGTCATTACAAAGGGAAAGACTCATAATCTTAAAAATCAATTAAAGTATTGCTCATTCAAGCCACATTGTTTTGCGAGGAAAGACAGCACAGATGAGAAATAATTCTTACAAAAACAGAACATTTTAAAAAGCTTGCTCCTTTAGATTTTTAATGATGTATTTCATTCAACAATCAATGTGAACAAAATATGTCATTTACTGCATGACATTTTACCCCCAAACAAAATAACACAACGTATCTTAGTTTTCTCTAGTTCTTTGTTGTGTTTGTTATCTGAGTGTTATCTGTAAGACTGGGATAAAGAGCTCATCATACTTCCAGCCTACCTAAATAGCAATACCTCTAAAACCTCGGCTGTAACAACAGACCTAAATTTAGGCCCTGTTTGCACTACCCCGTGTAGTAGTGACGAGTTAGAGTTCTACTGCTTTCAGTTTGTCTCCCAGCTTCCCCATATCCCAACTAGAAGACTTCATAGCTACACTTTATTCAGTTAATCTGTATCTCGGTTTTTCCATATATAAAAGTGGGACAATAGGACCTCTGTCCGGGAGTTCATATAAGGATTACATTATATAAATATAAGGCATTCTGTAAGCATTCAATACACATTTGCTCCCAAATGGTGAGGAACTGTAGCCTGGTTTGCTGTGGAGAGCAGATTCTCATTGCTAGGCAGGTGCAGGGAGAGAGAGATGGACTCCCACTGAGAGCCAGATTCTCCTGCAGCCTTTTCAGCGGATAGAGAAAAATAAACTCCACCCCAGGTAAATGATGTGTGGTGTTCTCCAAAGCGGCTACTTCCCCAAAGAGCAAAGCCGTGGGGATTAGAGTCTCCTGCACCACCCAGAACATACACAATTAGACTTCAATTCAAGAACGCTAAGTCACTGAGGGCATGGGGAAACAGGTATTCTCAGGAACTATCAATAGGAGTAAACTTGGGATAAACTCTCTAAAAGACACTTTGCTCCCTAACCACCCAACTGAAGTGGAGCTGAGGGGATTGTGGGGAGTTGATCTCACAGCATTGTTGTATCTCTCTCCCACTTGCAACACCTGCCTGGCGGGGCTGCAGTCAGAGTTTAGTATCAAAAGGCACAAGAAATTTGACACTCTCTGCTTAGGACCAGGCCGCTGGAGGAGTGGGACTCAGGACAGGAGAAAGATCCATCTCCTGGTGGGGACTGTCCTTCTAGGCACCTGGCTGTTCTGGTTTGCAATCCCTAACCCTGTGTGCTGTGCTTTTTCAGCCACAGAGGCTAAGATGGATGCCTGACCGTGTTGAAAGGATTGCTGGCCGCGTTTAAGACCCGACATCGTCGTCTGATGAAGTGATAAAGAAAGTCTGCCTTTTGATGTTCATGTTATTCCTAAGTAGCATGGCTGTCTAATCTCGGAACTCAGTTGAATAAAAAGCAGACATTAACAAAATCCTATCTTAGTAAAATTTTAAGGATCATACTGTAATAAAATCCACTGAAATATTTTTAAAAACTAATTTATGGTTATGTATTTAAAGACATCCGGAAGGTGACCTAATTCCTATTTTAGCCTGGTTTTAAACTGTGCAGACAACATTTTTCCTCTTAAAATTTGGTTTACTGTTAATATAAACAGTGGGGTAATCTTCATTAATGTAAATCTTCAAACTTACTAATCCAAAGATACCCATCTGAATGGTGATTTGGGTAGTTTCTGACAGCTTCATGAAGCCTAAATTTGTAAAACTCTACACACTTATTTTTTAAAGGCTAAATAAACTCCAAATTTTATACCACTTCTCTATCTCCTTTATTATTGATATGCTTAAGGCCAATAGCTTCAAAAGGAAATAAGAAATTTTTACAAAAAAGTTATTTTTCAAACCTAGGCTTTTTTTTTTTTTTAAAGATTTTTATTTATTTGACAGAGAGATACAGCGAGAGAGGGAACACAAGCAGGGGGAGTGGAGGGGGAGAAGCAGGCCTCCTGCCGAGCAGGGAGCCCGATGCAGGGCTCGATCCCAGGACCCTGAGATCATGACCTGAGCCGAAGGCAGACGCTTAACGACTGAGCCACCCAGGCGCCCCTCAAACCTAGGCTTTATTACTCTAATACTTAAACATTAAAATGTGTAACATGGAAATACCAATTATATTTTTTAAATGAATGTCTGGCTTTAGAATACAAATTACCTATGCAAATGGAACTACCTTGAGAAGTTGGGTGTAATCGTATCTGCTGAGGCATGAGTTCAGGTGGACATCGCAGTAGCCCATCGCTTGATGGAAGGCATATATATCTGGGACTGGACCTCCGCAGGTCCAGAGAGCATGAGTAAATACGAATAAGGTAACCCGAACTTCATGTTACCGACTTTAACTACCAAGATCTCTCCCTCCACTCACACTTCTGGTGTCATGTGAGATTCCCTACCACCAAATGATAGAGGAGGAAAGAACTCTGGCCTGGCTCGTATTTGATATACTGGTGCTAGCTAAAAGCTGACTGTTGATACATTACAGCTCCACTCAAGTTTTGCCCTAAAAATGTAGTAAGGAAGGGAAATGCTTTCAGGTGACATGTTTGTGGATTACAGAACTAGTCATCTACTTTATATGCAACTAGAAGTGTCTTTAATTATAGAGATGCACGTACTCCTTGGGAAGGTAGCAAATGTCCTGGCTGGTTGGTCATGAGCCTCAAAGGAGCAAGACTAGAAGACCAGGGATGGATATCTGAGGAGGTAATCTGCAGTTGGATCCATGGGACTGAGTACAACTCACTTCAAATTTTGCATCACATATCAATGCCCTTTGGAAAATGTCTACCAATGTGGAAGCTCTAAACAAGCAGGAGGACTCATCCTATAAATGCCACCCAGAATTTCTTCTTGATTATCTCAGGGTTATACCAGGTACAATGGTACCATGAGCAGAATGGCCCTGATGACAGAGATAAAGGGCATGAATAAATGTATTAGCACAGACTCTCTCTCTCTCTCTCTCTCGAAGACTGATCTAGACTACCACTGCCGAACGCCCAAACTTAATAGCAGCAAACACTTACCCTGAGCCCTCTCTATGACATCATTACTTGGGAATACCATCTGGCCTTTATCAGCAAGTCAGTTACATCAGACGTCTTCCACCCTGGAGAATGAGGACTTGTCCTTCCCCAGAGTAATAACTCTTCCATATTTCCTCCCTGGCCGTAGAGCCTCTGGAAGCGTGACTTTCCAAATAGGTACCTGAACTGTCCACGTGGTGCTGCACATAGCATTGCCTCACTTAAAGGAACCTATTTTAGGAAAAAAGGAAGTGTACCAGTCATGACACACACATTGGATTCATGTACATAGTCACCCAGAAGCAGGCAGCTTATAAACATGACTCCTGAGATGGCCTGATGAAGTCTCAAAGTACAAGCTTATAAACAATACCTTGTGGGGTCGAAGTGCTGACCTCCAGGACACAGGCCATTCACTGAATTGATTGCTGATATATACTCCCGTGTCCCCATGAGCTAGACTACTTGGGTCCTGAAGCCATGGGATAGAGTAGAATTGGCCCTTTTCTACTATCACTCCCCGTGACCCACTTGTAGAATATATGCTTCCCATCCCTGCAGCTTTAGGCTATGCAGGGTTAGAGATCCTAAATCCCAGTAGGGAAATGCTTCTGCTAAGGAACATATTAAGGTACCACTGAACTTGGAGTCACAACCTCCCTGATTCACATGGTGCTCCTCATCCCAGTGGATCCACAAGCAAATAAAGGAGCTGCTGTACGGTAGAGGTTAAGATTCATGATTACCATGAGAAGTCAGGGTTGTGGCTACACAGTGGGGTGAGGGAGGAGTAAGTCTGATACCCAAGGGATCCCACAGGACATCTCTTGGTACTTCTATGACCAGTTTTGAGAGTAAATTAGAAAATGTAGTGACCATTACCCCGAAATACCAAAGAAAAAGTAGCAGCAAAAGAAAGGAGATTCAGACAGCTCTGAAATAAAGATTTAGGTCACCCTACCAGGCAAGTCACCTGGACCAGCCAAAGAGTTGTGCAAAAGTGAGGGAAATCTAGAAGGTGTGGTGGAGAAAGGAGGCAATAAATACCAATCCCAACTTCAAGACCAGCTACAGAAACAGAGACTCTGGCTGATTTCACCAGCCCACTTGCATTAAGCTTTTCAGAGAGTGCAGCTGGCTACCATCTTAAAGCACATCCTGTGACCTGATTGAACTGATTCTTTCTCTCTCTGGGAAGAAGTGAGGAGGGCCATTTGTTTTTTCTCATTTTATTATGGCAGCCACATCCAATGGAGGGCTCTGAAGTAGCTGAATAATGCCAGGGGTAGCTCATATCAGACTCCTCCTCTTAGTCACCTTTTCACAACTTCTCTACCTCATCTGCTCCCTGTTCCAACTTGTATGACCTCTGACCAGCTTCACGCAGGCATAACCACACAGTGCCTCCTCTTCTGCCCATGTATGTGCCTCTCACCTCTCATGTTCACACATGCATACCCTGGGAGTGCAAAGGAGATAAAACCCATGGGATAAAATCTAAAGCAACAGAAATGAAAGATAACTGGCATTCTTCCCACTTCCTCCCCACTGCCGATGGCCCCAAATTCTGTCAGTACACCTTGAGGAACAAAGTTCCTGGATCAGACGGTCAGTTTCACTTGTTGGCAGCCAGCTTGATAACTCATGTCACAGACAGAGCTAGAACTGGGCGAGGTGGGTGAAGCACTTGCTTTGGATGAAAAATTTTTTTTTTTTTAAGATTTTATTTATTTATTCATGGGAGACAGAGAGAGAGAGAGAGAGAGAGAGAAGCAGGCTCCCAAGGAGCAGGGAGCCCGATGCGGGACTCGATCCCAGGACCCTGGGATCATGACCTGAGCCGAAGGCAGACGCTTAACCGTCTGAGCCACCCAGGCGCCCCTGGATGAAAAATTTAAGAGGACCTCAAAATCCCAGTACTGAACGCACAGAATATCTTTAAGTAAATTTTTAAAAAATTCAAAATTAATTTAAAAAATCAACGATGAGCAAAATATAAGAATTTTACATAAAGACAGATCCCTTACTCCTTTCCCTCCTTCCCTCCTTCATTCTCCCTCTTCTTCATTCATTCTTTCTGGATCGTATTCCCTCATACAATACCAGCCATCAGCCCTCTTTGTCAAGCTCTGCTTTATGGAAAGACAAAGTTGACAATTCTTATAAAAGGAATATGTCCAAAGGGAAGTCTACTGGAGGACCATCTAGAGATAATGAGTAAAATACCCTTTGAGGAGAAAAGAAAGGGAAAGACAAGGCAGTGGAAGCAGATGGTGACACATGAGAAAGCACTGAAGGACCCCTCACACTCAGAAAACCAGAGAGAAGCAATCCTTGACTTTTTCGAAGAAGAGAGAAGACAGCAGCGGCTTAATATTACTAGTGGATTCTTGGTGGGCAAGAACTGCAGTTTTCTGGAGGGTGAGGAGCAAGTGGGAGGCCTTGTGGGTCCCAGAATGCTCCTAGAAAAGCTAAAGCCCTGTCCTAAGGTCAAGGCCTGAGATGTGGCAGCAGTGGGATGGAGGGAAGGAGTCTCCTCTCCTCTTGGGTATGAATTCTTAATGACATTACTATACTGAGCCATTTGTAGCAGCGAAAGGAAGAAGGGAGTTTGCATAATTTATAGACTATAATCAAAATGTCCTTGAGGAATATACATAAACACCCACAAATGCCTCACAGCAAAACTGAGGGTTGAAATCATCTGTGATATAGCCTACAATAAAAATTGAAAGGCTTTGGAAGAGTAGATTCTAGGTAGAGCTAATATGAGAATATTGTATTAGCTTTTTATGTATCATTAATTACTACATTACAAAATAAAAACTGCCTGGCCAAGATGTTCAGCAACTTCATGACTCTGTACAAAGTTGATCATGATGATGTTGCTGATAATGATGAGGAAAAATCATGTATTTAGTGTTACTATGATCCAGACTTTTCTGATATCTGTCTCTGTCTCTGTCACATACACACACACATACACACACACACACACACACGCACGCAACCTATCATCTCAAGTTTCACAAGCTAAAGAGGCAGAAATAGATAATATTTCTAAATAATTCCTAATTCACAGACGAGCAAACTGGGATTTAGACAGGTGAGATATTTGCCTAAGATTCAACCCCAAATCTGTGAGGTTCCAAACACTTGGTCCTAATGACACTACATATAGACAATGATACTCTGCATCAGTGACCTGAGAGTCTTCTGGGTAAATGCCCTTCTTAGTGTCCAAATTTCCACTCTGACAGTATTTAACACGAGCCCTTAATGCTAAAGTAATACCTGCACATAACTTGTTTCCTAACATTCCCTGATATTTCATGTTATCCTTAACTGAAAGCAGGTAACATTTCATACATTGTAGCTAAATATTGACTGCTGGCTAAGGTCCTCAGCCAAAAGGAACAATCGAGGCTTTCATGAAATACAGTTCTTTTTAGGCATGTTCACATCCTCTGAAGGCTATGTAAGACCAGTGGAAGAGGTATTGATTGTGCTTAATTGAATCCAGTTTGCTGAAAATCACTAGAAGAATAGAATCATTGTTCATGTTTCCTTGACTGCCCTTATCAAATCTTCAGAGTTCCTGCCATGAGCAGTGGAATCGTTGCTAATAGCCGTACCACACACTTTGTTAAGAAGTGATTACACCAGGGCGCCTGGGTGGCTCAGTCGTTAAGCGTCTGCCTTCAGCTCAGGTCATGATCCCAGGACCCTGGGATCGAGCCCCGCATTGGGCTCCCTGCTCAGCGGGAAGCCTGCTTCTCCCTCTCCCACTCCCCCTGCTTGTGTTCCCTCTCTCGCTGTGTCTCTCTCTGTCAAATAAATAAATAAAATCTTTAAAAAAAAAAAAAAAGAAGTGATTACACCTTGGAATAAAGTATCATAAGAACAGTATCACTGAATAATTTTTCTCCCCATTTTCTCCCACCCTTCCCACTCCTCAGTTTAAATGGCAAATGATGGGGCGCCTGGGTGGCTCAGTCAGTTAAGCGTCTGCCTTCGGCTCGGGTCGTGGTCCCGGGGTCCTGGGATCGAGCCCGCGTCGGGCTCCCTGCTCTGCGGGGAGCCTGCTTCTCCCTCTCCTCCCCACTTGTGCTCTCTCACTATCTCTGTCTCTCTCTCTCAAATAAATAAAATCTAAAAAAAAAAAAAAAAATTAAATGGCAAATGATGGAAATATTTCAGAGCTTGTTTAACTCTCAGTATAACCAGGAAAGAGAGTCCTAGGCATTTTTATTTTAATTTTGTATTTTAAATCTTTGTATGAATAATTTTTAGAAGTAATAACAAAATGATTATTCAAATCAACTTTATCATAACATATACTAATGTAAACATAAAAAACTTTTCCCATACCATTTTTCCTAGTTTTGAAGTATATATATGTATATATGTGTGTATATGTATATATACATATATATAACTGATATATATATATATCACTGCAACATAGGCACCTAGTAAGCTCTAATTCCAAATGTTAAATACAGCATTAATCCATAATACAGCTTACCAGAACTTCTCATTTTTCTTGCCTTTGTATTGTCAAAATGTAATTCTCTTGAAAACTTTCAAGGTTTATTAACTTTGGTTGTGATCCATCCAATGGATTTTTTTTTAATATCTACATAATCTAGTTCCTTTTCACCACCTTTGTATACATAGCAGATCTACCAAATCATAACTTTGAGGATATATTCCCCTCCATACCCAGAAATCTGTGAAATTTTAGAGGGATTCCTATTCAAATTAGGAACAAAATTTGGAAGATAGATATTTGGAAGATAGATAGTAGTCACATTTTTTGGAAGTTCTGGCCAATGTTTGAAGGCATATAACAGAAATAACAGATGAAGTTTTATTAAAGGAAAAGATAGACTGTGTAATCAAAACGATTGAGAAACTATTTCAATTAATATGATGATTCAGTAAAGTGTCATGTAAAAGATGGATGTCTAATACCCGGTAGCATTTCTTGCTAGAGTTATATTAGAAAAATATTTGATTCCCCATAGTAATAAAAAATGTAAAATATTAAAAATTACTGTAAAAGAAATTGCTTGATGTACATTTTAAAAACTACAAGATTTCAATAAGACACTAGAGAATATCTGAATAGAATATAGACTCATGCTTATAAATAAAAGGGTAGAATATTACAAAATCAACCAACCCCTCCAGTTTGCTTAACATTTTAATACAATCCCAAACAAAAGCAAATTGGCTGTTTAAAATTTGAGCACACAAATCTAAGAGAACAAATAAGTAAGAAAAGCTAAGAAAATGTTTGAAGTGTCAATTACCAAATAAATATTTATTATTCCATTAAGATAGAAAAACTAGAGTGTGAGACTCAAGTAAAAACTAAAGAAAAAGAGTGATAGGCAAAACATTTGATAGTGACACATATTCTGGCTGAAAATCAGTCCAGGAGAGGACAACAAAATAGAACTGACAATCCTTAAAGAGATGCTAGACTGCAGAAGAACATAACACATTTTATAATATCATCAATATAATGTCAAATAAATTATTTTTAAAATTAGTAAAGAAAATCCACTAATTATTCATAAAAAACAAGCCTCAAGTTGAATATTTCTCTTCTTAGAATTTTCAAAAACCAAAAACAAAACATCAACAAACAAAAACCTCTGCAGATAAAAAGAGAATTACAAGTGAACGTTAACTTTTGAAATTCTAGAGTAAAATACTGATGAATATAATCCTGAGGTGTGGGAAAACTTCCTAACTACAAGAGCAATAAAATTGTCATTGTGGGTTTTGACCATATAACCCGTAAGACTCCAATAAATCAAAAACATTACAAAAATACTTGAAGAAAAATTAAAGTGATAAATAATAATAACAAAAATCTTACCAAAAAACGAATCCAATGGAAAAATTAGCAGAGGGCACTAATGTGTAATTCACAAAAGGGTGTAAATGTACAAAAAGATGTCAACCTCCAGTGCGATCAAACACATTGTAAATTTAAGATGCCTTGTATGGCACGGTAAGACCATCCTTCAAAAGTGTTCTTCTCTTTTCTCTCAATTAGTCCTTGTTTCTAGCTGGGTCTAGAACAGGCCAAAGTACACAGTGTATTTTCCAATTTCTCTAGCAGCTTTGGCCAGGTGGCTCAGTGCTGATTAATAGGCTATGTACAGAAGTTTTATAAGCAATCTCTGCAGTGTATCCTTGAAGGGAAGGAAAGTTCTCGCTCCTCTTTCTTTTTTTCACTTTCCTCCATCATGCTTTTTGGAACATGGTGGGTGTGCTGATGTACTGTATTAGACCAAATGGATGGCAGCAAAATGCTGTGGTGGAGAAACATAATTACAACAGCAAGTCTTTGGAAAACATTGTGATGAAGAACCCAACTACCAGATATGGGCCCCCTCTGCCTACCCCTAGACCTTTGAGTAAGACTAAAAACCAACTTCTACCTTCTTTACACCGCATTTTTTTTTTTGACGTCTCTGCTAAATGCAAATGAACCTTAACTTATGCTCAGTGTTTCTGCATCTTTGTAGTGTCACTGTTTTTAAAAGTGATTACATTTATATTGTATATACTCATACTTTGCTGGCAGGAGTAGTCAAAGTTTAATTGTGTGAGTTCTGCACTTTACAACTCCAGAAGTTGCTATTAACATAAATGCACAAATATACTTATTGGCCCTAGACACACATATACACTTGTACAGTCTTTAAAAAGATTTTTTCAAAATGTTTATCAAGAGTCTTAGGAGACTGTGGTTCCGCTGGGGAAATCTATTGTGCTAAATAATGTAATGAATACCTAGAGCTATGTTCAAAGTTTCATTATCTTAAAAAAAATGGGAAACAATCAAAATATCTAAAAAAGACAATAAACTATGGTACATATGATACATATATGGCATCATAAATAGTAATGATAAATATGGTACATAAATTTTGAACCATAAAACATGGTACATAAACTACAATACATAAAAATTTATGGTAGATAAATATATGATAGATTATATAATATAGCCACTACACATTATATTTTTGAAAACTGTTGTCAGATATTAAATTCAATGCAGTGTTAAGTTAATAAAAAAAACAACCCTATCTCTATGATCCCATGTTTTTTGGAAGTAAGAAAAAGGCACACAACATATATATTTATACACATAGAAAAAAGGATGACTATATGAAAATATCAATTAATTATGCCTGAGTGGTGATATTACCTGTGCCTTTTATTTCTTCTATATTAATATCTCCTATTATTTCCTTTTTTCTATAATAACCATGTACTATTTTGAAAATCAGTAAAAAGCAATATTTAAAAACCCTTCCAACTGAATCCTACATAGAAAAACTATTGTAAATGTTTCATCTTCATATATCTAGTTTATTACAAACATTTGAACTTAGTCAATGGTATGGTCTGAGTATTTATGTCTCCCAAAATTCATATGTTGAAATCCAACCCCCACAATGATAGTGTTAGAAGGTGGAGCTTATGGGAGGTGCTTAAGTATTGAGGGTGGAGTCCTCACGACTGGGATTAGTGCTCTTATAAAAGAGACCCCACAGAGCTCCCTAACCCTTTCCAGCATCTGAAGACACAAAGAAAAGGTGCCATCTATGAAACAGGAAAAGGGCTCTCACCAGACACCAAATCTTTCAGCACCTTGATCTTGGACTTCCAATCTCCAGAACTGTGAGAAATAAATTTGTTTTTTATAAGCTACTTAGTTTGTGATATTTTTGTTATAAGAGCCTGAATGTACTAAGATAGTGATTACAACATCAGCAATGTGGTTAACTAAATTATGATAAAGGAAACTGTATCTTACTGACAACTAAAAATATTTGCAACACCACTTGAGACTTATTCTAAATGAATATTTTTCATTGACCTTTTCCCAGAAAAATACACATGGAACAATAAAGTGGTCTCTTTTATTTGCATGATCACATGCAAATTTAGGAAAAATACAATTCCCCTTTTCAGATGTAGAGTTAAAGAACACATAGTAGGAAGAATAAAATTCTCAAATATTTATTGTGCTTAAAGATCTTTGTCTAAATCAGTGGAAATTCATTAAAAATGTTTTTAAATCTTAAAAAATGTGTACAAATATGATATTTTTAAACATAATACTTTAACATTATAATTACAAGTTCTATCACAGGGCCAGTGTTTGAGCAAAGTTTAGAGCCCAGAAACTAGGGAACAACAGTCTTAAAATATAAATTACTATTATTTTAAAGTGAGAGTGACTAAAGCATCTTATTTTCCCTTTTGTTTTAAGGAAATATTTAGCTTTTATCATGAACAACTTACAATTTTATTTTCCTGTGTTTGGAAAAAACCTTGGGCATCATATAAATTTTATGTGTTTCTTAAATTTATGCAGGGTCCCTCTTAAGGGTTTGCATATGGTTTATACATTACAGTAGACACTAATTCTAGTATGGTATAGCCTTCTACATTTTAAGATGTTGAAAATATATTCGATGAAAATATTTACATGCCTTAAATATTTAATAGTTGACCCTATCAGGTCAATAAGCACTTACTGAATACCTTGTATGTATTCGGCCAAATGTTAGGCATTGAGGAGAGAGACTAAGTATAAGGCATGACTTCCCTAAGAAAGACTCTGGAACAATATTGCATTAAACTTTAGTGGTGACTAATATAAATCATCCTTGGTTATACTGCAGTGAGCAATATTGATCAAAGAACTTATTTGAGAAAGGAGACTGATAAATTTCAAACAATTGGATACTGGCTCAAAATAATTTACAGTCAAGTGATAACTTTGTATGGTATAAATTATTAATACTTTGTTAGTTAAGATAAGGGAGAAATTAGTGAGCTTATAAAGAGACAAAGACTCATCAAGAACATGTGCATTTAGACTTAAAACATGAGCAAGATTAAGGCAGAGAGAAAAGGGAGGAGGTTATAGCTGGGAAAAAAACAGGAGAAATGGCATAGAAATGGGGTGACCAGAATACATGGAAGGTAAAGTTGGGTGTTCCATAATTTAGAAAAACAGATGAAAGAGTAAAAGAGTTGTAAAAAGAGTGAAAATATATTATTTTACTCGCATGTTTTTGACAAATATATATGTCTAAATAAATATGTACACACACACACATATGTAATCTGATCTATATGATTACTTCAACCAGTAGGGACTATTCAGATGAAGGCTGGAAGCTGCCAGGAGCTAATTATAATTAACCTAAGGGGGCGGGAATCAGTAGACAATTGGGCCAGAGAAAGGAAACTGAGGTCCCAACGACACATACACCACATACACTAAACAAAAAGAGCCCAAACTAAGGTTAGAGAGTAACTTTAGGAAAGGAAAAAAAAAAAAAAAGGGCTGTAAAATTCTTATACTTCTGTGACCAAATAAAACTTATTAATTGTGGCAGGCAAACTCTCAAATGGCTCCCCAAATCCCAGCCTCCTATAGTCACACCTTTGTGTAATCCCCTACCCTTGACTACAGTCTAGCCTGGTGACTTGCTCCTAACCAACAGGATAAGGCAAAAGGGATGGGAAATCACTTTGATGATTCCCATACATAAGGTTTTGACTTCTCTCTTCTTAGCAGACTCTTCCTTGCTTGCCTTGATGAAGCAAGTGCCATGTTTGGGAGGCTCACGCGACGAGAATCTGAGGGTGGCCTCAAGGCAACAGCCAACTGGGAACCGAGTCCCTGCTCCCAACAGCCTCTGAGGAACTGATACTCTGCCAACAACCTCACGAGCATGGAAGCAGATCCTCTGTAAGCCTTCAGATGGGATCTTAGCCCAGGGTGGCATCTTGGGAAAGATTCCTGACCCACGTTCTGAGATAATAAGTGTGTGTGGTTTTAAGCCACTGAGTTGTAGAGTGATCCAGGTTATGGAAACAGTAAATAATGAATAAATGTATGTATTTTTTTCCTGGCCGTTCCCTCTTCTTGTCCACTAAAGACAAACATGGCTTTAGTTTCTTCTCCTTTTCCAACTTCTGAGAAAAGTCCCAACCACTGCTGGAATTATTCTTTTGAAGTTGTTTTCAGAAGCAAGAAGAAAGAGTGAGGGAATAAAGAACAAGAAAAAAACGGAGAACTGAATAAGGGAAGAGGGTATTTGGGGGGAGTAAGGGGTTAAGAGGAGAGACGTGAGATATCAGGTAAGAGGAACTCAGATGAGGAAAAAAAAGGAAAACATAAAAGAAATACTGGTTATTTGTCATTCTCTTTTGGTGGCGGGCTGTGTAATTTTCATCATGGGCCACTTCTCTGAAACTGGACCGCATGGCTTGTGATATCAACGGGGTAAAAGAATCCATCCTCTACTTTTCACTGTGGTATTTGCTGCAAGCAAAGTGAAGGCCCGTCCATGTTGCTGTTTGCTTCCTTCATGACCCTAATCTTCGAGGGGTTCCACAGAGCTTCTGTCTTCCCAAAGGCATGTATGTGAGTCACTCTGAAGCTGCTCTTTCAACCCACTCCATTCAAGGACTCCATGCAACCCACTCCATCCTCCGTTCTTTAACATGTTTCCATGTTAAGGAGGAGAGGGAATGAAGCTATGCAGTAAATTTCCCAATGAAATAGGAGACAGGACTTGATATAAAAGAATGGTAATGCAACTAGCTCTTATGGTACCAACATTTTATAAGAAGCACAGATATTAATCTTCAAGTATAAAAAAAATAGTGTTATCACTACAGGTCACCAGAGTTCTGTCCAAGGTTGATAATAATAAAATAACAAACACTATTGAGTACTATTTATATGCCAGGTTTCTAAGTGATTTACATATATGAACTCCTGTGTTTCCCACGTTAATATATGAAGAAAGTTTCTACTATTACCTCCATTTTATAGATCAGGAAAGAGGCAAAGAGATGTTCTAAGCATCAGCTTACAAAACTAGTAACAGGTTAAAACTTAGGCAGTAAATTTGAGTCTTTGACCTTAATAAACACTGATAAACACTGTTTGGCCAATGACAATTGTGGAGACAGTCCCACAGGCAGAGCCTTACACTAGTAAGTTTTAGGAGAAACTTACATAATGTGAATTTGGAAGTTTCAGGTATTAACATTTCCCTTATATTTACTGTGAACATAATTACTACGAGTGAAACACCTTTGCAGGCTTCTAAAAGCTAAGCTTTTCTTTATGCATGATTCTTTAAACAACGAAATTCAATCAAAGTGTTAGTAAAGTCCCTTTTTCTATCACTTTCACGTTCAATCTATTTGAAAGTCTTGCCAATTCTATCTCCCCAGAGATCCTGAATCCAATCATTTCTCATTGCAAACCCTAGTCAAAGCCACATCATCTATCTTGCCTGGACTGCTATAATAGCCCTCTTCCCAACTTCTCTGTTTCTGCTTTCATATCCCTATTTTTCATTCTCTAAGTAACAACAAGAGTGATTTTATTAAAGCAAAAATCAGATCATGCTCAAAATTCTCCCAGGGTTTCCAAAAGCAATGCACATGAAATCAAAACACTGTACCATGATCTGTAACATCCCACTTGAACTATCTCATGCCCATTCTCTGACCTCATGACCTGTCATTCCACAGTTTTGTCACTCTGCTCCAGTGACTCTGGCTGGCTTTTGTCCCTTGACTATGCTTAGCTCATGTATCTCAGGGCCTTTGCACATGCTATTACTGCTTACTAGAATGCCCTATCTTCAGAGTATCACATGGCTATCTCCTTTACATTAGTTAAGTAGCAGCTCGAATTAAAGCCTGTGAGTATCTTACCCTCTTCTTGATTTATTTCTTGATAGCATTTACCACTCTCAGAAATTATCTTGTCTTGACTGTTCCTTACTACATACAGGAGGAAGGGACTTTAATTTATTATTGTATTCCCCATGCCTACAGCAATGAGTAGCTTTTAGGAGATGCTCAATATATAACTGTTGAATGGATAAGTAAATGAATGAATGAATAAGTAATTCAGGACAGTAATAGTGTTAGCAGATGGGAATTCAGAAGTAAGTAAAAAGACAGGATATCTTGCCTCAAATCTCAGGATCTACTTTTTTTTTCTCCCTAAAGAAGTAAAGTGTAAAGTGAAACGTGAGGAGCAGGGAGGAGTCAGCCACGTGGAGAGTGTAGGAAAAAGATTTCCAAGAACATGGACTATAAAACACCAAGGCCCAGAGTTAAGAGGAACCTGAGCCTGTTGGAACACTGTAAGAAGAGCAGCAATA